>NC_052053.1:88978019-89578019 GCF_903992535.2 Arvicola amphibius
GACCTAAGCCAGGACCCCTGTGGGTCTGGGCGTGAGGCTAGGACCTCCCAGGAACTAGGCCTGAGCCAGGACCTCTGCCAGTCTGGGCGTAAATTTGGGACCTTTGAGGGAGTAGGCAGGAACCAGAGATCTCTGCAGGGCCAGGCATGAATCTGGGACCTCAGAGGGAGTAGGCCTGAGCCAGGACCACTTTGGATCCGGGCATTGGCCTGGGACATCAAAGGGTATAGGCAGGAACCTGGAACCTCTGCAGATCCCAGTGTGAGTCTGGAATTCTGAGAGAGTAAGCCTGAGCCAGGTCTTCTGCTGTTCTGGGCACACCTGAGCCTGGGAACTCCAAGGCAGTAGACCAGAGCCAGAAAACTTTGCAGGTCCAACTCCAAGTCAGGGACTTCTGCAGGAGGGGATCCAGACCAGGATTTCCAGAAACAGGTCAAATCCAATACCCTAGGCCAAAGTAGGCCTGAGACAGCAAACTCCAAGGGAGCAGACCAAAGCATAGGAGCACTGAGCTATCTCCAGGAACATGGAGTAACCAGTGGGGTAACTAAAACTGTGACACTGACTGTACCATGAGAAACTACCATCTGAGCTTTGCATTCTTTGACACCTAGAAGATTAATCAACAGAATCTCAGACAGCCCCAACCACATCTATTAGAGGAAAAGATGAGTAGAGAAGGAAAGAACACACGCAACACCACAAAGAGCAACACAACACCAGGAAAAACCTAAAGACCCTACAACAGCAAGACCTGAACAACAAAATAAAGATGAAGCAGAAGAAAATGATCTAAAAAGTAACTTCAAGAGAATGTTTTAAACTATTAAAGAGGGAATGAGAAATTTCCTTAAAGAAATGGAGGGAAAGACAAACAAAAAATTGGAAGACATCAGAAGATCCCTCAAAGAAAACCAAGAAAAAGAAATCAAACATATGGAAGAAACTATTCAAGACTTGAAAACTGAAATAGAAACAATAAAGAAAACACAAGCTGAGGGAATTATAGAAACAGAAATCATGAGAAAATGATCAGGAACCACAAATGCAAGCATGAACAGCAGAATACAAGAAATGGAAGAGAGAATCTCAAGAGCTGAAGATACAATAGAGAAAATACACTCATCAGTTAAAGAAAACATTAAATCTAACAAAAGCACAGAAAATATATTTAAGAAAATCATAAAATGAAATCTCATTCACAGTTTCAGAGCATACATAAAATATCTACATTCTTTGCTGTAATCTAATATGAATTGCATGTAGCACAGTTTTTGAGTCTTTGTTCTACCTATTCTAATATCTCATGCACCTAGGTTTTACTGTCTACATTTCTATCAGCATTCTGGTTTTTATATTCTAAAATCTCCCATTATGCTCTGCTTTCCAGTATTCTAGGGATTCTGCAACTCAACCATATGTCTTCCACACTCTAATTCCAAAATCCTCTGAGGCACATTCTCAGGATTATTACAATAATTACATCACGTCTTATACTTATGTTCTGGGTTGCTCTTCTCAAGACTAATGGAGTACCTAACAGAAGTGATCATAGTGTGATAATTTATTTTGATTCATACTTTGAGTGGCTCCAGTCTATCACAAGATCAGGAAGACCAGAAGTAGAGGTAGCCTTCACCTTTCAGCTTCTGCCCCTTTGGTTCTACATCTGTCCTACTTCTGTGAGCTAAGCATCATGTCTGAGCGGCTCCACACCTCTCATGGCCAAGGATCAATCCATGAGGTTGGCATTCACCTTTAAATCATAACGGGAACATTATCAGCTATGTATAAGCTCCAGCTAATTGTATTCACTTCCGTCTCCTTCTTTCCACTTGCTTCATTCATCCATCAACTACTGCTTAAGCCATGTTGATGAGTCAGGCAGTAAGTTAGGTGATTTTTGTGTGGCTCATTCTTATTTAAACTCAAAACAAAGTCAGGAAGTAGAATTCGTCCTCCCCCTGTCCCTGTTTTTAGAGTGCAGCCCATGGTTCAGAAGAGGAATGTATTTTGCATGACCCTGTGGAGTAATAGGTGAAACAGATGGGATATTTCCCCTTGGAACTTGCCTTTGTAGATGGCACTTCAAGGAGTCACTTAGACGTAGTGCACTCTCTAACTTCCCCCACCCTTCCCACATTCCTACCATTTTTCTTGTGGAAATGTCTAGCTAGTCAACTTCCCATAGTAGCTTGGCTTTAAATCCTTTAGGATACTGGTCCAGCATAAATTTCCTAACAGATCTCTCTATAATAGAATTACGTTTTCCTATTCCAGCCACTACATTTTCATGACACAGTGAACCCCAAATATGTAAAACATGCCCTTGCAGTGTTTTGTCCTTTGATGCTGAGAACCACCAAATTGCTGTCTTGAGCCTAATGGACTTCAGCTCATTACTGGAAAGGAAAGACTTTTCTCAGTTCCCTGCAGCTGTAGCTTCATCCTTCATCACTCATCTGACACCCTAAGTGAAGTCTACCTATGCCAAACATTTCGCTAATTTCAAAGTCATCTGCTTTTTCTTGCCTCTGTCCTTTGGTGCACAATATTCTGATGACCTAGAGTAGGTTTCCACTTTGTTTCCTGCCTGGAAAATTTTTACATGTTCTTAAAGTCACCATTACGCTTTTAAAAGTATAAAGTTACTGACTGAAATGAAATTGGTTGCCCTTCTTTGGTGCCACAGTCCTCCTGTGTATCTTAGGAAAGTACAAAAAGTGCTGGTGTAATTATGTGCCTCTTGACAGCTATTATCACCTGGGCCCTTACACAGTGCCTGCACAGTGTGAACACATTTTATTGGGAACAACTGACCAAGTATTCAGTTGCCAGACACAACAAAGTAACGTTGGGATGTACTGGCCATTCAACAATAAAACAAGTTATTTGTTCATTGAGTGCTTACTCTAGATAAATCACTGGGCTTGGTGTTCCAATGGAATCCAGTATTATAAACTAAATCTTGCCCTAAATGACAGCTTATAATTTAATTAAGAAGCTAAGACTACTTTGGAAGTTAGAGCATTCATGCCCTGTCTGAATTGTTCATGTTTGTTGCTATTAGGCTAAAGACTCACTGGGGATGAGTTCTATTTTCATCATTGTTTCTGGCACATAAATAGTCTTCAAGGATGCAGGAAAGACACATTGAGAAATATGAATATGACTAATGTATAAAACGAGCACGGTAGCTTCTGTTTTTATTGGAGGTGAGATAAGACTATAGGCAGTGAAAAATAGATTTTTGTCATTGAAGACACAGGAAGAATTTAACAAAATTAAGGAAGCTGAAGAAACCAACATGGGAAATGTGCCAATCAGCTCATGTCTCATAAATGCTGTTAGTGAACCATCCCAAACCCAATGCCTTATAAGAACATACATTTTTTTCTCAGTCCTAGATCTGCCGATCCAGATTTAGTCAATTTCAGGCTGCCCATTTCTGAGCTGTGGTTGATTCCAGACTGTGCTTAGGTTTAGTTCTTTTCTATATATCCTACCCTTGCTGTTGGTGTCTTGTGGAAAGGTTAAGTGTACTCTGGGTATAGGGAGACTGAACAAGTTTGACCAAGAGAAAGGGCTGTGGTACATTGATTTATTCATTGTTTTGCATACCAATTGTTTGCCTGGTGCCTGTGGAGGTCAGAAAGAAGTGCTGGTTTCCCCTTGAAATGGTGCTATGGATTGTTGTGTGTGCCCCTGTGGGTGCAGGAAACTAAACCCAGGTCCTCTGAAAGAGCATTAAATGGTCTTAACCATCCAGTCATCGTTTCAGCCCCACCCCTGTCCCTAACTTGTTTCTCATTTCACACTTAATAAGCTCTGTATTGTTCTGTAGCCCAGGACTGTTTTCTTTTGTTTGTTTTTGTTTTGTTTTGTTTTTATCAATTCAATGATTTCATTAGGGAGTATACTCTGTTATTCAACCATTTTTTTTAATTTTATGATCAAGCTTGTAGAAAAAAAATAATTGCTGTGTTTCTGTCCATCATGCCCCCAAATGACTAAAGCCAGAGATAAGGGAGAAATCCTAGTATATGATAATCTCTTTTTTGTATGTATGTATGTATGTATGTATGTATGTATGTATGTGTGTATGCATGCATGTATGCATGCATGTATGCGTGTATGTGTGTGTATGTATGTGTATGTATGTATGTGTGTGTGTATGTGTGTATGTGTGTATGTATGTATGTATGTGTGTGTGTGTGTGTGTGTGTGTGTATGGTGTGTGTATGTGCATGTATGCATGCGTGCATGAGTGGCCAGAGCTTGACTTCCATATGTTTTCCCCAATTGATTTTTCACTTTTAATTTTAAGACAGTCGTTTCATTGAATCTGACACTGGCAATTTTGACTGACCTGGCCAGCCAGGGAGTTCCCAGGATCCACTTCTTTTGAGTCCCAGCACTTCGGTTAAAACCACCTCGCCTGGCTTTTTACATGGGTGGTGAGGATCTGAATGAAATCATCATGCTTGTACAAGACTCATTCTACCTAGCTAGCTATTAGCCCTGCACCCTACGGAAATATTTTCACGAGTGTCCTCTCATCTAAGTTTGCTTCCTATTTTTCTGCTCAGAATTAGTAAATCTTAACCCCACCGTGACAGTCGGTGTGGAGTTATCATGATTTTCTTGGGCTAATCCCTTGGAGATGGAATAAATAATGAAGGCTCATCCTTTTCCAGTACAATCCAGAAAAAAAAAACATCAACGCCTTGAGTAATGGATGTTGTTTACAGCAAGACCTCAAACCCAAACCAGACCAAGCAGTCAGAACAAACTTTTTTCTGGACTCTTTGAGGAATATTTGTTTTCCTATAAAGTCATCCTAATCAGAACATAATTCAGAGATATTTAACTAACATTTCAAGTTTACTCATAAAGAGAATTAATATTTGACTGTCTCTTGTATGACAGGTAATATTCTGGGCAGTTTACACAGGAGATTTCCTTTATCCTTCTCAAGAAGCTGATGAAGTGATAATATTTCTGTATCCATTTTTGTTTTGAAGAACAAAAGTCCAGACCTAATTTACTTGATGAAGATCACAAAGCAATTTTCCCCCTCTCCAGTGGCTGTGTACATTCTTCTACAAGTTTATGAAATAAAATAAAAGTATATCTTATGCCTCTAGTTGGATCTTTGTGATTGAGCCTTTTAAAGGTATTTTGAAAAAGGTAGCTTGCTTCAGTCTCGAAGCCCAGATCTCATTTTTGGCTTCCAAAGGCTCACAGGCAATATGAAAAGCAATAATCTTCAAATTGAACAAATAAAGACCTGAAGTGATAAATTACCTAGAAGCAGACTCCAGGGCCGTAGCTCTTCTGTTTGACAACTCGCGTGTAGTAATGGCAGTACCTAATTATTTTTAAAATACTTTGGTGGAAGGGGGTGTTGTCATGTGGATATTAAGGGACTCCTCTTTTTTTTTTTGAGAGAAGTGTTATGAGAGCCAAAGTCCACGAAATTATACAGTGTTCCATTAGAAGTTATTTATTCCACTCACTTCGCAGTTTCGTCTTTGTGTTTTTAACCTCTATCTCAGTGTGTTCTCAAAACTGATATTGACCAAAATATAGCTACTGAGATGTGAAATTAGGTGATTTAAGGATTCGGTCCCGATTCCCAAGATATGCTCGAGGGCATCGTGTGATGTGCTTTAGGGCATAAAATGACCTCAAGCTGTGGCTAACAGAGGGGGAAAAAAAAACTCCACTGCAAAATAAATATTGCACAGTGGTTTAGTGGCTAGAGAATAGTGCTCTTCAAATGTTTCTGCAGCTATCCTTCCCACAGATCTCATCCCAAGGCAGAGACCTTCACGATATCTACTGTTGACTTGTCACACAATGGAAGCAGCCCGAGTTGTTCAACATCTTCTCATCAGTTCAAAGATTGAATTCACTTTATTATTTCCTTCTAAACAATTTTAGATTCAATGTGTGGAGCAGAAGATAAACATAAAACCTTTGGAGAGTTTTGTTCCATCCAGATCTAATTTGTTCATGGTAATGAGCGGAAAAGGAGATAGTTAGGCCTTGATTGTCTGCTTTGAAAGAATCAAGTGTTGGTGGAGAAAACAAGATAATCGTTCTGGGGCTTTGATTGATCTGCCATTTGCATAATCAGGAGTGAAGTCTGGTCTTAGAATATAGTCTTCCAAATTACTTTTATCTGTGCTTCCAGAAAACAATGGAACACTGACTCAATACTTCCTGAACGTGTTCCTTTCTATCCCTTGGCAGAGCTTCTATAAGCAGAACCATCAGAAGTAGGGGAGGAAAGTAGGCAGAAAGAGAGGCAAGGAATCTGGGTACATTTCCAAGCTGAATAATCAGCTTCCTCCTCCGAAAGGGAATTGGCAAGGCTGTATGGACGGACCCACGATTCCTTCTCTCTGATTGTGGCAGCAGTGTGTAAGCTGGCAAAAGGGCCCTGCAGATACTATGGATGGACATAATCATCTCTCAAAGGCTCCTATTTAACTCACTATAATTTAAGATTACACAGCCCTACTTGCCCTGCATACATCTTCTTCTGGGGTAAGTCTATAACTTTGCTTGAGAACCTGACAATCTTCCGTCTGAATGGCGTGTTAACATGGCATGTTTTATAGTTTGTGATACACTTGGGAATTTGCAAGCTTGGCAATAAAAAGCCTTCTTCCCTCTCTTAATCTTGGAAAAAGTTGGTGCCAAGCCCAGTGGCTCATACCCCTTGCATTCTCTTTGCCTACCTTCTTGTTAGAAGTAACGAGAGAGAGAGAGAGAGAGAGAGAGAGAGAGAGAGAGAGAGAGAGAGAGAGAGGAGAGAGGAGAGAGGGGAGAGAGATATAAATATCATTTGTGAGAGAGATATAAATGCTCATTCGTGTTCTTGACTAAAAGACAGCTAAGATTTAACAAAGATGTCTTGACTGAGTCCCATACACCCTACATGCTTTCCAAAGGAGTAAGAGAGTATTTGAATTCTTTTAGAGGAATGAACTGTGATCACCTGTTTGCTTAATTTTCACATAAGGAAGCAGAATTCAGAAGGTTTAATGAGTTAGCCCCAATCACAAAGCTCATGTCAGAGACTGGGCTATCATGGCTGTTAGACGGAAGCCCATGTCTTTCCCGCTGTATTCTACTTCTCCCTCTCAAGTCTACATCAAGGGGGAAAGTTAGGTACTGGGAAAGAAAGAGGAAAAGATATCTTCAAGGAGAGCATTGACTGCCATGTAGAAATCGTGCAATCATTCTTGAATTAAGAGAAACTAGTAGGAAACAATTGATTTCCGGGCTTGCTTTATCCTTGACACCTTTCTTCTTTTACTGTGGTGTTGTGTATATTAATGTGTTGTATGCTTATGTATATATAGGCTCATATGCACACACAAGTGCATGCATAGGAAGGCTTGAGGTTGACACTCAAATAAGGCATCTCAATAAGCCATAGAGTGTACTACTCAGCTAGGCTGGTCTACCAGTAAACTCCAGAGATCCTCTTGTCTTTGCCTCCCTAGTGCTGAGATTAACTTACCATACATTGCCTTTTGTTTGGGTGTTAAGCACCTGACCTAAGGCTCACATGATTGTGCAGTAAGCACTGTAGAAACTGGGAAATCTTTCCAGCCTCCCCTCCTTTTATTGCTTTTATTGTTTTCTTGTTGAATTATTCAAATCAAACACTCACTACTTTTCCAGTTAATGGAAAGAAGAAAGAGCTGGGTGGTACATGCCTGTAATTCTAGTACGTGGGATGGGCAGAGACAGGAAATGTAGTGAACGCAAGGCCAGGCTGGGCTATATGAGATTGTGTCTCAACTAGGAGCCAGAGGGATTAAGGACATTGCAAAAAAACAAACAAACAAACAAAAAAATCAAACAAACAAAAAACAAAACAAAACAAAACAAAAAAAAAACAGCCGGCAGAATCTACTAACCAGAGCTCATAGGATCCACAGAGTGAACTAACAGAGAGAGAGCCTGTATGGGTCTGACCTAGGTCCTCTGCATATATGTTATGGTTGTGGGTGTTCTTGTGGGACTTCTAACAGTGAGAGTGGGAGTGTTTTCTGACTCTTGCTTTCTTTTGGGACCTCTTACATCCTCCTGGGTTGCCTCAGCCAGCCATCATATGAGGAGATGTAGGAGATATGCCTAATCTTATTGTAAGTTGATATGCCAGGTTTGATTGCTGTCTTATCTCCGGAAGGACTACCCTTTTCTGAAGAGCAACAGAAGAGGCATGAATATTGGGGAGAAGGGAGTGAGTGTGGAGGAGCTGTGAGGAGAGGAGTGAGGGAAAACTGTAGGAATACTAGCATTGCAGATTTGAATCATCACATTTTGCTTTTTATGTGGGTTTCAGGTATTGAAATCAGGGTGTCAGGCATGTGCAGGAGGAGCCTTTAGCTGTTGATCCATTTTATTGACCACAAGACAGCATCTAATATATAACTACTTCCTTAGGTTATTTTCAGACACAACGATTCAATTACAGAGTTTATTGGTACTAGATAATTGGTACCAGGTTATATTGGAGCATGTGTCATTTGGATTGTGATGCTTTTTCAGGATGCACGTCTCTACACTTCCTGTTGTCATAGAGTGTTGTGCTCTCTAGTTTTATGCCAACTTGACCCAAGTTATAGTCATCTGACAAAAAGGAGCCTATACTGAGAAGAATTTTCCATAATATAAGGCTGTTGGAAAGCCTGTAGAACATTTTCTTTATTTGTAATTGATGGGGGAGGGTTGAAACAATTATGGGTGGTACCATCCTGGGCTGGTAGTCTTGAGTTCTAGAAGAAAGTAGGTTGAACAAGCCATGAGGAGTAAGACAGTAAGCCAGAGTCCTCTGAACTCTGAATCACCTCCTGCCCCATGGTTCCTGCCTGGTTGGGTTCCTCCCTTGGCTTTCCTTAATGGACTGTAAGCCAAACAAACCCTTTCCTCCGCAAGTCATTCTGTACATGGTGCTCCATCATAGCAATACTAACCGTAACTGAGACAGATGGGAATAAGGCTGCCTGCAACAATGACTCTCTCTCTCTCTCTCTCGTAACTGTATTTGTAGGTTTCATTTGAGGTTACAACTGATGAAAATATTAGTTTGTATTAACATTAAATAAAACAGGTAACCAGTGCTCCAAATGAAAAGAACACGATGTTGAGGAAACGTCACAATGTTAATGTTTCTTCCTTGGAATGCAGCTGGGAAGGTAAATTTAATCTTAAACTTGTGGACTTTATGGACACATCCAGGCACAGACTGATGGGGAAGAATGATCACCCATGGCAGAGGCAGTTCACCAGGACTCTGGTCTGCAAAGAATCAGAGGAACAATGCTTCAAATATGGCATGGTCACTCAAGACTTTTATCCTAGTGGCAGCATGAGGAAAGTGAGTATTTAATCAGAGGTGTGGAGTGACACATCTCAAAGAAAGGAGACTAGAACAGAAAATATGCAAATAGGTCATTTTAATAATATCAGTGAACTTAGGATAGAAGCCTCCCACAAAGTAATGGCAGTAAAGATGGAGTAAAAGCGAGATGCATAAGATATGTCTAGAAGATAAAAAGAACTTCTGCTATCAGTTTCCTTTGTCGTCTCTTTTCTCATGATGAAGGAAATGGGCTTTGAAAAGGAGCTAGTAACCAGAGCAATCAAAGTGTGCCCAATCTCATCACGTGATTTGCCAGGTTGATTTTTTTTTTCTTTTGAGACAAAGTTTCCCTGTGTAGTTCAGGCTGTCTCAAACTGCTTCAAGCTTTGGAGTTGTTCGCTGGAATTATAGGTCTCTACCACCGTGCATGGCCCACATGAGTTTATTTATGTTTAATCTCTGTGTGTGTGTTTGTTTGTTTGTTGGTGCTTGCATGTTTGTGAATACAAGTGCATATAATATGGTATGTGGTGGTGGGGTGGTCAGAAGACAGCCTTGGATTTTGGTTTTTGCTTTCCACATGGCTTAAGATAAAGTGTCTCTTGCTGTATGCCAATGTGTATAACAGGTTGTCTGGCACATGAACTTTTGGGTATTTTCCTGTTTCTGCCTCCTCTCTTGCTGAAAGAGAGCTGAGAGTACAGATGTACTCTGCTCTATCGCTATACCTGTGTCCTGAGAATCCAAATGAAGGGTATAATGCTTTCATGGCAAGCATGCTACTCACTCAGTCATACCTTTCCAACCCCCAATGAGTTTTAGACTATTTATTTTATTTCTAATTATGTTTTATGTGTCTATGCCTGGGTATGTGTATGTGTAGGTGCCACCATCACCTGGGGCTGGTGTTAGTGGGATTTCTGAGCTTTCCGACTTGAGTGCTAGGAGTTGATCTCCCTATTTACTTCCTACGACCCTCAGATTTCTAATACACTGTAGATTAATTTTTATATGTGCTATGACCATGGCTTTTACCACTGTTTTGCATATCGATATCTAGTTGTTCCATGAACCTTTTGTCAGAGGGACAACTCTTCCTCAATTTAGCTGTCTTGACACTGATCAATTGAAAACTCGACTGTCCTCAAATGTCAGATTTTATTTCTAAATTTTTAGTTCTATGGTGTTTATCTATTCACCTGTCCCTGTGCTGACACTACACCATCTCGATAACAGCAGCTCTTCGTTAGATTTCTAAACTGATATGTGTAATTCTTCAAAATTTCAAATTAAGGATGGTGTAGTGTAGCTCCTCTTTATCCATCTGGTACCTTTCCCTGTGTATCTGTATGAATTTTAGTTTGAGCTTTTCAATTGATTGAGAAAAGGCCAAGTTTTGTTTTGGTAGAATATATAAGGGGTCTGTAGATTAACTTAAGGTAAATCTTAGCAATATTAAATTTTCTAGCCCATGAATGTGAGAGAGCATTCTCTTTTACATATTCCCTGACAGTATTTTGCAGTCAATAGTGTGTGTATTTTTTTCTTTTGGTTAAGGTAATTCCAGTGTGTTTTAGAACATATCCACTGTCAGAGTTTGAACAGCAAAAAGAGGAAGAACACAGGGTGGACTTGCTTTTTTAGATCTCCAATAAAATGAGTCATCTCTCCCTTTTTGAGGGCAGGAGAGAAGGCTACGGAAATGAGGGATGGAAAGAGAACTAAGAGCATGACTTGAGTTCTTCTCCAGGAGCAGAAGGTCCTCTTAGGTAATGCGGTTGGGGGAGGAGGATATGGAATCATGGTTCAGATTGAATACACATAAAAGAATGTTTTACAGAAGCAAAATTATATTACTTGAATATATTTGATGTAAGATGTCAATGAAATATGTTGTAGCATGTAAGTTAAGATGATTATATTGTTGAATGGATAGTTCTGGACCTCAAAGAAGGCTATGGGAAAAGTAAATCTGGATTCATCAACATATGGCTGGAAAAGTTGTTTGGACAGCAGAAATCATTCAGGTGACGTTTGTGGTGTTAGGAGAACGCCATCATTTGCTGAGTGGATAGGGGAATGGGCCAGAGGAAACTGAGAAGATGGTAGGTGGAAACCAGGAATCTGCTGACCTGGTGTCAAGAAAGAGCATGCTGGGTACCATGGACACATCACTAAGGAGCTAGACAAACTAAATTTGCTAACATAATACTTATTGGTAAGCTGGGAATGTGACAGGTATCTGCAAATATAGCACTGGGAAAGGAGAAACAGGTGGAGCTTGGGAACTTTCTGGTCAGTCAGTCTAGCCAATTGGTAAGCTCTAGTTCAGTAGAGAGCCTTTCTCAAAACAAATAATGTAGATAATGGTAGAAGACATTTATTTGGCATCAACTTCTTGATTTCATATGTGGATCCATACATGTGTATGTAATTTTCACATGCTTGCACATTTGTACATGTGTACATGCAGAGAGAGAGAGAGAGAGAGAGAGAGAAGAGAGAGAGAGAAGAGAGAGAAGAGAGAGAAGAGAGAGCAGGGAGAAGGAGGGACAGGAAGAGGAGGAGGGGAGAGAATTGGTCAATGGTGACCTTGGAAGAGCTGTGATGGAAGTGAGGATAATATTCTGAGGAACTAATGCCAAGGAAAGAAAGAAAAGCCAGGAATGGTGACTGTAAATTAAAAAACACACAGTGGAGCGTGGTTGGTGATGGAGGACATAAAGGAGTTTAAAAGATCTTTTTATTTATGAATAAAGCAAACCTGAGGTCCTTTAAATGGTTAAATGTTGATGTCAAGAAGGCCACAGAAAAGAAAGCTGAAAATGTGATAATGAAGTGGGACATTTTATAGGGTACAGTCTGTGAGAACAAAAGACATTAGGGGTTCAAAGACAGCTGGAGGGGTTATGCTCTTTAATGAGCATCCATCCTCACTATATGTCAGTGCCCACCCAGTGCGATTGCTGTCAGGACATTGTTGACAGGGCTTCCCCCTTCTGTATGAAGTAGGAGGATAGCTTCATTCAACTGAAAAGTAAGAGCTGGGTCATGAACAGTGGGGATGGAATTGGCCATTTCTCATGATGAACGGGAGCGTGCTTAGGCAGAAGAGACCACACAGTACTGGCTGATGGTACGGAGAACTGTATTCATGAGTGCCATAGTGGGTGTCATTGTGGGAGAGGAGACCAGGAGACACCATAGATCCTAACTACAGAGAGCGGGGAAAACCCTGGTGTAAGGAAGGATTGCATTTTGCCTAAGGTCCTTCGCAATCCTTTCTTCAACACAAGAAGGGGCCGCCATCAGTAACGTTTCCCTCCACTTGCAATGTGAGCCTCTGAGAAACACCTGTTGGTTTTCAGCCAGTGAGACAGCCAAAGGCTCTCTTAATTTTTCTACAAGGCTGTATAGTCTTTCCCATTCTGTTCTGCTACAAAAAGCCAAGGATGATTTCCTCTCCCAGCTGCCCAGTGCTGACAGCCTGAAGTATTTTCTTACAGTCATATGACTGGTAATACAATTCAGAATAAGACTCCAGACAGGAATTTGTGCCATCAAATTAGACAAGGTCATTGTGCTAATCCTGAACAGGGATGGGAGTGGAGCAAGATGAAACTGGCAAGCAGGACGCAACTGGCAAGGCTGATTTTTGCCGTGTGGTGTGAAAGAACATGTGGCAGGGAGGTGGTCCCAGCTTAATTTAAAATAAGCGTTTATAACCTATAACCTCTGGTTCTTACCAGATGTGTGAAGAGAAGAGGTTGTGCAACATGAATTATCATCAGAGTAATGGTTAGAATTTCAGAATAGCACAGGGGGGCCCACTGTGCTTCTGTATGTGTGTGTTTGTGCGTGTGTGTGTCTATGTACCTTGGCAATTTCAGAGTCACGTTGTAAGTCAAGTTGCAGTGGGAACATTTATCACATTATGTGTGGAAGAAAACATCTGAGAGCTAAAGAATGAGCTAACGCAAGTAGAGCAGGCATCACTGATCAAAAGTCGAGTTGCTAACCACCAGATAATGTCCATATGCTGAACACATGTTGCTGGGCTAAGTACTAAGTGTGTTTTCTTGGGTGTGTTTTAAAGAAAATGAGCAATTTGTCTTAGTGTTTTGTTAGGAAATACAATTGGTAATACAGCATAAATTATTTTGGTGTAAAATCGGGATGTACTTTAATACTAATTCCCCATGCTTCTTTAAATATCAAATATTTCAAAGTGACACAAACTCATATTTGATTATCAGGGCTGCAGACATTTAGTTGAATAATTGACTCGAGTTAAATGATGGAAAAATTACTAGTTGGCTGGCCCTAGTTATAATTATGTCAATAATAGTTATTTGAGCTATTGTTACCAAGCACTTTATATGCATCTTATTAACTAAGCTATAAAGCTGGCACTGCTATTTATGGAATTTAGTCCAGGGATGTCTATTTAGGGAACAAGGAAACTGAGGCTCACCAAGGAATAGGTCACTGGATTCTGTTTCTCAGTTTTGCTCCATCTGGTCACTTAACTTGCTTTTTGATTATACTGTTCCCGTGCCTTACTTACCCATGTATGAAGTAAGAATGACTGATAGCATTAATCTCTTTAGGTTTAAAAATAAATTAAGTTAATATGTGGAAGACTTGGATAATGATGTTAAATATATGGGAAATAATCTAGCAAATATTGGTTATTCTCATTGGTCCATTGTGGAGTAGATTATTACGGCTGTTAGAAAGAGAAATGTCCTCAATAGGCTCACATACTTGAATACTTGGTCCCAGGTCAGTGGCACTATTTGTGGGAGGTTATGTATGAACCTTGCTGGAGGAAGTAAGTCACTATGTGTGAGCAGAGAGTTTATAGCCCTCTCTGCTTTCAGTTTGTTCTCTATGGTTGATGCTTTTGGTTAAAGATGTGATCTTTTTGCTTTCTGGTCCAACTGCATGCTGCCAGCCTCCCCTGTCATTATGAACTTGAACTCTATCTCTGAAACAATAAGCCCAAATAAACCTTTTCTTCCATTTTATATCTCACTTGGGAGCACCATGGGCAAGAAAAAAAAACTGTGGGCAATTGCTATATTGGGGATGCATTTTAAAATTATCACGTCCAACTCAAAAAACTAGAAAAAGACAGCATATTATATCATTTCAATAAATTTAAATCTAGAAAGAAATAAAATCGATTTATAACACAATTTCCTGCGATGAGATTTTTTTCTTACTTTTAGATTTTATTTATCTTTTTATTTATGTGTAACGTGTGTTAGTTGTCTGTGTGTTGGTATGCTCATATAAGTGTGGATGCTGTCAAAGGTCAGGGAAAGGTACTGGCCTCCCTGGAGTTGAAATTATAGGAGGTGGTGAGCTACCTCATGGTTCTCCATAAGAGCAGATGGCACTCAACCACTGAGCCATTTCTCCAGCCCCAAGAAAGATTTTTCACAGTGATGGTTTCACAAATGCATGCATATATCAGGACCTAACAAATCATACACTTCAGTGTATATGGTTTATTATACTTTATGCCTTGAAATGTTTTTCAAATACCACAAAGTACTTTTGACATAATTTTAATCATTTTCTTTAATTTCCATTATTTATTCTTTTTAAGGGCATTTTTGGCATTATAACTGAGTACCAAACTTATATTGATATTAGAATTTGGGACAAAGCTTTACTTATGCACACATGGCTCCTGACTGCCCATTCAACACCACAATCCTGCTGCCATTTTAATAAGTTTCACTGAATGTGTACATTAATTTGCAAAGAATACATTGTTAGGACATAGAGTCTCTCACACCATGATTATGTCCTCCCTTCATTTATTTAGGTTGCTTTCAATGCCTTTTAAGTGTTTTGCAATCTACTCCTTGTATATTGGGTATATAACCCATTAAACAGTAGAGAAGAAGAACCTGCCTGGCTAAGACATAAACTCTTCCGAGGACAGCACCAGACATCCAGGAAACCTACCAAATTAGTCGTTTGCTCCTAGGAATCTTAGCTCAGGGAAATATATTTTTGCCCTTAGTTTTTTTTAATTGCTCTATACATTTTTTGTCCACTGTCTTCCCTTCCTCCCTGCTCCCCTAGCCCTGAGTTCTTTATATCACCTGCTTGCTTTGTTGTGAGATGAATTTTGAAATTCAGTCTGTCGCCTTAACACAGTTTCACAAATGGAGCAGTCCTGCTACTGTGGGCATCCAAGCCTGGTAGAGAGACAGAAAGAAGAGCCTGGAGTATAAGCAGAGGTAACAGAAAATGGATGGTAGAAGGTTAAAAGAACCTTGCAAGGCAAAAGTTTAAAAATAAACTCAGTGCCAGGTAGTGGTGGAACATGACTTTAGTTCCAGCAGCTGGGCAGCAGAGGTAGGAAGATTTCTGAGCTCCAGGTCAGCCAGATCTACAGAGTGAATTCTGGGACAGCCAGAGCCTCCTGTCTTTAAAAAATACTCAGTATTTCATTACTTTCTGACCTTCAACATCCACATGTTAGGGGTGGTATATGTAGAGAGTATCTACATTTGACATCAAAAAGATGGACTTAGATTGGAGTTAAAGACCTCATAGACAAGAGTATATTTATTGCTATAGTATCTGTTGGACACCAAGCGTATTTTAGTTAGAATTAAGAAAATAATTGGGTAAGATGAAAAAAATGCCTTCAAGAGGTTTGAAGTGAAGAGGAAGATTGAAGTCTGAAAAAGATTATGTGAAAAATGATAGAAAATATGGACAGCCTGGGGGCAAACCAGAATTGAGCTGGAAATAATAGGAGGAACCAACAATGCTCGCTATTTTTGTCAAGTTCTAAAAATAGATCCATGTTATCTAGGCAATGCCTGCATTTCTTGTGTCGTAGAGGAAAAAGAGTATAGAAGGAGGAATGTTTGCTTTGAAGGTTACAGGTGATGTTCTCTTTCAAGGTGAAGGAAACATCACATTCAAATCCCATGTACTCTTTTATAATATCCTTTGAAAATTATAAAAGACACAAGTTAAAGTAGCTCTCATGTGTAATGTTGACTCTGTAAGAAAAAGTTGCTTTCAATGCCTTTTAAGTGTTTTGCAATCTACTCCTTGTATATTGGGTATATAACCCATAAGTAGAGAAGAAGAACCTGCCTGGCTAAGACATAAACTCTTCGGAGGATGGCACCAGACATCCAGGAGACCTACCAAATTAGTCGTTTGCTCCTAGGAATCTTAGCTCAGGGAAATATATTTTTGTCTCCTTAAGAGTTTTTTTTTAAGTTAAACCTTTGGCTATTACAGAAGTCTATAGAAATCTATGAGTTAACAAATAATAAAAAAAGAAAAAAGAAAGGGATAAATATAACAATTTTGTGATATGTTCTCCTACTAGGGTTAAGTAAACATGAAAAAGATTATAAAGGGTTTAAGTTGTATTTTGAAGTTTAAGTGTCCAATCACATAGTGTTGTTAATTCATAAATCAAAGTGGGTTTGACCCCAAGTTCTAATACCACAAAGTAGTGGTCAGTTTCCTCTGTTATTATTGGGACTCCTTCCCTCCTACAATATCATGTGAAAAATCTTCAGCCAAGAAGGTTTCTTTTAAATTTATTTGATTTTCTTTTTTAAAAAAAATACCAATCCAAGTTCCCCACTCCCTCTCCTCCTCCCGTTTCCTCCCCACACCCTACCACACCACCTCCATCTTATCCTCAGAGAAGGTAAGGCAGATCTACTTTGTGGAAGGTCCAAGGCCCTCCCTACTATATGCATCCAAAGAGAATAGGATCTCAAAAAGCTAGTACGTGCAGTAGGAGTAAATCTTGGTGCCACTGCCCGTGGCTCCTCATTATGCCCCACCCATGCAACTGTCAATCACATTCAGTGGGACTAGTTTGGTCCTATGCTTGTTCCTTCCCAGTCTGGCTGGATTTGGTGAGCTCCTATTAGCTCATGCAAACTGTTTCAGTGGATGAACCCATCATGGTCTTGACCTCTTTGCTCATATTCTCATTCCTTCCACTCTTCAACTGGACATTGGGAGCTCAGACCAGTGCTCCTATGTGGGTCTCTGCCTCTGTTTCCATCAGTTGCTGGATGAAGGTTCTATGGTTATCTTTAAGATAATCATCAGTCTGACTACAGGACAAGTCAAAATTGGGCCCCCTCTCCTCTATTGCTTAGGGTCTTAGGTGGGGTTATCCTTGTGGATTCCTGGGAATTTCTCTAGAGCCAGGATTCTGCTAACCCTCTAATGGATCCCTCAATCAAGATATCTCTTTCCTTGCTCTCATCTCTGCCATTCTTCCATCTCAACTATCCCAGTCTCTCTAGTTCTCCTCAACCCTTCACTTCTCCCTTCTTCTTCCCCTTCTGCCCTCCTTTCTCTCCCATACCCCCATGCTACCAATTTGTCAGTCAATCTTGTCTGTTTCCAATTTTCAGGTGGGTCTCTATATGTTTTTCTTTGAGTTCACTTTATTACTTAGCTTCTCTAGGATCATGAACTATTGGCTCAATATCCTTTGTTTATAGCTAGTATCCACTTATGAGTGAATATATACCATATTTATCTTTTTGGGTCTGGATTACCTCACTTAAAATAGTGTTTTCTACTTCCATCCATCTGCATGCAAAATTCAAGATGTCATTTTTTTTCTGCTGAGTAGTACTCTAATATGTAAATGTGCCACATTTTCTTTATCCATTCTTTGGTTGAAGGGCATCTATGTTGTTTACAAGTTCTGGCTAATACAAATAATGCTGCTATGACCATAGTTGAACAAATGTCCTTGTAGTATGATTGAGCATCTCTTGGTATATGTCCAAGAGTGGTTTTGCTGGATCCTGAGGTAGGTTGATTCCCAATTTTCTGAGAAACTGCTAAACTGATTTCCAAAGTGGTTGTATAAGTTTGCATTCCCACCAGCAATGGAGGGGTGTTCCACCTTATTCCATATCCTCTCCAGCATAAACTATCAGTAGTGTTTTTGATCTTAGTCATTCTGACAAGTGTAAGATGGTATCTCAGAGCTGTTTTTATTTGCATTTCCCTTATATCTGAATATGTGGAACATTTCCTTAAGTATCTTTTGGCCATTAGAGATTCTTCTGTTGAGAATAATCTGTTTAGTTCTGTACCCCATGATTTAATTGGGTTATTTAGAATTTTAATGTCAAATCTCTTGAGTTTTTATTAATTTTTAATTGATTTTTATTAAGGTATACATTTTTCTCTGGTTCCCTGCCTTCCTTCCCCCCATTTAATCCTTCCCCAAAGTCCCCATGCTCCCAATTTACTCAGGAGATCTTGTCTTTTTCTACTTCCTAAGTAGATTAGATTTTATGTAAGTCCCTCTTAGTGTCCTCATTGTTGTCTAAGTTCTCTGGGATTATGGTTTGTAGGCTGATATATATATATATATATATATATATATATATATAATACATACATGTATATACGTATATATACGTATATACGTATATATGTATGTATGATATACATATCATATATATATATATATATATATATATATATATATATATGAGATCAAGTGTGGGGTTGGTGAAGATCTTTTCCAATTCAGTAGGCTGCCTTTTTGGGTTTTTTTTGACTGTGTCTTTTGCTTTACAGAAGCCTCTTAGTTTCAGGAGTTCCCACTTATTTATTGTTGCTCTTATTGTCTGTGCTAATGGGGTTATATTTAGGAAGTAGTTTCCTGTGCCCAAGCATTGAAGACTACTTCCCATTTTCTTTTCTATCAGGTTTAGTATGGTTAAATTTATATTGAAGTCCTTAATCCATTTGGACTTGAGTTTTGTGCATGTAATAGATATGGATCTATTTTCATTCTTCTACATGTTAATATCCAGTTATGCCAGCACCAGTTGTTGGAGATGCTTTCTTTTTTCCATTGTATAATTTTAGTTTCTTTGTCAAAAATCAGGTGTTCATAGGTGTGTGGATTAATATTGGGGTCTTCTATTTGATTCCATTAGTCAACCTCTCTTTTTTATGCCAATACCAAGCTGTTTTCATTACTGTAACTCGTAATAGAGCTTGAAGTCAGGGATGGTGATGCCTCCGGAAGTTTATTGTACAGGATTGTTTGGGCTATCCTAGGTTTTTTGTTTTTCCATATGAAGTTGATAATTGTTCTTTCAAGGTCTTTGAATAATTGTATTGGGATTTTGATGGGGATTGCATTGAGTCTATAGACTGCTTTTGGTAGAATTGTCATTTTTACTATGTTGATCCTACCTATCCAAGAGCGTGTGAGATCTTTCCATTTTCTGGTATCTTCTTCTGTTTCTTTCTTCAAAGACTTAAAGTTCCTGTCAAATAGATCTTTCACTTCTTTGGTTAGTGTTCCCCCAAGATATTTTATGTTATTTGTGGCTATTGTGAAAGGTGATGGTTCTCTGATATCTCTCTCAGCTTCTTTATCTTTTGTGTATAGGAAGGCTATTGATTTTTTTTAAGTTGATCTTGTATCCTGCTACATCACTGAAAGTACCAGCTGTAGGAGTTCTCTGGTAGAGTTTTTGGGATCACTTATATACACTATTATATTATCTGCAAATAGCAAAAGTTTGACTTCTTCCTTTCCAATTTGAATCCCCTTGATCTCCTTTTGTTGTATTACTGCTATTGCTAAAACTTCAGGAATTATGTTGAAGAGGCATGGAGAGAGTGGACAGCCTTGTCTTGTTCCTGATTTTAGTGGAATCACTTTGAGTTTCTCGTTATTTAATTTGATGTTGACTGTCGGCTTGCTGTATATTGTTTTTATTATATTTAGATGTTTTTTGTATCCCTGATCTCTCCAAGACCTTTATCCCGAAGAGGTACTGGAGTTTGTCAAATGCTTTTTCAGCATCTAATGAAATTATCATTTTTTTAAAGTTTATTTATACAATGGATTACATTGATAGATTTTCATATGCTGAGCCAGCCCTGCATTTCTGGGATGAAGCCGACTTGATCATGGTGGGTGATTTTTTTTTTTTTTGATGTGTTCTTGGATTCAGTTTGCCAAATTGTATTGAGTATTTTTGCAACCATGTTCATGAGTGATATTGTTCTGTAATTCTCTTCCTTGGTTGAATCTTTGTGTGGTTTTAGTATCAAGGTAACTATAGCCTCATAAAAAAGAGTATGGCAATGTTCCTTCTGTTTCTATTATGTGGAACATTTTGTGGAGTATAGGTATTAGCTCTTCTTGGAAGTTCTGGTAGAATTCTGCACTAAAACCATCCAGCCCTGGGCATTTTTTTGTTGGGAGGTTTTTGATGACAGCTTCTATTCCCTTGCAGTTTATAGGCCTATCTTAATTGCTCATCTGGTCTTGATTTAATTTTGGTATATGGTATCTATCTAAAAAATTGTCCATTTCTTTTACATTTTCCAATTTTGTGGAGTACGGGTTTTTATAATATGACCCAATGATTCTCTGAATTTCCTCAGTGTCTGTTGTTATGCCCCTCTTTTCATTTCTTTTTTTTTGACATATTTTTTCCTCATTTTTTTATTAAAGATTTCCATCTCCTCCCCTCCTCCTCCCCCTTCCCTCCCCTCCCTTCCATCCATACCCCCACTTCCTCCCTCTCCAGGCCAAAGAGCCATCAGGGTTCACTTCACTATGTTAAGTCCAAGGTCCTCCCAACTCCCCCTAAGTCCAGGAAGGTGAGCAGCCAAACTGACAAGGCTCACAGTTAGCTTGTCCATGCTGTAAAGTCCAAGCCCATCGCCATTGTCCTTGGTTTCTCAGTCCTCCTCCACTGTCAGCCACATTCAGAGAGTCCGGTTTGGTCGGATGTTCCATCAGTCCCATTCCAACTGGACTTGGTGGTCTCCAGTTAGTTCTGTCCCACCATCTCAATGGGTCAATGCACCCCTCACGGTCCTGACTTCCTTGCTCATGATCTCCCTCCTTTTGCTCCTCATCAGGACCTTGGGAGCTCAGTCCGGTGCTCCAATGTGGGGCTCTGTCATTTTCTCCATCCAACGCCAGGTGAAGGTTCTTGCTTCTGCTGGGACTGTACTGGCCAAGATCCAACACACAGTTCCCACCACCTGGTTCGAAAGGGCTGGAGAAGTGTAGTTTTGGCTAGGAGGCTGTTTTCTCATGATTATGCCGAACCCACTCACAGTCCTGACTTCCTTGCTCATTATCTCCCTCCTTTTGCTCCTCATCAGGACCTTGGGAGCTCAGTCCAGTGCTCCTATGTGGGACTCTGTCATTTTCTCCATCCAGCGCCAGGTGAAGGTTCTATGGTGATATGCAAGATATTCATGAGTATGGAAATAGGATCTGGACATTTTTGGCTCCCTCTCCTCAGCTGCCCAAGGAACTAGCTGGGGGCGTCTTCCTGGACATTTGGGAACCCCTCTAGAGTCAAGTCTCTGCCAACCCTAGAATGGCTCCCTTAATTAGGATATATAATTCCTTGTTCCCATATCCAGCCTTCCTATATCCCAACCATCCTATTCCCCCAAGCTCTCCCCATCCTCCACTTCACACGTTTCTCTCCCCATTCCCCCATCCCCCCATCCCACCCCACCCTCAAGTTCCCATTTTTTGTCCGGCAATCTTGTCTACTTCCAATATCCAGGAGGATAACTATATGTTTTTCTTTGGATTCACCTTCTTATTTAGCTTCTCTAGGATTTTATTTTTACAAATTATAGGCTCGATGTCCTTTATTTATGGCTAGAAACCAATTATGAGTAAGTACATCCCATGTTCATCTTTTTGGGCCTGGGTTACCTCACTCAGGATGGTGTTTTCTATTTCCATCCATTTGCATGCAAAATTCAAGATGTCATTGTTTTTTACCGCCGAGTAGTACTCTAATATGTATATATTCCACACTTTCTTCATCCATTCTTCCACTAAAGGGCATCTAGTTTGTTTCCAGGTTCTGGCTATTACAAATAATGCTGCTATAAACATAGTTGAACAAATGCTTTTGTAATATGATTGCGCATCTCTTGGGTGAATTCCCAACAGTGGGATTGCTGGGTCCTGGGGTAGGTTGATCCCGAATTTCCTGAGAAAACTCCACACTGCTTTCCAAAGCGGTAGCACAAGTTTGCATTCCCACCAGCAATGGATGAGTGTACCTCTTACTCCACATCCTCTCCAGCAAAGGCTATCATTGGTGTTTTTGATTTTAGCCAATCTGACGGGTGTAAGATGGTATCTCAACGTTGTTTTGATTTGCATTTCCCTGATTGCTAAGGAGGTTGAGCATGACCTTAAGTGTCTTTTGGCCATTCGGACTTCTTCTGTTGAGAATTCTCTGTTCAGTTCAGTACCCCATTTTTTAATTGGGTTAATTAGCATTTTAAAGTCTATTCTCTTAAGTTCCTTATATATTTTAGAGATCAGACCTTTGTCTGTTGCGGGGTTGGTGAAGATCTTTTCCCAGTCAGTAGGCTGCCTTTGTGTCTTAGTGACAATGTCCTTTGCTTTACAGAAGCTGCTCAGCTTCAGGAGGTATCTTTATAGGGATATCCTTCTTTAGGTTGGGAACATTTTCTTCTATGATTTTGATAAATATATTTTCTATGACTTTGAGTTGGAGTTCTCCCTCTTCACATGCTATCCCAGATTTCCTAGATGGTTTTGTTAAGAATTTGTTGGATTTTATGTTTTCTTTGACCAATGAGTCTATTTGTTCTATAGTATCTTCAGTGCCTGAGAATCTTTCTTCTATCTCTTGTTTTCTGTTGGTTATACTTGTCTCTGTAGTTCCTGTTCATTTACCCAGAGTTTTCCATATCCAGAATTCCCTCTGTTTGTGTTTTCTTTATTACCTCTATTTCAGTCTTCAAGTCTTGAAGTGTTTCCTTCACTTGTTTGTTTGTTCTTGGTTTTCTTTGAGGGATTTATTAATTTCTTCCAATTTTTTGTCTGTCTTCTCCTCCATTTCTTTAAGGGAGTTTTTTATTTCCTCTTTAAAGGTCTCCATCATTTCCATAAAGTTACATTTAAAGTTGTTTTCTTCTACTTCTTCTGGGTAAGGATGATCAAGTCTTCCTGTTGTGTGACCATTTGGTTCTTGTGTTACCATGTTGCTTTTTAGGTCATTGGAAAAATTCTTGCCTTGGTGCCTACCCATCTCTTCCTTCAAATGAGGTCAGCAGTGTCTTTGTATCTCGTTCTAACCCTTGCAGTGGCTTTCTGAATGTTTAGTTATTTTTCTTGCTCTGTTCTGTACTGTCAATGCCTGTCTCAGAAAAAAATATGGAATGCTTCATGAATTTGCTGTTATCCTTGCACAGGGGCAATGATAATCTTCTCTATATTATTACAATTTCAGTATATCTGCTGCCGAAGCGAGCACCCAAGAAGGTTTTTATAGGAAAGTTTCAATCGGATTTCTACCGACAAATCAAATATTTCCTAAAGTTACAGGGCCTCCTGGTATTTATGTGGAGCTCTTGAGGCTTAATAATATTAACTAAGGTTTAGCCATGTCTAGTCTCAACTCACCTGTCAAGAAGCCATCTCTGTCTTTCTTTATCTCCACATTAAGTTCAAACTTTTGCTTTAGATTCTTCAAAAGTATCATTTGAGTTAATGTCCAAAGGAAATGTATGACTGTGACCTCCTGATAATAGAAAAGAGAGTAAGATGCTAAAAGATGGTAGGTCCACACATACATTGTGCTGACAAATTATTATGTATTATTTTGTGACACTTTGTCTATCTCACATGGACCACATAGCATGTCTCTTGAATTGTAAGTATAATAAACTTTTTGCCTCCCCTAAATCATCTGATTTTTGTAACTGGCAGTTCCACAATGGCCATTTCACAATGGACAGGCCCAGAATATGGTAATTGTTCAGTTTATAAGGCTGGGTATCTCGGAAGTCCCAATACAGTACTTAAGGCATAGAGAAATTCTGGAGAGATACTAGTCTTCTGTCTACATTTGAGGTCCAAAGAAGCTGGCCATAAGATTAGCAAAGGGAGGCAAAACTGGGAGCAGCAGGATTGATGAACTTGTCTGCAAGAATGAAAGGAAGTAGGCAAAACGCTGGATTTCTTTCATTTCCCTTTTATTTTTATTTTATTTTCTTATGTTTTGCCATTGGAAAGTGCTCCCCACACTTACGTGGCTTTTCCCATTTCAAATAATCAGATCAAGAAAATCTCTCACAGGGATGCCAGATGGATTGCCTTTTAGTTGATTCTTGATCTAGTCAACTGGACAACCAGGATTCACCATCACCTTGGGACAGAATGAGTAGGATGAACTTTGATGATTTCAAAGCTATAGATGGCCCTGATTGCCTGGTACCTGGCTCTCAATCATCTTACAGTTGTATTTTAGAATATCACAATCTAGTCTCCGATACCAGGGAAGATCCATTGCTAGGTTACTGAGAAATAAGTCAGCTCCTTTTATGTTCTGTTGGCTTCACTAGTTTCATATATTTTCATTTAGTTGTTCTGACCATATAGAAGACAGTTTGACGATGGAACTGTTTTGAGAGTTCTACGTGGGACAAGTTGGGACAAGTTAATAAAGGGAGCTGCATTAAATAAGAAAATGTCATCAGGATGCAAAGTATAGGGGAATGAGCAGAGCTGAATGATGCTAGTCAGAAATGGTTTCCAAAGACAGTCATTTTGTAAGGGCTTTTCCTCTTCTCTTTCCAAAGTCTTATAAGGGTAGGAATGGGAAGGGAAAATTCAAGTATTATATGGTCCTCTGTGTCATTTGGTGAAAACACCCCAGGGAAACTGAAACCAGGAATCTTCCGTGAGCCTTCCAATTATATTGTGCTAATCTGGAGCACGTCATATTTTCTTTTATTTCTCAGAATTCCTGTAATTATTAATAGTGGAGATCATCCAAAGGCAAAGAATGTGTGGTCCTTCTGGACAGAGACTAGGTTTCATAAATAAAATATCTTCCTAATTACCCTTTCTTCCATCTTCAATCCACATCTGCTACCCTGGTGAGGTACCCACATTAAGAACATTACTGTTTTACTGAAATTCTGGGCTGAATTTAGTATTACTTTAAATTCCCCAGGAGACTTTGAAGAGATTATGGATCTATCATTGTCTGCCCGGAAGTGGTAACATTAATCTCAGGAGAAACTGCCTCAGCCTTCATGGCTGATTCTCTTTCAAAGGTGACCTGAATAGTGGTTGTTTTCTTTATTGATTGTAGTCTTTATTTTGATTTTGTTTCAAACTTTTATTTACTTCCTTTGTATATGAGCATACATGCTGCAGTGTGTGAGTGCAGAAGGAAAGAGGACTTTAGGGAGTTGGTTCTTTTTTCCAATGTGAGTTTCTGGGATCAAATTCAGGTCACCAGTCTTACAGAAATCATCTTTGCCCACTGGACTATCTCATGTGATTATATTACCGTCTTTCTTTTCAGAAAGAGACTAGACAATGAAGGGGGTGCATTCAAACATCCCAATGCATGCCTCAACTCGACAATACACTGAACTCTATAGCTCCTTTAAAAGATATTCACATCTATATTAAGGTTTAATTCCTAAATTAGGTACCATAAGAGATCGACAGTAACTAATAATAAAATGGAATAATTATGTTATAATGAAAGTCATGTGACTGTGGTCTCTCCCATAAACATCACAGTACAGGTAGAGTAGGCAGTGTGGATGTGAAGACAAAGAGATGATTTACCCTCCAGGCCAGCCAGAGAGAAAACTTGTGAGATTTCCTCTTTCTACTCAGAATGGCAACTTGAAACTTAAGAACTGTTTATTTCTGTAATTTCCATTAATATTTTTACACCAGGGTTGACTAAGTAACTGCAACCACAGGAGCTAAAATTTCAGACAAGAGGGTGTTACTATATAATTCTGTTACTGTTTAAGGCTTAGGCATGTAAACAGTGAACTCCCCTGAAGTTCACATAAACTACATAAGAGTTATGTAGTCAGCAGAGCTCACTGGAAAGATGAACTTGCTTACCTTATTTATATGAACTAGATATCCTTTGGGAGCTTGGTAAAGTTTATGAACCACTTATATACTAGTTAATAAGCTACTGTCTTCAGTTCTAGAACACCTGTCTTCATTGAGAAGATGAGGCTAGGGTTTTAGGCTCTATTTTCTCCTGGCCAAGTACCTCCAAGGGAGGCTATGCCAACAGGGGACAGTAGAGGAAGGCATGGCAAGATTGCACAGAGAAGTCATTTTCTCCTTCCTGTTAACTTCCTGCTTGGGCAGTACTTCCGCATACCATCAACTGCACCTTATACACCTTCAACCATTTTTCTATTTTGCCCGCTCTTGAATAACTGGCTCATACTCTCTTTAGAAGCATCAACACCAGCCAGCACCCTTTCTCAAAAATTGAGTTCAGATACATGGGATATTTCTTGTAGTCTCCTGAGTTTGAAGGCATTCCAACTTCTCTCCTTTGTTCCCCAAAGAGTGTGGCTATGTTCTCTGTGTGTTGTCTCTATGACATCTTCTAGCAGGGCTGGGTTAACAAGTTTCCATATTGCCTGTGGCTACTTTTGTCCCAGCAAAAGAAGGGTGCAGTGCTTGACATCATATTACCACAAAGCCAAAAGTATGTATCCTAGGCACCTTTGCACAAAATGTTTAAGAATGTTGACTTAAGTGATATAGTCTAGACTTTTAAAAAATTATTGTTTTTTCAGAGCTGAGAATCAAACCCAGTTTAGGCAAGCCCTCTACCACCAAACTATAGCCCAACCTTGTTTTGAACTTTTTAATTAACAAATATAGTATACATTGCCTGGATATTCAATTTCTTGCATCAAATAACTGACACGTTTTCTGCCTCTTTGTTGGACCCTTAATGATACCAAAATTGGTTCTAAAAATGGTCTTAGGGAATAGACACACCAAAATATGGTTTGGGAATTGTTTTTTTTTTTATCATGCTCTTGGTGTAAATACAATATTTATATCTGGTGTTAGCAATTCATGATAGCCAGTACTGTTGCATTTAATCAAATCAGCAGCCATGATTAATGATGATGAAGTGTCTAAGAAGCTGCTGAACTTAACTGTGAAGGGAATAAGAGTGGTTGCTTGGACTTTGGTGTAGGGTAAATTTTGCAGCCACAATGTAGCTCTCATAAAAAGAAAATAGTAAACTCTACACTCAGTGAACTCCCATTGCTTCCCTAAATGTGTGTGTGTGTGTGTGTGTGTGTGTGTGTGTGTGTGAGAGAGAGAGAGAGAGAGAGAGAGAGAGAGGAGAGAGAGAGAGAGGAGAGAGAGAGAGAGAGAGAGGTGTAGGCACAAGAATAACACTGCTAAAATTTATCTGAACAGGTCACATAATTACGACAAAAGTTTAATTTGTACCTATTCCAGATCGCTTATGTACAGAAGCTATCTGACTCAAGAAGTAGCTTAGCCCTACTTGTCCACTGGGATTCATGGATCCTTTGCCTTTATTGCTTTTAATTGCATAAACTACAATGTATAGAACGACAACAACAAACACCCTCAAGCACTGATAATATTAAATGCAGTAATCAAAAGAAAAACATAAATATAATTTAAGTTGGTGTTTTATGAAACAAAATCTATCAGCAGGAAGTCTTGAAAGTGCCTGATTTTGAGCACTTCATGAGACAATTGGCTCAACTTTAGATTTGTATGAAATACCTCCAATTTGTATTTTGACAAAACTATGGGTAATGATAATACTGCTATGTTTTTCTTCTTTTTGTTCCAAACTCTTATTACTGAAAGGATGTTAAGTTTTGTTTACAGATTAAGGGAAGAAAGATACAATTGTTTTTCTGTTCTTTGAGTTCACTGATCTTCGAAATTAAATCCATGTATCCTAATTTAAGCATCCCTATTTTAGCAGTCTGCAAGTCTCAAGGATTGAGAAGTGAGCTAAATGGGCAAAAATTCATAAGGACCAATGTTGGGGACTCATATAGAAGTTTTCTTTGAACTCTTGCTTTCTTTCTAACATTTTCATATTGAATTTCTTTCTCAAGAACACAGACTGTGGACCACCTTTTGTGTGTATGTCTCTAGTTTCCAGGGCTTATGCTATCAAAGAAATTCTGAAGCTGTTTCCTAAAGTTCTTTAGAGCAGTATACTTCTCCATCAAGGCACCATGGTACTGGTGGTGTTTTCCTTAATGAAGGCAACTAGACTACAAGGTCTTGGATTTTACAGAACATGTCCCCTTTTCTAATGTTGTATTTCTACCACAGAAAGTGCCACAGAGTGGAGGCTCCATTCACATTTGTGAATAAAGAAGTGAATTGAAGCCGGGCGGTGGTGGCGCACGCCTTTAATCCCAGCACTCGGGAGGCAGAGGCAGGCAGATCTCTGTGAGTTCGAGACCAGCCTGGTCTACAAGAGCTAGTTCCAGGACAGACTCCAAAGCTACAGAGAAACCCTGTCTCGAAAAACCAAAAAAAAAAAAAAAAAAGAAGTGAATTGAAAAATAACAGCCAAGACAAAATTCACTCATTTCTCTCATTTATGGCCAAAGATCTTGGCTGAGTATTAAAAAAAAAAACATATGGACATGATGGTGATAGAAAATATGAATGCATGGTATAAATCTGTACATCATTGGGAACACAATTCCATGTTGAATTGTGACATTGCTGTGATTCATAGATCACCTATTGGGTAGACACCAGTTGCTTACCCAGGACTTCTTCTATTGCTTTCTTTGCAAATCAATAATTATTTATCTAACCTGACAAGTGTGGCTATATGGACACCAACAGTTGCAAGGTTCTATCTCTCCTTAGCTGTGGGCTTGGGTATTAGTGATGATCAAGCTAGTCTAATGGTCACAGTTTTCTTTGACAGTGTTCCATTTCGGATTGGGCATGTGATACCATTATGGAAAGTGAAACAAACATCTGGGAAAGGTATATTCAGTTTTCCCTGTAGATACGGTGATATGAGAGCCAATGTCGAGATACAGAGTGGTAATGAGGGCAGCAGGTTCACTGAGAAGGGCAGTGTGGAGAATGGGCCATTGTTGATGTCAAGAGACTGTGAGAATCAACGGCTAGACCTGTTTTACAATAACAGTCGCCTTTCTTGCTCAAGCCAATTTGGCTTGGCTTTTTAATTTTATTTTTAAAAATTGAATTTTTTTTTATGTCTGACGCTTGACACCTTACCTTCACATGTAAAGGATACCTCTGCTCATTCCCAAGCATAGATGTGGCAGGGAACATTTTTCCCTTGAGATCTGGACACTGGGCAGTGACAGAAGTTCACCATAGTATACAGAAATCCTTTCAGAGACCCAACGTTCTAGCAGACTCATTTAGCGAATGGGTAGGCTGCCAGCCATTCAGGAAGCTCATCAAATGAGCGCATTTAAATCTGGCTGATAGGTATAGAAGCGTGAGTAGGTAGACTAACCTCCAAACACCTTTTTTTGAAATCCAAGTGGGCTTCTGGCAGGCACCCTCCTGCAGCATGCTATGTGTTACCATGTTATGAAACTGGCTTTGACATTTGGATGCCTACCGCTTGGTGAGTGGTTAGTTATAAAATGCTATTGGTTCAACAGATTATACCTCTGGAATACAGCCTGGACTTCTGGGATCTTTTTAGTGGCTGGCTTATTTGTATTTCCAAGGCCATTTTTTCAACAAGCCAACACAATCAAATTACATGCAGCTTTGAAGACATTCTACCTTCCAGTTTGACATTTTAATTAGGACTTTAAAGAGATAATAATCACTGCCCACAACTTCCCTAATGTTACCTAGAAATGGGTCAGCTAATTAGGATCCCAGAAAAACCACCACATACATTTCTTTTTAATTGTTTTTCCAAACTTCCATCACCACATCTCTTGGCTTCATCTCAGACCAAATCAAACAAACAGCAGGGAAGGGTTCAGTCTCTCCAGTCGTCAGAAAAGTCCAAGGGCAAAAATAAGGAGGCCAGTTTGTGTCTGGCATCTGAAAAATTTTGTTTCAGCCAGTCTCAGAACTTTTTCTTTCATTTCCAGATTGCTTGAAAAGGAAAGCTACCCCAGTTCATTGCATTAGAACCGGCTCAAGGAAAGCTATGAAGATCTTGTTCTCCGGGTTCCTTTGATTCCTGTATCTACATTTCATTTTTCTGTCATTCTCCTAGGGTAGGGCTGTTGATGGGCTGTCCTACTAAGTAATTTTTGTAATGCTCTCTTTTAATACCTGCATTCAATTCTTACTAAGTGGATTTTTACAAGGTGGAAGGAAAATCGAGTCCATCTATAATTGAGAAACCAAGGGGCCTAGGACGTGATTGCAATTCAAGAAATGAATTTCATTCTCTCAGAGACTGAATGTAACAAGATGCCCCTGGCCTCACCAAGCCTCACCCTGTGCTGCTCTATAATAAGATAAACAAGAACAGAGCCACAGCAAATGCCTGCATTGTTCTTCTAATGCTCTAATGTATTTTGACACATTCGAAAGGAAAGGTGGTTGCTGCTTCCCAGAAAGGGCTTAAAGACTGGAACAATATGCAACTCTGTCTTACAGAAGGTCAGGCTCATTTTTGAACTGGTTGACATGTCCCTCAGCCTCCAGGTGGATGATCAACTGTGGCAACTATGTGACTTCCAGATAGCCAAGAACTACACGCTTGGCCTACTTAATACTGCTGGGCTGTAGGTGGTTAACTTGGAAGAGATCCTCAACTTGTAATTTTGATGATCACTTCAACATCCTGCTAAATATGTGTGCTTCTTCTTCTGCTTTCAGAGGCAGGGACCCGAGGAAGCAAATAAGATATTCTGGGACCCTTAGCTTGTATAAACTTTTGGAAGTCTCTTGCCAGAGCTCTTGTAATGTATTCACATGATCATATGTTTTCTTTAAGAGTTCGAAATACAAGACATTCTAACAATAATTAATAATGACCTCTGTATTTTCATAGACAGTTTTGTACTTCCAATTTCATAATATTTTTCTTCTAGAAGGATTCCCAAGTTGCATCAGTGTGGCCAGAAATCCTACTCTTCATGCAAGTACTTTATTTAGCGATGTAGGTTCTGAATTGGAAAAGTGTCTGGGTAGGCTCAAAGTAGTTGCGTGTGCAAAGAAGTATTGGAGAAGCAGGAAGAAGTTGTGGGGGGAGCTTTTATATTCCTGTATCTTTGTTTCTCTGAAATATTTCCAACTTCGAAATGTTTCTCCAGTCTTGGAAGTTGAAATAATTCAAGATGTATAGCATTCAGGACATGAATGCACATAGTAAGCCGTCAGAGATGCTTGCTCTAACAATAACCACCAATACGCTTATTTCCTCCATATTTTAAGTCTGGCATATCTCCTTTTCTACCAGTCTTCATCCAAAAGACTGCCCTGCGTGTCTTTCTTCCTGAGAACCGGCTCTATTACCTAGATGGTCACTTGGGTTTTTTTTTCCTTCTATTAAAAAGATTTCTCATCATTTATAGCCTAATAAATTTCTTCATGAAGCTGATGATCACTTCATACAGTGCCTCCCCGTGACAGAGCAGAAGCGCATAGGCTCAGAGTGATGCTCCATCATCAGCTATCAAGGTGACAACTCTCACATGGCTTTGTTTATCTGGGGAACAAAAGAGATGATCGATGGTGCTGTCTTTGCAGGGACATGCTGAAGAATGTGTGTGGACAGCGTAGGTCACAGTACCTAGCCTCGACTATGTACTCACTCAGAGGATGGTCAGCATTCAGCATTATTTGATCAGGTTAACCTTGAGGGTGGCATGTTAGTCCCTAGAGGGAGACATCTGTAAAAGGAACTGAGATGAGTTTTTGTTAACTAGTTAAAGATCCAGAACCACGATGACTTAAAAGCTGTGCCTTGCATCTGGTAGAATGAACGTGTCTATGCTTATGGTGTCCTGCGGTGTGGAAAGGAGAACGATGGGAAGATAAACATTCTCTCCTGCTTAATGACTGTTTGATCTTAAGTCATAGGCTGTCTTTATAGAGTGTCACGACAGTTCTACTAAAATCCCTCCAAACTACTGCTAATGGACTCTAGGGCCTACTACAATTTCATAAACTTGTCAACAGAAATTATGTATTTATTTGTTCAACTAATAAAGAGTTGTATAAAAAATTCCATAATGAATGTTAATGGCTAATGATTAACGAGAAAGAACCCACAGGTAGATGTGTTCCTTGAATGCGTTTGGAATCTCATTCCAATCATATTTACAGTTGGTGATTTGAGCCAATAACTTCTACCCTACCTGAAAAACTTAAGAACACTGGTTACAGTATTTCTATTATTTGCGCAAAGGAATGATTTATTACTATTGCTTTATTCTGTCTCTATGTGAAATAGATATTCTAATAATTCTTCATTTAGTGGAACTTGACACAATCTATAGTTTTGCATGTGCTAGGACAATCTGGGTATATACATACAATGTGAACAACTTGCTTCCCAGAAGCATATGCAGCCCTTTGAACGTGTGAATGTGCCATAGAAAAAATGTAAATGTTTGGACCATGAGCTTCTGATAAGGGAATCATATCAAGGAATGACTAAAACAGGGCAGATGTTTAACAGACGTTGGTCAAATGTCATTGGCTGCGAGTGAAAAGATGATTCAGTAGGGACAGTCCCATTGTGGCTATGTCATTACCCCTAGAAAAGCAAGAGAATTTGGGTTTTAGTTTAGTGAAATGGCAAACCATCTACCTCTCTTTACATCAGAGAGGCAGAAACTTCTATAAGTTAGTAATAACAATGTCAGACGGCATACAGGTCAAAATGAGGTCTGCTTGAAAATATCCCTTATGTTGTATCTCTTCAAAAATATCAACAAATCATAAGCAGAATTTATGGGATGATACTGGCAACGAGTTCTTTGCCAACGTCAAGAAGAGGTTTCTGCTCAAACCACACATGCTTACTTAAGGTTGTTCTCATTCAGCCTAACTTGGGTTGCCCAGATAATCTTGTTATACAGGAGGCCTATTGTACTGTGTGTGTTGCTTGAGAGAGACAAGCATTGTTGGGCGGTTTGGAAACGTCTGTCTCTCAAAGGCTTCTACTGTAACAGGGTCTGACACACATCACACATATGACGGAAAGTGTAAATATAGAAAGAGGCGAGGACCGGAAAGTCAGCTTCACACAATGGACCAGACCTGAATCACTACCACCCATGTGGCTCCAATCACCATTAAACCTTGTTTCGTTGGAAAGAAAAAGACAAGATGGATCAAAAAGGGCCACGGTACTGAAGCAAAGAAACATGCCCCTCCCTGAAGAAGACTGTGTGTGGCAACTGCCGTGTGCTTTCCGTAACCTGGTGTGTTTGACCTCCACATTTCCACACCTAGCTACTTGCCTACATAGCCAAGGCAGCAAACGACAGTAATGCTGAGTACATGCCAACTTGAAAATGCTTGACTTGCTTAAATCGAAAGGAAATTTAGCCTTACAAAGACTTTTGACTTTCTCAGAGCAGCCTTTGGGACTAATTCTTCATTAAGGAAGTTCGGGCCATTGGTACAACTTAGGTCATCTGGAATGTTTGACCTGGTGGTCTGTCCATCTTTGTTTTGAAGTCTGCTGGATAACAAGCAACACTCCAGCTCAAACTGATGATCTATAGAGTTGGGATGGCACGCCGGATTAAATAGTGTTTCCTTAAAAAGAGGCTTCTTGGTGGTAAGTAGAAGATGGCAGGGAAAGTTACAGAATTCAGGCATGTCAAAAGCATTATCGATGTTTTGCCAGCATGAGACCAGCCATGGCGACAGGTGGAAAATATTAAATTACTATTTTTGTACCTTTCTTCTTACTGCCCTCAAAAGTCCTGGCACAGACAGAGCTATAGACTGCCGCCCTCACTAAAAACAAATTCTAGAAAAACTTTTAAAGGAAAGAAGTAAAAAGGAGAAAGAAAGAAGGACAAATTCCCAAGGCATATTCAAGTCATCATCTAGATGTGTGTTGTGTTGGGCCTCACTGAGCAAACGTTACTTTTCAGTGAGATAATTTCTCTTCACTGCAAATAAATTTGATGACTTTGAGATGAGCACCATTGTTGCCCCTTCTGAACATAGGAAAGGGATGAAGGTCACAAAATATTTAAAAATGACTTAGCCATAACAAAATGAGAAAGTTTGCTAAAAGTCCAATCATTTCAACATTTATATCTACCTTTATATCTATCTATCTATCTATCTATCTATCTATCTATCTATCTATCTATCTATCTATCTATCTACCTACCTATCATCTATCTACCTATCATCTATCTATCTATCTATCTATCTATCTATCTATCTATCTATCTATCTTTCTATCCATCATTTAATCTTTCTAATCTATCTAAAACCATCTTCTGTTAAAAGAACTGCTTCTGAAGTGTGGCTTGTACCAACTTTGGAGTTAGCTTTTTCTCTGGGAGGGCTTTTTTTCTTTTCCCCAAACATTCATTTACTTTCTCAGCTTGGGAAAACTGAGCTAGCAAATAAATGTCATTTTTATAGGCAGATAGTGCCTTTGTGGCCCCTGCTAAAGAAAGAAGAACTTTTCATTCACATAAAATCTTATCTTGTTACAGTCTCAAAGTCAGGGGTTGCTCTCAATGTTAAAGGAGTTAAGGAGGGTGGGAATTATTTGTGACATTCAGCTTTAGACTGGACGAACCACATTGGCTCTATGCTTTTAGTATACTGCATTTTACTTGCCTGAATCTTTAATCCTTTCAACATTCCCTTTGCCCAGTGACCTGTTAGAAATTTCCCTAGGTATTTACAGTAATTCGAAGGGTGAGATATCTTAAATTATTATGTGTTTCTTATCTGTAGCTCCTTGACTTATCCTGAGTTAGTCAGTGAATGATCAAGAGAGATGGCATCTTCCAATCTTGAGGAATATGTTTTATTAATTCCTTTTCAAATTCTTCTCACTCAGTGAGTGGTTCAGAAGACAAGCGCTCAGATTCAGGTGAAGAGAGTCATACCAAGTACTTGCCAGACCACAAGAACTCCAGCTGCCCAAGTTTAAGGCTGATTTTCATCTGCTAAGAATTTGGGGATGAAAACACTGTTTGTCATGAACTTGTAGAAATTCTGCGTATGTCAGGAGGCTAAGGATCCTGTCTGTCACCCACTCGCATGAAGAACCACTCACCAGTCGGTCTTTTTATTGCCTTCCCCCTCTGTATCTCTTTCCTATCCTTGTTCAGGCTGTTGGTCGTTTGCAGACCCATCAGCATCAGTCTGGAAATAACCCTGGAGATGACCCGGTTCTGGCTCGATTGTGCTACTCAGGGGAAGAGGCTTCGCTGTGATTTGCTTTTCTCTTTCTTGTGCTTGAGTGTGTTCATGCCCCAACTCACTCACTTCTTCTCTTAAAAAATAAATGTGCATTCGAGTCCCTGGAAAGCTTTTCAGACCATGCCTGGTGAGTTCTCTGAACAGTTTATAATTCGGTAGGTCTAGCATGAGGTTTGAGAATGTTTGCTTTTCTGAGTTGCTCCCGGGTGTGGCTGACACTGATGTCTCTCTCTAAGCAGCCACCGAAGCCCATGCTCAACAGCATACCACATTTCTTTTATTCACAGATCATTTCCTTCCATTCTGTTTGTCCTCATTGGCAAACTTTTCCCACTCATTTTATTGAGACTCTAAAAATGCTAAACAAGCGAAAGATCTACCATTTTATAAAAGCATTAAGATATAGTTTCTTTTTCAAAATATTTACCTATACATTGAATAGATGTAACTTTACTTTTTAAATTTATTTGTTCATTTTTTAAATTAATTTAGTGTGTGGGGCTATGTGAGTGTTGTCTATGAACACATATACACATATACACTTAGGTGCACAAATCAAAGCCAGAGGAGGATGCTGGATGTCTTCCTCCATCAGGATCCACTTTTTTTAAAAAAAAAATAGACAGACTCTCTCACTACACCTGAAACTCACTCTTTTGGATAGGCTGGTTGAGCAGCAAACTCCTGGGAGCCACCAATCTTCACAGCCCCAAACCTGGAGTCGCAAACACATACAGTAATAATGCCTGGCTTTTTTTGTGGGTGCTGAGATTTTGAACTTGGGTCCTCTTGCTTTCAGAGTCATTGCTCTCATTCACCAAACTATCTCACCAGTTCTGCATCAATATAACCTAAGGATGTTTCGATATCTAGAACTATTAAAACCAATATTAAATCGTGCACACTTAACCAAGATCAAGTTTATGGTTGTTGTAGAATCTTGTTCTGGGATGTGCATTTATTTCTTTACTATAGGGACTTCTTAGCACCAATTTAGTTGTTTGTTTATCATTTCAACCTCTAGCAATCAGTAGAGGGGTTCTGAATCATTGTTTCAGAAGACAGAAGTTTTTCTATAGCCATATGCTGATGTATTGCTTGTTTTCCAAGTACTTTTGGGTCAGTTTTGCCCAGGCCATTTAGGATCTTAAAGTATATCCTTAAGTTGCCTATTACCAATGGCTAAGAGATAAATGTAATCCACCCTACATATAAAAGTAAAATCCAAACAAGCAACTTGTCCTGTTATGTTCCACAAAGAATGAGCAGCGCAGCAGCTACAGACCTAGGGCCCAGGATACACTCCAGCATTCTAAAAATCCTGGCTGTGTCCCCACCTGCAGGTAAACCTTGCATGTGACCCAGAGACAAAACAAATATAAATGACAAAGGGTCTGTGCGAGGGAGTCCTGTTTGCAGGGGCAAGCCTCAGCTTATTGTGTTTTCTTCTGTCTCTTCAGCAGAGTCCATCCAGCTACTTGGGTTATCAGCTACACCATTTAGCAGCAAGCACAAGTACTTGTGATTCCCAAGAGCAGAGAACCTGTATAAAGAATAGTCATGTGCCAGTTTGAAAGGACAGAGTTGTCGACAAAGGTAGGTTTCCTTGGCGGGGATTAGATCTTTGTAGTTGTACACAGTTTTATATGTAATCACATAGCATTCTTTACTGCCATGCCCGATGTTCCTTTTTTTTTTTTTTAGCATCTTTAACTGGCGAATTTATTTCTGCATCTTCCTCTGAGTCTCCTATTTCTGTATCTTCCTTTGTATCCTCTGTTTCTCTCAGCTCTGTCAGCTTCTTCTCCTCTTTGCTTGGAAGCTTATGCTTTAATTTAGATGACTGTTTTGTTTGTTTGTAGTTTGGTTCCCTGACTGTAATATATGGTATTTTTAGGTGGACTTTTTTGAGCGGGGAGAGAACTAACAGTGTTGCAACCTTAACTCTAGGACACAGAGTAAAACTAGCTCTGCCTGCCTACAATTCGTGGGGGCGGGTGAAGTGAAGTGGTGTCTGTCCTACAGAGTTGGTGACATTTTTACCAACTGCACTTGCCACAGTCAACAATTGTAGATATTTGATGGACGAATGGGTCACTATCTCCCTTCTTCACTGAAATTAAACCACTGTGAAGAGGATGGCTACTTGTTTTGCTCACAGCTGAACCCCTGATGCCTGTCAGAGTATCTAGTGCACAGCATCTGGACAGTAAAAATTATAAAGAAGGAAATAACATATATGTACTTTTCTAGTATACTTGTTACACTTGTTAAGTCACAGAAAGTTCTTAGCTAGTTCTAACAAAAAAGTCATGATCTATTGCTTTAAAGATAATTTTGTAGAAAAACCCAGGTTTTCCAAATGAGTTCATTTTTGTTTCTTGTTGGCTTATTTTGAAATATCAAAAATGTAGTAGTTTTTGGGAAGAGACAAATAATGCATTAAACAAGGATAGCATTGACTACCTACTACTAGAATATATAGATTGCTAAAGCTTTATGCTAAACTTTTCCAAATTTGGGAAATATGGTTTATATCGGTGCTTTAGGGTGGCCTTAGCAAAATAGTGCAGACTGGGTGGTTTGGATAATAGAGATATGCTGTCTCACTGTTCTGGTGCTTAGCTACTGAGGTAAAGTCACAGACAGAACTGGTTCTGTCAGTAGACCATGAAATAGGGTCTGTCCCATGACTCTTTCCTGGAATATGATGATGTTCTACAATCTCTGGTCTTCTCTCAATGTGTCTGTGTCTTCCTCTAAGAACACTGATTGTATGAGTGTGGTACCAACTTACTCAACGTAGTCTAATATCTGAATTAATTAATCTATAATAACTGTAAGCAAGGCTACTTCCTGAACTGCTATGTGTTCAGACTTTAATATATATATTTTGAACATACACAGTCTAATTCATAGCATGGTCTCAAAGAAATGATGTGTCTTACTCCACTTGCAATGCCTTGTACTCCTTGGCACGATCCTTCAGTGGCAAGCTTTTGACCTTTCACTAATGGAAGTATCGGGGGCAGGGAAATTTGGACTTGGCAATTATTTCTAATTTCCCTGAAGTTGAACCTATTTCTGAGAGTTAGACAGCTGTTGAATAGCCAACTATCACCCCTTTGTTATCTCCAGTGACATGCAGAGACACAGCATTCAGCGGGGAGTGTTTGGGACAGTGCGAGGAAACTTTTGACGTCTTTGAAAACTGCAAACACTCCCATTTCTCATGGGCATCTGTGTGGTAATTCCCTCATCATCCCCAGTCAATGAAGAAGGCAAGGAAAGCTTCTAGAATGGTATCTGATTTTGGCTTCTTGACCAGACCACTAACATTAGTGGATGAACACAAATCTGCTCAGAGTACAGAGTCCTGCAAAGACAGACCCAGGATGATGAAATATACTGGAACTATCTGGCACAAATACTTTACCACAGAGGAGGAAGGGAGTGTTATACACCTGGCTGAACATTTATGAGAAAGACCAATATTTAATCTATTCCCTGGCTTGTTATCAAGAGGGCATGTTACATCTTCTGCTTGTGGCTTCCAGGTGCTTAAAAAAGCAACTGGCTGAGATACAAGGTCTTCCCAAATTGGAAAACTCAGTCATAGCGAGTCAGCTGTCCCTTTGGATGTGGCCCTTACTCTAGGTCCATCCATCAGCAGCACAGTCATTGTCCTTGTGTGGGCATCAGTGAGCAGTAGCTGAGAAGTGTTGCAGCAAACTGGGCAGCAGGGCACATACTTTGTTCCATGGTGAGTGAATAGCCAAGGTCAGACTTGAATGGGGCCCATCTTCTAGAAGGTGCCAGAGTGCCTTGAATGAACACTCTCATCTGGTGAAGGAAATGAGCCAAGGGGACCAGGTACAGAGGAAATGGGGGAGAAAAAGACAAGGGCTGAGGGTCTTAGGCAACAGATTGAGAATGGATGCTGAAAGTTGGTCCTGTCTGTGGTCTGGATTTCAGAAGAACCCAAATGAGTTCTCCCAACATTGTGAAAACTCATTTCTAAGACAGCTTGGGGATAAATTTCTGTGATCTGGACACTTTAAGATAATTTAGTGTCTTGATCCCTAAATACTCATGTAGTTGGAACAGTCTCTATGATGCTAATTCTTCATTGATGAACTTTCATCTCATTATTTCGTATCCATTTTTATGTAATACTTTATGTTTTCCTGTACTTCGATGGCTTTAGGTGCTCTTTGGCATAAATTTTAGAGTTTAGCTTAGAACTCTAAAATTGTGCAACAAAGCAAGTGAAATGTCTTTAAGAAATTGTTTTTTGTTATGTTTCTAAAGCTATGCATCATCCAAAGATAAAACTCAATGGCATAAAACAAATCTGTGTTTCCTCTCCCCAAACAATCTAATAGCAGCACCAGGAGTGTGTTTTAATATAAAGCTGTTGCACATGAGGGGTACAGTTCTTCAAGCTATAACTCTGAGGATTACTAGATACAGATAAGAATGTGAAGAGAAACGAGGCCTCTGGGGGATGGACATCAATTTGCACAAGTTGTACACTGTGTGTTCAGATGCCCCCATGCTGCATCTTGAGGTAGAATTAGATGCCCCTCAAATTCACATGTTGATATTTTAGCCCCAGTGTTGACGGTATTGGGATGAGGTAATCAAGGCCTCTATGAATGGGATTGCTGCCAACACAAGAACAACCCAGTCAGTTAGTCCGTCCTTCTCCCTGGTGAGGGTGCAGTGAGAATCGACCTGCTCTGGGTCAGGAGCTAGGGCCTCTTCACACATGACCCCCATCTGTGTCTTGATCTTGGACTTTCTATTCTCCTGATTTGTGAGAAGTAAACTTAATTTTTTTTGTTTATTTTTGGGATTGTAATTCAATTGCATTTCTCCCTTCTCTTTCCAAACCCTCCCATATACCCCTTTTTGCTCTCCTTCAAATTCATGCCATCTTTATATATTAATTGGTATTGCATGCGTACAGGTATTTGTTTGTTTGTTTGTTTGTATGTATGTATGTATGTAAGTATGTATGTATATATATGTGCATGTGTGTATACATATTTCTAAATATAATCTGTGAATCCATATAGTGTTACTTGTATGTATATTTTCAAGGTTGAGAGTTGCTTGCTTTTTGTAAGCCTCCAGTCTGAACAGACTAAGGTACACTTTCTAAACTGATACTAGCGTTTGGTTATATTCAGGCAGTTGGGGGCATGTTGGATAGTAGGTAAGGGACAGGTTGTTTTGAAAGGGTCACTTTAACACTCACAGCTGTGTGGCATGACTAGTTATGCAACTTCTCCAAATTCAGTTTCCTGAAACCAGGTAGTATCAACACACACTTCAATTTTCCTTGACATGTGGGGATTAAATGAAATAATGCCTGCAAGGTGCTTAGTAGAGATGCCTATGGTAAATTCTAAATAGATGTTAGGCAGTGTTGTTATATTGTTTAGATATCTATCCTGGAGAAGCTGACTGTTATGAAAATAGATTTAGAGTTTAATGACATCCATGATTTTCCAACACTTCTATCCTCAATTTATGAGTATCACCAAGTGCTCCAATGATGCCAGCAACTCAAATCCCTATATAGATCCAGATCTGATGAGGAGGAAAACATCCCAATGTGATGCTTGGGTGTGGCGGCCCTCTGCTGTCTCAAGAGCACCCGGTTCATTACAAGTCCGAACAAAGTGATTCTTGCTCAGGGTAGAAAACACTGAGCAAGGAAATGTCTGTTTGGTAAGAATACAACTCAGACTTGTTTTTCAAGCTGTTCTATAATCCAAGCTTCTCCGCTGCATCAGCAGCAGCAGTGGCGACAGTGACAGAGCAGAGCAGAGCACAGCATAGCATGCCACCCAGATCTTGTGAGGAAACACACACAAGGAAGGGTAGGAAGTGTGCAACCTCATTCTGGGTAAATAGAAACCTGGTTGGAAGAGGGCTTAGGAAAAACATGGATATAACCATCCAGGAATGTCAGCAGCATTCCCACTGTGTGCGTACACTAGAGTAATCTGAAAGCCGTCGAACTCAGTAACTGACCTCCTCCTTGACCATCTCCAGCACCAGGGCACGCCATGCCTTTTTTAGATTCCCACCCAGTCTCTTTAGGGACCAGATGGACATGTTTTGAGAGAGCTAAGAGTATAGAAAGAAAATGGGGCCTTCCTCTATTCTAACCATAGTTTGTATCCTGGAGTTTCTGGACTTCGGGTGTAATGGATAAACAATCTATAAAGAGACACCATAATGCCACCAACTACATGGCATGGTGAAAGAATATGTATGTCTAATATATACTGAAATTTACATATAATTAAATCTTAGGAACTGAGTTTACCTGTATGGTCATCGAGTAGGCTGTCTATTTTTTAGTCTTCGTTTTGATATTCTAACCTATAGCAATTTACTTTATTTCCCTTAAAAATCTCTATGCATGCATGTTTAAGGTATATGTGCATATGTATATGCATGTTCTTATATGTATAGGTACATGTGCATATGATTGTGTGTGTGTGTGCACATACACACACATGTAGAGGTCAGAGGACAACTTGTGGGAGTTGACTCTTTTTCATCACGTGGGTCCCAGGAATTTAACTCAGGTTGTCTGGCTTAGAGACAGGTCCTTTATCCACGAAGCTATCATACCAGTCCTCAAGCACCATTTTTGAGGACGGATCTAAGGGAAGTCAAGAAAGCGGGGTTAGTCTCCCTGGAGTCACCTGTGCTGAAATTGTTCACACACCTCCTAGGATTAAGATGGGTTGATGTTAACTTCATTTTCAGAGACAGACTGAGGAGCCAGCCACAGAATGGGCCCCAGGGAAAGGTAAGTCACTCGTTTCAGTTGGGTAGAAAGAACACGATGTATTCTGTGAAGTGGCAGCCTGGGATGCAGGGATGAGACCCTGTAGCCTGGCAACATGGCTGACAACGCAAGTGGCTGTGACATGGAGAGCTTACAAAGCTAGATATGGTTCTCTCTTTAAAGCTGTGTGAAACCCGGTTAGGAAACGTTCAGTCTGTAGCCTCTGAATCCATAGCTTGTTCTTTGCAAGCTTTTGGCAAGAGTGGCGTTCACTGGTCACACCCATTTTATTCTATATTTATTTTGACTAATGAGATAATCATCCCCTCGGGCTTAACTGGTTGAAATCTGTAAATCTCCTAAAAGTGTAATTACCTATTCATAATCCTTCTTTCCAACATTGCGCAAATCTCATTAGTACATATCTTTTTGTATTATTCATGTTATGGAAAAACTTGCCTTTTTGCTGGTGAAAGAACAATGGTCAGCAAGCAACCCAGGTGTTCTGTTCCAGCAACTCAAGCTGTTGGGTTCAAACGAAGGAATATGCTCGGAAGCAAAAGAGATTCCCTCTTCAGCTAGTTCTGCTCAGTCTCTCACTCTCTGTAGGTCGGCAGACACTGGTGTGAGGCTGGAAAACTGTGAAGATGCCATGCTGTTGTGATTCTTGTCCAGGAATGGTTCCTAGAAAGGCGTGGGCTCAAATATGTACCACCCTAGGAGTGACAGCCCTATAGCAGACTTGCGATACAGAAAACCACGTGGTTTTTTGCTCATAATCTGTCTTCAGAGAACAATAACTGCGTATGATTTATGTGTGTATCCAGTGATGACTGGAAGTAGAGATGAGAGACTTCTAGGTAGAGATGGCAAGAACATTGATGGTATTTTCTTAAAAGTCCTTAAATTTAGTCAGTTGACTGTTGATACATAGAATGACTTCACAGCATGTGAAAATGCTTTTATAATTTTTTAAAATTACTCTCTCTTTTTTTTTGGCTGGGAAAGAGGTACTAGTGATACCAAATAAAAATGTTTGAAATAGTAGCATTTCGGCTGTTGAGATAACTCAGGGGGTTGAGTGCTGGTCAATAAAACTTATGACCTGCATTCAATCCTATGGATACACGTGGTGGAAGGAGAGCAGCGAATCCTGTTAATTGATCTCTCATTTCGGCATGTGCACCATGGCACATGCATACACACACACACACACGTATCTCAATGTGCACCATATACTTAAAGTGTAATCATTAAAAGAAAATGGTATAGTATACCTCCCATGTGGGATAAACAGAGCTGTTCACTATTGCCTCTGTGTGTCAGTGTGCACATGTGGGACCCTATACTGTTTCCTGCCTCCAATTCAAGGTGTTGTGATTGAGTAGCCTTGGAGAAGCAGAGGATGACAGTAACAATTCTACTGTCACTGCCACAATCAGTGGATGCTAAGAAGTGGGACACTTCTTCAGGTCTCACAATGGAAAGCTGTACCATATAATTTTTGATGTACACTTTACATCCCCAAACCTGCATCAATCCATGGCCTTGACCTCGAGAGGACTCTTTTGATCAGTGCCTGTTTGTGCCAGTGGTCAAGAGAGTGGAGAAACAAGACAGTGGGAGAAAGAAACTTACGCATGAGGCATGGAAAGGAGTTTGGGTCATGGAGTCCCTGCCCTCTGCCCTCTGTGTGTCTACCTCTCTTTCTAGCAAGTGACTAACACCAGAGAAGCTGCCTCAGTCTCTCCTACCTCTAAACCTTGAACTCATCTCAGTGCCTCCAAAGCAACAGACAAAAGTTTCTTTAATTCTCCCTATGCTCTTAACACCGTGCTTCATCAAGAGAACCCAGTATGCTCGGGCTAACTCTAATCCTGCATTTTAAATTCATGCTATGCCTTACTATGTTAGTTGTACAGATAAAATTACCATTTCACAAAACTTGAAACTCTAAAACCTCAGAATAATTAAAGCCAGAGGTCTAGATGCAAACTGAAAATGTCGATTTTTTTTTTATGTGAACACTCAAGCTTCTCATCCTAATTTATTTACACCCAGCCTCCATGTAGTCACACATACGTAGTCTATAATAAAAGCCATAGGTGACCTTCAGTGGTCTCCTCAAATGCTTGATCTTGAAGCATCTTAGATTCAGTATGTGTAATCAAGCTGGTGGAGTGTGCTGATGCCTGCAGGAGGTAGGCAATGACAATGTGGTTTTCTTGTCCGTGCTTTTTAATACCTCTGCAGCCCATTGTCTATGTGTGCGGTCCGTCTATTGTAAAGGTCCTTTTGGAAAGTCTATGAAATCTGCTGACTATGTGTGATGGAACACACACACACACACACACACACACACAGAGAGAGAGAGAGAGAGAGAGAGAGAGAGAGAGAGAGAGGAATCATTTGTACACCATTGTCTCTCCCATCAGTGTGGGCACAGTTGGGTCTTATTAGTCCTCTTATCAGACACACTGGGCTCTTGCAGTGAACTCTACCTGGTGTTATGGGTAACCTCATTTAGGAATTTGATTGGATCTGAAATCAACCCAGAGGCCTCTGGACAAGCCTGCAAAGGCATTTTCTGGAAGGAATAGCCGAAAGAGGGAGACCATCTGCAAGAGCCAGGGGCACCTTCCAGTGGTGGGCAGCTGGTTGGAGGTCTGAAAGAAAAGCTGACACTTTTGCTTTCTTGCCTTTGTGTCTTACAACCCACCCCTCTGATGTTAGTGCTGCCATGCTTCCCTGACATCAAAATTCAGCTTCTTTGAACTTCAAATGTGAACAGAAGAACAGTGTCTTCTTATTACTCCTCCAGGCATTTAGTACCAGGTTGGACCTACAGAGGCTTCCAGCCTCATGGACTGAGCAGTGACTGGGTTTTCGGCATCCCCAGTATGAAAACACTGATTTCTGGGCTACCCATACTATGTCATACCAACCAGTTCAATAAATAAATTCTCTTTCACACACACACACACACACACACACACACACACACACACACACACACACACAGAGAGAGAGAGAGAGAGAGAGAGGGAGAGAGAGAGAGAGAGAGAGAGAGAGAGAGAGAGAGAAACATTTATTCTATTATTCTATCAGTTCTACAGAACCCTGCTAGGTCCATCTGGTGATTTGGGGGTGGGGCATTGGTTGTATCTGACCCTGTATCCTGCAGAAACTCTAGAGAGACCCAGGTCCAGTGTTCGGAGTGATTCTCTTGCAATGTCTTTCACTTAAGCCAACAGGGACAGTGGTGATGAAAACGCTCAGAACTCAAGCTAATTCTTATAAAGAACTTCTCTTTAACCTCAGCTTTTTATTTTCCTCCTTGAGGAAGCTGTTAGGCAAATTCACAAAGCCAGTTTTCTCTATTTCCTCGAACAGTGCCCACACAGCAGATCTGATCCCTTGATCTGTATATATATGTCATCATCTACACTGAGCTTCTGCAGTCTCCTCAAGGATCGAGCTTTTTGATTTTGCTCATTCATTCCCCTTAAAATTCCTAGCACACTGTCCTAGGGTAGGTGCACAACATATGTGTGACAGCTGAGTGAGTGAACAGGGCAGACCTTGCCATCACCCGCCTGCCCAGGAGAAGGGGGATGCCTAGCTCCTGTTAAGCTGTGCCCACATTCAAGTCATCTTCCTGCGTTCCACTTCTCATGTAAGTACTGTTATTAAACTTGTAAATACTCCACCGAAGGCTGGTTTTTTGGCAGCGAATGAACTCTTTTTGTCTCCTGTCCCGTGAATATCCTAACTACTTTGTCACTTTGATCTAGGGGACATTTCATCTTCACAAATGCAAAGGAGTTGGCAGCTGCACAAATGTGTTCTATTTCCTATTGCTGTAAAAAATCCATTGCTCTCGAGCCTTTGCCCGCCCTTTCATGGTAATGTGTAAGCCACTAAATTGCAGTTACTGGCTGTGGCCATAGCCATACAAAAAATTCGTGAATGCCATGTAGATTTGAGGGTTGCTCCACTAAAAAGTCCACAATGGCTTTACTGTAACTGGGCTAACTAGAACTTGGCAGCAGCTATCCAAGGAGGGTGATACCAAGTCCCCTCCCCCTTCCAGGATGCTGGCCTGATCTTCTTGTATTTGTGCAACTGGCCTATCCAGAGACCCAGAGCAGCTGGGAGGAGTGCCCCGGTGAGGACAACTGTCTCTGGGTTAGGTTGCCCTTTTCCAGCTCGCTTTTCACAGGGCTTCTCTTCCTGCAGTGTGAAGTAGGTTACAGCATAGCTTGTTTTCTTTTGCTAGTTGAAATACAGCATTTGGGGTCATGCTCTGAATAATTTGTGCTTGTTAGAAATGACTGTCATCCTCTCTAAGCTGTAACAAAGTGCTACATTTAAATTAAATTCAGCCAAGCAAGAGCCTCCTCACAAAATCAATAGGTCCAGGCATTTCGAGAGATACGTGGATTTAAAAAATATCTGTAATATTTCAGGAAATAAATCAACAAAGATATCTCTCAGGATGGGAAAAAGCATTAGGCATTGTTTATAAGGCTTTGAAAGCATTTTGTAACATTTGGGGTTGAAAGTGAAAAGATAAGAAAATATTAGATATGATTATCTTCATATTTATATTTGGTGAAGATTACTCTTTTACAGTCTCCTAGAGTAAAATTCTTAGTGCTAAGTTTTTGAAAGATAGCTTCATTGATTCATTAAATCAGTAAGCCTTCAGATGAAAGCCATGTCAAATACATCTTGAAAAGATAATTTGCATAAATGCATTCCTACACACACATGCTATTGTCTTGTTCCTAAATGTGACATGAAACAATGAGTGATCAATGAGATGGTGGCCTCATGTGCCAAGCAGAATATTTCTGTCAATACAAAGTAATGTATCTGTTTAATAATAATCTTCAGGGTGCATGGATGAAATCCTGCCTCAGAGTCTACTCTTTATATATACAGATGCACAAATGTCACCATATTTTACAATTCAAGACTCAAACCTTCCATTTGGTCTTGATATATAAATATCCCATGCCAGTAAACTTTGATAAAATCACAGAAGAAAAGTTCCATCATTTACCTTAGTAATTTTCCTGATAGTTGCTCTGCTGCACTTAATGTAAGGAATATCACTCCAACAGATCCAGCAAACATGTTAATTAATATATACTGTAAACTTAAGCTCCCAATAATAATTTATCATATGTATGTATGTATGTATGTATGTATGTATGTATGTATGTGTGTGTGTGTTTGTATGTATGTGTGTATGTGTGTGTGTGTTCAGTAATACCATTTCTGTAGACATGTAAACTTCCTAGCTGTAGTTTCTACATTTGAGATAAGTAAGAGATTTTATGTTCAACCAGTGTGGTTACCCGAGCAAAGTTATTCTTTATGAATTTGGTATTACCTAAAGCAGGGTGCCACTTTCTTATGGTTCCTATTCTTATTGTAGGAGTCTTTGTGCTTTTTGCATGCATGCCACATAAGTACTGTAGACACCCCTGAGCTATTTGATTAATGGCCATAAAAGAAATACGTCTCCATTTCTAATCATTCATCCCACACCCTCTTAATTCTTTTCTTGTGCCTGCTGTATTCTCTTTACCCCACAATCTCCAGATAGCTTGACTCTGAGGAAACTTGTTTTAAATTGAGGGTGGTATCTATAAGAATTTTTGTGTTAGTTCTTGATGCTCAAGAGTTTGTGTCAGAATGGGCCATTTTCATGATAGAAGATGATATATCCAGCTATCATTTCATCTCAGTTCCAACATCAACTCCTCTCTTCTTGACAGAGCCAATCTTCTGCCAATACCAGCTCTACCTCTGTGGCTCCTTTCTGTGTATGCTTGTATGTCTACTATGAATACTTTGTTTTTACATTACTTTGTTTTTTTATTGATTTTATTGAGGTATACATTTTTCTCTGCTTCCCTCCTTTCCTCTCCCCTCCCCTTCAACCCTCTCTCATGGTCCCCATGCTCCCAATTTACTCAGAAGATCTCATCTTTTTCTATTTCCCATGTAGATTAAATCCATGTATGTCTCTCTTAGGGTCCTCATTGTTGTCTAGGTTCTTTGTACTATGAAAACTTCTTAAACACAAGTATTGTTACAGTCAGCAAGGTCATTCTTCTGAACTCCATCACTCCAGTGTAGCCTTTCTCAGTCCATTCCTACCAATCTGGTTGGTCTAATAGGTCTAGGATGACTGTTTATGTCTTTACCCATGGGATTATGAACTACTCATATCTGATACACTATGAATTTATCTACTTAGAATGGTTTCTATCTGCTTTTTGGTGACAATGCAACATTTATCTCTTCAGGGTAGGACAGGAGAAACTTCTTGCTCTTTCAGCAATACAGTGAAGTCAGGGAGAGGGAATTGAAGTAAAAGCTTTCATCTTCTGACATACTTTGCAGTTTGGAATCCTTCCCAGCTCACCATTTTTTTCCTATCACTAAAAAGACAAATGCACAATAGGATGGGGCTGATTGTCTCACTTCAGAGTTTTAGGGAGATGATGGGCCTATTGACTATTCTTGTTTCAGTCCAGAGTGACTATAGATGACAGGGCCTGTGTGTTTGTGGTTTGGTGCCAATGATCCTTAGCTCTAACCTCATAACACCCATCTCTTTTCCATGAGGCCACTACTTTTGATCAATGACTCTACTTTTGTTCTTAGGGACCCAAACTTAAAGATAACTTCTCTTCTATATAACATAAAATGTATCAATTACATTATATTTTGCATGCTTAGCTGGTTAAATTTAATCCAGTGAAATAAAATATTACTATCCCTTCTATATCACAATGTAAAAAGTAGAGATTTAATTGCTATTTATGGTCATAATGCTAAATTTTTAAGACAGACTATTAAAAACTTGGAAAAGGCAAGTGAGCCATTAATAGATTTTCTCTGGATTCTTGAGTTTGAATGATTATCTCATTCGAGTTTCTGTCTGTGCTTGTAGGTTTGGGCTCTGTCTGAGAGGAACATTCTGAGCTCAAGAAATACAGCCTAATAGCCACAGCTAGCTAGTCTAGATATCAGGCAGATGGATCAGCTCAAAAGTCTAAACTGTTAGACCTGCCCATTTGGGTGGGTGGATGGAAGGGTGGGGAGTGCACAGGGGCATTTTATTGCTGCTGAAATATGTGGGAAAGATGTACAGCCTAATAAGGGGCTTTCCTATTTGTGGAACATACTGGCAATTCAGCTGTCAGTAAGTGTGAAAATCCTCAGTGAGGCAGGGTCTTGCTGGTAGCTGTATGGTACCTTCTGAATTATAAGCTTTACTTACCAAGGTTCTAGACATTGAAAGATTTGAATGATTTGAAAGATGGAGAGCCAACATACTTAAAATATTGTTTGGAGGGAATGAGAACAGAATTGTTGTCACACAAAGATAAGCTAGACACCAAGTGTGTGAGTCAGCTTTCTGTTGCTGTAACAAAATACCCGAGACATCAACTACCAAAAAAAGAAGTTTACAGTAAGGAGGATCAATGGAACCAAATTGAAGACCCATATTAATCCACACACCTACAAACATGGGATTTTTGACAAAGAAGCAAAAAATATAAAATGGAAAAAAGAAAGCATATTCAATAAATGGTGCTGGCATAACTGGATACCAACATGTAGAAGAATGAAAATAAGACCATATCTATCCCCATACACAAAACCCAAGTTCAAATGGATCAGAGACCTCAACATAAAGCCAGCCACACTGAAACTTATAGAAGAGAAAGTGGGAAGTACACTTGAACTCATTGGCACAGGAGACCACTTCCTAAATATAACCCCAGTATCACTACACTGAGAGCAACAATTAAAAATGGGACCTCCTGAAACTGAGAGGCTTCTGTAAAGCAAAGGACATGATCAACAAGACAAAATGGTAGCCTATGGAATGGGAAAAGATCTTCACTAACCCCACACCAGACAGAAGTCTGATCTCCAAAATATACAAAGAACTCAAGAAATTGGTCACCAAAAGAACAAATAATCTAATAAAAAATGGGGTACAGACCTAAACAGAGAACTCTTAATAGAGGAATCTAAAATTGCTGAAAGACACTTAAGGAAATGTTCAACATCCTTATCCATCAGAGAAATGCAAGTCAAAACAAGTCTGAGATTCCATCTTATACCATTAAGAATGGCCAAGATCAAAAACATTGATGACAGCTTATGCTGGAAAGGATATAGGGGTTAAGGGAACACATTTGCATTGCTGGTAGAAGTGCAAGCTGGTACAGCCTCTTTGGATATCAGTATGGTGATTTCTCAGAAAATTAGGAAACAGCCCTCTTCAAGACCCAGCCATACCACTTTTGGGTTTATATCCAAAGGATTCTCAATTGTACCACAAGGACATGTACTCAACTATGTTCATAGCACCATTGTTTTTCATAGCCAGAACCTGGAAATAACCTAAATGTCCCTCAACTGAAGAATGGATAAGGAAATTGTGGTACTTTTACACAATGGAATACTATGCAGCAGAAAAAAAGGACATCTTGAAATTTGCAGGCAAATGGATGGATCTAGAAAACATCATAGTGAGTGAGGTAACCCGGACCCAGAAAGACAAATACCATATGTATTCATTCATAAGTGGCTTTTAGACAAAAAAAAGAAAACCAGCCTACAATTCACAACCCCAGAGAACCTATGTATCGGCGGTCGGAGGAGTTTGGAAATAACCAAAATAGTCCTTTTATAATAAATCAGTTTTAATAAAAGGAGAAATAAGGGAACTTACAGAACCAAGGGTCCAGCGAAGCAGAAGGTAACGTGGGGGACAGAAAACAGGGCTCCTTCCGGTGCCCCGATCCTTTTTAAGGGTACCCTACTCCCCTGGGGCAGCCACGCCCCTGACCGCAGGGATTGGGCCAGCTGCCCCAACAAACCTAGACAATAATGCAGACCCTAAGTAAGACATACACAGATCTAATGTGCATGAGAAGTAGAAAAAGACAAGATATCCTGAGCAAATTGGGAGCATGGGAACCATGGGAGGGAGCAGAAGTGGAATGGAAAGGCAGGGAGAGAAAAATGTATAGCTCAATAAAATCAATACAATATAAAATAAAAAGGAAAGAAGTTTTAGTTAATGGGTGGCTGGTCCTGTTGTTTTGGACCTATGGTAGGCAGCACGTCACTGCTTACATGCTTCTCATAACACATTGGGAGTATGGGGTGAACAAAAAGAGAGGAAGGGATGGGGTCTCATCTGTGAGAACAGGCATCCTTGTCATTGCTGTTCATTAGCATCATCATACAATACAAACATGCTCATCATTAGGCAGGAACCCAGGAAATATTGCTGAAGGATTGAATGCAAGTCTAGTAGAGGAGTGCTCTCTAGAAGTAATGAAAGGGGCTAGGAGTAGGGGAAGAAGTTGAGGAATTAACTCATGTAAATTTTTAGTGACCTGGGGCTACAGCCTACAGTTCACAATCCCAGAGAACCTAATGAGGACACTAAGAGAGACATACATGGATCTAACCTACATGGGAAGTAGAAAAAGACAAGATCTCCTGAGTAAATTGGGGACCATGGGAGAGGTAGAAGGGGAGGGGAGAGGAAGAGAAGGGAGCAGAGAAAATTGTATAGCTCAATAAATTCAATAAAATTTTTTAAAAAATTTAGTGACTCAAACATTCTAGATATAAGATGCATGTATCATAACTATTTTACAGGACTGTGTAGCATAGGTATATGTGCAAAAATAGGTACTTTGTAAATTCAAAATTCACGAATTATGACTATGATATTTGGTATTCCAAAAAGATAATGTTATAAGGGATCTTATAAAGTTCACAGAATCACATAAGATTTATGGCAAGAGGATTATTACAAGTCTAAGGATAGCCTGGGTCACACAGTATAATGCTGTCTCAAAAAAGCAGAGAAGATGTATAACATATTAAATGCTAATGATAACACAAAACTTAGAATTCAAGAATGTGCTGGTTTTATACACATTTAGCCTTGAGCACAAATTATTATAGGCAAAAATATCCACCTAAACCTTTACAGAATTTATATATTTTTCCCTAGTATTGCTGTGAAAAGGGGGAAGGAACTAAAATCTATCGAGTCAAAGGAGACGCTACTGACTATTTGTGTGGAGTATCCAGAGATCAATGAAAAGAAAAACAATTCCAATTTTTGTACTATCCTTTGATTTGGAAATTATGGCTCTGTGTTTTGTTTCTCATTCTGTAGGGGGCGAGGTTGATTAATAAATAACCAGACCAGCTCTATTTAAAAGATTTTAATAATTGAGGGAAAACTTACACGACCAAAGACCCCGCGAACGCCAGGTGTGCAGGAAACCAAAAACAGAGAAAGCAAGCGCACATGATGGTTTTATAGACTGTTTGGGACCCGGGGGGTTGGGGGGGGGAGACACACCCCACAAACAAGGTGATTGGCTGAGCTTCCCCATCATCATTCTACACATTTGTGAAAAATCAATGCTGTAAGAATCCTAACACAAACAGTATGAGCAAATTTGATTTCATAAATTAATATCTTTTGCTAGATTTTATCTTCTGTATGTTATATACTTAAAATTTTATTTTCTTAGATGATTTATTTTACTTTATGTGCATAGCGTACTGAACCTGCATGTATGTATGTGCATTATGTGTGTGCCTGGTACCCAGGAGCACACATGTCCATGAAGTAGAGAAGTGAGCTTTGGCCCACCTGGAGCTAGAGTTACAGGTGATTGTGTGCCCCCTGAATGGGTGATGGAAACTGACCTGAGTCCTCCACAAGACCAAGTGCTTTTAATCACGAAGCTATCTTTTCAGCCCCAAAATTTTGAGTTAACTTTTCCTCCAGCCCCCAAGTTTTGAGTTAACTTTTTCTTATCTTTATTAATTTTTTGAGAAAGTCATACAAGGTATTTGAGTCATATTATCACCCTCCACAAAGCCCTCCAAATTCCAGCCCCCGCTTCTCTCCCCATCCAACTTCCCATCTTGTTATCTTTTTCTTCCAGTCGTCAGTCTGATCTGTGAAATGTGTACAGTGCTGATGTGTGGCCATCCACCAGAGCAAGGTTGATCTACCAGGGCCCACACTTCTCTGAGTGCCTGTCAATTGCACTAGCTCCTCAGCTGGAGTGGGTCTCTGTGTCCACCTCCCTTCTTCATGCTGTGATTTTTTTTTCTGGCTTGAGATTGCATAGTTCTGGTGCATGCTGCCCCAACTGCTGTGAGTTCATCATATGTGCCAAGGTCCTACTGTGTCCAGATTCATTTTTTAATGAAAGTTATAAAACTTTAGCAATATATCATACTTGTATATTCACTTAATTAGAAAAATTCTAGGAAGTATGTGATAGTCTCTCTTCTCCCTCTTTTCCTGTCTCTTCGTGAAATGACTTACTCTGTAGTTATGAATGTTTCATGAAAAGTTTACAGTATTTTGAACTAAGTCAGAACTTTCCTTAGTGCCTCATAGCTCGGCTCTCCCTGACTGAGTGTGGTGTTGGCCCTAACAGGATTTCACCTGAGAGCATTCAGTTCCACTCCCTTGAGATTATCTGCAATAACTGAATCATATACCTCAGCCCAGGTGGTTTCAATTTCTAAAAATCGAGATCTGATTCACTGGTTTCCAAACACCAGGGTAGGGATCAGCACTGTCTCCGATCAAAGAAAAGATGTTGGGTAAGAAATGTGTTTCATGATGCTGTTTTCCCCCTCCAAATGGAAGAAATTTCCAGTATGTGAAGATACTATTCATTCTTATATGATTAGGGAAAAATATTCTTTATGTGAAAAGCTATTAGGTTGTAGGTTTTTAAATATGTTTTTACTTGGCAACTTGAATTATTGAAAATCTTAATCATGAGTTTTATTATTCAATTTTTGCACAAATAAATTAAAAAGAGTTTTGTAATGAACCCATAAATACTCAGCAAGAAGAAATTTATGGTTACCCCTACTTTGTCTGATGATATTTCTACCTGTCTTTCTGCCCTGGGGATTTCATTAGTTTAAAAACAAATTTATCATATGTTTTAATCTATAAATATTTTAGCATTTATCATGATTTCTCATGATGTCATACAAAAAAATAAAATATGTTGTAGGTGACACTTTCCTCAGGAGCTATAGAAATTAAGTTAAAATCCGTAAGAGATATAAAAGAGAAAAATATTAGAGAAGGATATAGACATAAATATTCATAACTTAAGATAAAGCAATACTTTCCTAGATAATAGGCCAGAAGATTAACTATACAAAAATTAGATTTCATTAAAATTGAAAGATTTATGCTTCAAGGGACACTATCAAGAAAGTAAAAATATGATTCTAGAATGCAGGCAAATATTTGTAAATAATATATCTCATAAAGGCATAATATCCAGAGTATTATTTAATAATAAAATCTATTAAAATTCTATAATAAAATGTACTTCAGTTTAAACTTAGACAAAATATTTAAGTAGGCATCATTTCAAACGATGTATAAAAATATCAATGGTATCAACTATTAGGGAAATGCAGGTAAAACTTTGATAAAATACATTTTCATAAGCATTAGAATGGTTATAATAAAAAGATAATAGATTGGGGGTATAACTCAGTAGTAGAATGCTTGCTTAATATACACAAGGTCCCATGCTTAATCCCTAATACTATTATATGGGGGCAGGAAAGAAAGGAAAAGACAAGCAGTACCAAGAACTGGCAAGGATTCGAGAAATATATAAGCTAATGCATTATGGGAAACATTTGAAATGATGCAGCTACCTTGGAAACAGTTTGATAGTTTCTTAATAAAGTTACCATATGATACAGCGGTCTCACTCATAGGATTATATCCTAAAGGAAAGAAAGCAAATGTTCCTACAAAAAGCTCTGAGAATGTTTATAGCAGCATCGTTTGTAATTGTTGAAAAGTGGGAACACTGCATCACCTGATGAGTGTATTAAATGGGATGTGGGGTAGCGATACAATGGAAAATTTCTAAGGCATCAAGAGAATAACATCCAAACTCATGCTGCCATGTAGGTGAATCTTGCAAGCAATTTCACAAACCCTTGATTTCATTTTCTGTGAAATATCTAATATAAGAAAATACATAGACACAAAGGTCGCTGTAGACCAGTGATTTTTCATTCTGGAATCTGATAGTGGGAACAAATGCATACATTTGTGAATATACTAAAACTACTGCTTTGTTCACTTTTAAAAAAGAGTCAGAGACTGGGGATATGGCTCAGTGGAACATAATGCTTGCCACCCAAATGTGAAGACTGCAGTCAGAACCACAGCACCTGCATAATTGCTGAGACTTTGTGGTGGGCCACCTGCCATCCCAGCACTTGGGAGGCAGAGATAGGGCATCTCCAGAACAAGCAGGCTATCTAATTTAGCAGATTTACAAGTTCTAGATTCATGTGCGAGACACTTCTTCAATATATGAGATAAGAAGTAATTGAGGAAGAAACCCAATATCAGCCTTTGGCCTCCTCATTCATGCATACAGAAAAGCACCCACATATATGTGAAAATGCATGCACAAACACATTCACACCACAAGTACAGACACAAGCAAATTTTGTAGTGTGTGAGATCTCTGTAACATATACAGAGGTCATTTTGCTTCCTCCCTTTAAGGTTACTAATAACTTCATAGTTAGTGAGCTATTTCTTCCATTTTCTGTCTTCCTATCAGTCACTAACTTCTTAAAGGGAGAATCTTCAGAAATTCAGTAAAGACCTTAGATTCATGAAAAGTTAAAGCTAGGAATTACTTTTGCTGTTTAAAATCAAGCAACCTTTTTGGGTGTGAAGTATCATGAAATATAGGAAGCCTATGTTTCAAAAAGAAAGGTTCCAGAATCAGATAGCAGTAATCGTTGCAGAATTTTGAGGATAGACTAAAACCACTATACTGTTTACCGTGAAAGAATCAGAGACTGCGGAAATGGGTCAGAGGACGAAGTGTCTGCTATGAATTTCGGCATCTTTAATAACTATGGACTCGACTTTTGGAAATCTGGTGTGGCCTGTGGCCTTGGTCCCGCTGAGATGCTTCAAAGCCTTATTAAGAATGTCTGGGTCCCCATGAAACCCTACTATACCCAGGTTTACCAGGAAATTTGGGTAGGAATGGGGTTGATGACCTTCATCCTTTATAAAATCAGGAGTGCTGATAAAAGAAGTAAAGCTTTGAAAGGCTCAAGTTCTGCACCTGCCCATGGTCATCACTAGCCGCTCACCGAGTCCACTCAAGATGAATCCTGTCGGCTAAACTTAAGCAAGTGTGTTAGTTGGGAACATGAAACATCGCTGTACACTTCCCTAAGTACCATTTACAACGTGGCATCAATAAATGTGTCTGAGTAGCAAACAAAAAAAAAAATAACTATGGACTCTAATCTAAGAAATCAGCATTGGTCTACTGCTATTTAATAAACCTGAGATTGTATTCAGACTTCACCAGTTTTCTGACTTCCCACCCCCATTTAAAAATCCCAAGCAGAATACTATTCTGCACTTATTTCACTTATTTGACACACACGTGGGAGTCTGACAACTGAGAAAAAGAATTAATGGTGCATGCATATATGCACGTGTGTGTGTGTGTGTGTGTGTGTGTGTGGAGTGTGTGTGTGTGCTGTGTACATCCACCCATCAGTGTGGGTGCTATTGGAGTCCAGAAAGGGCATCAGGTCCCCTGGAGCTGTAGGACAGATAGTTTTAAGTTGCCTGATGTGAGTTCTAGGAATAAAAATCAGGTCCTCTGCAAGAGCAACAAGTGTCCTTAGTCACTAAACCGTCTCTTCGGCCCTATCTCTAGACTTCTGCAGAGAAGTTTACAGAAATTCTTAAGGACTACTCTTCATTTAATTGATCCAGTGTTTTCCTTATGACTATTTTAGGGCTGTGAGTTTGGGGAAAGCATCACCCAGTGTTGATAATGCTTTTCTCATCTTGTTACACCTTGTCAGAGTGCATGGGATCTAGAGGCCTCATCCTTGGGGATCTTAACTTTGTTCCCTTCTTTTACATTTCTCCATATCCTGTTCCTTAGAGGTGAGTCATTACATCCAGCTCACACTCACACCAGGGTGTGGGGAGATTAAGCTGATCCTCCTGGGCAGGGAGTAGGCACTGCAAGCTTTGTTTCCATTACTTCCTATATTTAGCAAATCTTTTCTTTGTTTCCTTATGGACTTATGTGTATTTACTTTATATTTTGTGTTATAATAAAACACAACACTGTTTTTTTTTGTTTTTGTTTTTGTTTTGTTTTGTTTTGTTTTGTTTTTTGGTTTCTTGAGACAGGGTTTCTCTGTAGCTTTTGGAGTCTGTCCTGGAACTAGCTCTTGTAGACCAGGTTGGCCTCGAAGTCAAAGAAATCTGTCTGCCTCTGCCTCCCAAATTAAAGGTGTGTGCCACCACCATCTGGCAAAACAAAACGCTGTTTATTTCATTGTTCAAATTGTCCCAGCTTTAGCCATTCATTATAGTTCTTTCAGAGGACTTCTTTGTTATTCCTTTTCTATGGTCTATTTATCTGTCCACCATTGATTCCCCCTTCATTCCTCCTTCCCTCTTCTGCCCTCCATCTATCTCTTCCTCTCCCCTCCTTTATTCTAACCATCTATTATCTGTCTCCCTCTCTCTAATTTTCCAGCACTTCCTTATTGCTGATTCTACAAATTACTCTAGACTTACTTTGGACATCTCATGCCCTATACCTAGAATTAGTCTAGAGTTCTTTACCGTAGAGTTGCATTAGGAACCAAGGTCTAGGCACAGGATGCAGAAAATGTATTATTTTCATAATGGGCAGAAGTCAGCATGAAGTAAAAGAAGAGACTACCAGTTTGCTCACTAATGAGAGGAAGCAGAGGAAAAGGACTCAGGATGATTAGTTACCTGAGCACTGACTGAAGTATTGGAAACTGGAGGTGAAAACAAGGCACTTGCTGGGATACTTTGGTGAAATGCTGAACCCAAATATGCATAATGGCTCAACACAGACCTGTTATGTGATGATGGGCATGAAGATAAACCTGTAGGAAGCGAGCTTTGACATCGACTATGATGTAAGTTCAAATCTGCCTTTCATAGTCCTCTTTATTTGGATTCACAAAGCCAAGTGCTGTTTCATGTTGTAGTGTCTGTTCTGTTCTTTCACCCTTTAATGAAGCTCACTCCAATAAGCATTTAAAAATCAGTGAAGTATGTTGGAGGGAGGTCACTTGTTTTTCCTGGCCACCCAGCTAGCTTAAACCAAAAATAATCACACAGAAACTGTATTAATTAAATCACTGCTTGGCCCATTAGCTCTAGCTTCTTACTGGTAAACTCCCACATCTTAATTTAACCCATCTCCATTAATCTGTGTATCGCCATGTGGCAGTGGCTTACCAGCAAAGTTTCAGCACGTTTGATTTTGGTGGCTCCATGGCATCTCTCTGACTCTGCCTTCTTCTACCCAGCATTCAGTTCCATCTTCCCTACCTACCTAAGTTCTGCCCTGCTATAGATCTTAAGCAGTTTCTTTATTCATTGATGGTAATCACAGTATTCAGAGAGGAATCCCACATCAGAAGAAAAGAATGATAACTCCAGTGCTGTTTATGAAAGATTCTAGTGCTTCTGTTTGTGTTTTATCAGAATGATTTTTCTCTTCTTTTGGTTCTGGCATGGGAAGACTTCGTAGGAAGCATGGGAACATGGTGGTAAGGAGATTGGAATGGTGAAGTGGCAAAGTCACAGTCCAGCAGGCAGGGACCCTCTGCAGCTCTGTTCCCTCTGAACCCAAGTGAGAGGCTGCTGTGGGAAAGATTGCAGAGGAAAATCTTCATCAGAGAAGACACTACCGAAGTGGACAGTCTTAGTATGCTTATATTAACATCTGTGCACCTCGCAAAATGCATTTGGAAAATGCTGCCAGGTACACTTTTTTTCTTCCAGAATAAATACTAGAAAATGCAGTTTTTCAGCCACTAAAGATTTTGAATTGTGCTGTAGATTAGCCAGAAGTTACAAAAACCATGCCTGAGTCAGCTAAATAGTAACATGAAGTTTCCCAAAGTTGGTTTAGCACTGGAGGGTAACATAATAACTCAAGAATTGTTGATTCAATCCAGCGAGAGAATAGGACAAATGTTTGGATTCAGTCTTCCTATTTGCCAAGGGTTCCTGAGGGCTCACTGTAATTAATAATACATTGTTGGCTTTGGAGAATCCCTTTTATCTCAGAAACTTGTGATCCTGGAGAAGAGATAGCACGGCTTGCCCTAAACAGAGGCAAAATTTGCAGTTGGACCTATAATCTCTATTTTCCTATTCACACCTGCCTGGAGGGAGCATGTCTGTGTCACAGTGGGCTGGGGCTGGGACTTCTCTCATCTCTACTGTCTTCTGATATTTCTGTATACTTATTTATCTTGCTCTCTGGTAAGCTGCATCTTTTTACCCTTACATCCAAATGAAATCCATTCTTTGGAAGCTTAAACCCCATGTGTTAGTTAACTTCCTTGTTGCTACAGCCGGATAACTGACAAGAACAGCTTAGGGATGGAAGGGTTCATTTTGGATCACTGTGGAGGGTTTAGTCCATCATGGTGAAGTCATGACAGCAGGAACAAGAGGCAAGAGGTCACACTGCACAAGTCAGGAAGCAGAAAGGGGTGAGTGCTGATTCTAGCTAGCTTCCTTTTTTCTTATTCAGCCCAGGACTCCAGCCTATGGACCGGTGCTATCTACAGTTAGGGTGTACCGTCCTATTTCAGTTCACCAAATCTAGAAAGTCTTCTCACACATACGCAGGACCTTGTTTCCATGGTGATTCTATATCCCATCAGGTTGACAGTGGTCAAGGTTAGGCATCATGCCCCAGTACTTTAGAAGGTAACTATACTATATGCAGCCTCTTTGTAAGGGTGATTAACTCTACCTTCTGAGGCCAGAGTTGCATCATCGGACCTGATCTGACTGGTAACTTAAAAAAAGAACAGGAACTTTAACTCCAGGTACATAAAGAGGCAAGGTGTCTCAGAGACACGGATCTTTTTAATCTATTTACAAACCCAGTTGACAGGTTTGAAACAGAACTGTCTGTCCCCCATGCCATTAAAAGGTAATACCTCACAGCACTCCTACCTTGGGCTCTCATCCCTCAGAAGACTGGGAGAACTGAGCTATTTAAGTTGGGGTACTTGACTATTGAAAGCCTAGTAAACCAGCACAGGGCTGAACGCAAAGTTTACGGCAATACTGTGGGAGGAAGAGAAGCGAATATTAGGTGAGAGAAACTAAGAAAGGAAGTACGAATTAATTTTATTTCTTTCTCCTTTCCCCATCTAGCTCTGTGTATGTTATGCACATGCACGTATGTACGTATGTATGCATGGTTGCATGTATGTCAGCACATGTGTGCTGAAGTTTAATATTGGGAATCATCTCCATTATTGAGCTTGCTCTGAGAATATCCTCTCTCTACCTTCCGAGGCCAGAGTTGCAGGTAGAGCACCATATATATATATGGAATATATATATATTCCATTCAAAAATTTCCGCTTCCTCCCCTCCTCCCATTCCCCTTCTGCCCCCTCCCCCTCCTCCCTCCCCCTCCAGTCTTAAGAGATGACAGGGAACCCTGCCCTGTGGGAAGTCCAAGGCCCTCCCCCTACATCCAGGCCTAGGAAGGTGTGCATCCAAATAGACTAGGGTCGCAAAAAGCCAGTACATGCAGTAGAAACAAGTCCCGGTGCCATTATCAATGGCTTCTCAAGTCAGCCCCCAATTGTCAGCCACATTCAGAGAGTCTGGTTTTATCACCTGCTCGCTCAGTCCGAGTCCAGCTGGATCTGGTGAGCTCCCATTAGATCAGGCACACTGTCTCAGTGGGTGGACCAACCCCTCGCATAGACCACCATTCTTATTCAGGGATCCAAACTCTAGGGTTTGCACCGCAAACCTTTCGACCACCAAGCCATCTCCTTCATTTCCTCCTTTTTCCCCTTTTCATAATCAGAACTATAATATCATGAGGTGAAAATTACCTTTATTATGTTGAAGAACTCTGGAGACCTTAGCACTATTTGTATAAAACCTGAGAATTGACGGCCGAATTGATTTCACCCTGGGTCTCACCAAGTAAGCCTTGCCGCCTTCTCGTTGGATCTTTAAAGGAAGGAAGCTCACTGGTAGCTCAGGCCCCACCCTTGCCATACTCACACAGGGACTCCAATGAAGACATACTCGCCAATTGAGGAGCAGGATTAAGCCCACGGAAGCTTTGATCTGGAATTAATCCGAACCTCTTGATGACAAACAACTTCGTTATTAATCTGTGAGTCACTTTGGCTTCTCACCAGAGGGCGCTGCAGCCTATGACCTTGCCAGCGTGCCGCGAGGTGGGGGAGCACGCCAACTCAAAGCTGCTTCTGGTACTTAGGTCATGGCATATTTCTTTCCTGTTGTCCATGTTTCTCTACTTCTACTTGAGAAGGGGGCTCTAACACGCACCAGAGAGAGGGAGGCAGGGACGTGTCTACACTGACTTGGAAGATGCGTGATATAATCATACTGCATGTAGTTCCTTCTCCAAATGGCAGTGCGTCGTTGATATCCGCAGAGAGTGAGCAAACTAATTCATGATTGGGTGCACAGGAACAAGGGACTTCACATTTGGTAGCTCCCGCTTTTCTAGTGATTAATTCGCTAGGGAAAGACGGCTTCCTGCCCTACTTTTCCATTTGTAAACCAGAAATAAAATGCGGGACGCTTCATGTCAAAGGTACCCAGAAGATGAGTGGGGCCCTGTGCCTTAAAACACCATGTGGTTAGTAAAGAAATAGAGCTAAATACCCTTTTAAAATAGCACAGGGGTGACGAGACCCACCACTTGACGCTGACCTGTCCATGTGGGCTTGAATCGTCACTCCACTTGGTCACAGGTGTTTCTCAAGAAGGTTTATTACTGCTTTCCTTAGTAAGAGAACAGAATAACCACAGGATGGAAACTCCCACTTGGGACATGGATAAATGGATGTGTTTCTGTTTTACCCTGGAGAGGGGAAATCGTCTTCTTTCCTCCTGCCCTCTAGAAGTCATTTGTCTGTTTTTCTCCAAGCATATAAATGGTTTGCCACAGTAACATCTGTGGCACCGTTTCTGCATAGTCTCTTCATTCATAGCCAACAGAAAAGGTTTCCACTGTACTTTGTTTGTGAGCTGTTTTCCAGATGTGTTTAGCAAGACACACTGGGTGGTACATCGGATAATTCAGGTTAAGCTAGAGTTTGCAAGTTCAAAGTAATCTGTGGATTGAATTATGTCCTGGAAGTCTTATGCTGGAAAGTGTATTCCCTAACATGTGCCTGTTTATGGAACAGGCCTATAAGCAGGTAATTAATGTTACTCGAGGTTATAAGGGTGAGGCCTTAGTTTGGTAGAATTAGTGCCCTAACTGGAAGAGACACCAAAGAGCTTGCTGCTAAATCCACTCTCTCTCTCTCTCTCTCTCTCTCTCTCTCTCTCTCTCTCTCTCTCTCTCTCTCTCTCTCTCTCTGTCTCTCTCTCTCTCTCTCCCCTACATATGAATCATGTACCTTTCCTCGACCAGAACTGGTACCCTTCAGAAAACAAGTGCCTATGTTTTACATTCCAAGTTTATGGTATTTTGTGATGACAGTCTGACCAGGCTGGTTCAAAATTCTGACCTTATCATGCCCACTGAGGGATTTAGGATTTGTGGTTTACACAGTCTGTCTTAGTTTCTCTTCTCAGTGTACTGACCAGATACTCTGATGAATCCACTTCCAGCAGAAAGGGTTCTTTTTAGCTCACCATTCATGGTGCATTTATCATGATGGGAAAGTCAAGGGGTCAAGGGGTCGAAGAAGCTAATAATAGCCCATCCAAAGCCAGAAGAAGAGAGCAATGCATAGATACATGCTTGTAGCTTGCTTTCTCCATCTCTTATAGTACAGGACCCCAGACAGTGAGCAAGGCCACCTACAGGGCTAGTTCTTTCCATGTTAAATGATTTAAATCAAGATACTCTCCCACAAGTATGCCCAAAGGCTCTCTCCCAGGTAAGTCTAGATTCTCTTAAGCTGACAGTTGCTAGCAGTGATCATACATTCTCTATTGCAACTACTCAACTTCTACCATTTTGACTTAAAATAACAGCCATAGGGTATACAAAACATGAGCTATGTTAGGTTTCTATAAGACAAAAAAAAAATACAAAAACAAATAGTGGGCCTTATCTTCTACAATCTTCAGATTTTTTTGATTTTCAATCTAAGAACACATAGTAACTTAAAGTAGACATACTTAAAACTCTTTTATGAAAGCACAGATATTCATTGTTATTAAACAAAAGTAACAGCAATCAATTCTTTTAGCTATTTTTCATCTAAGTTCTAATGTGTAGTTCTTGTTAGCGTCAATGTGACTTTCAGGGTGGATATGTGGGAGCTAAATCTTCTTCGTACGATTGAGCCATAGAAATCCTAGTGTTTTTAGTTTTCTTTAGCCCAGTGAAAATAATCTCAGCTTTGATGCCTTATTTTATTTTCATATACAAATATCCTAATGGCCGGTCTCACACTCACATGCCAGCATCCTGTCTCCCATTGCCTCTTTCACCCAGTGTGCTGGCCAGCACTTGGTGTCTTTCTCATGCCAATTTACAGTCTCTTTCTCATCCTATCCTTCCCAGTGCTGCCAGTCCCTTTACTTCCTCTCTCCTTTTTCTATCATGGACTATAATTATGTGAAAATGTCGCTCCTTTGGCCTCTGGGTGTCTGCGATGATTGCCAGTGTTTTCTGCTTGACTGTTTAGCTACGACCACAACCAGCAGTTACAGTGTGCTTATTATGACTCAGGAGGTTACGAAGCCAAAGCTTTCCAAATATAATCTTATTTAATTATTATAGCATCCCATTCAGATAGGGATTACTATGTCCATCTTGTCGATGAGGACACTGGAGAACAGTAAGGGGACTCTGATTGAATAATTGGCAGGAAGTGGCACAACACAGGAACCCAAGTGATTCTGAATCCAGAGACTGTATTGTACTCAGTTGTTTTTTCTGTTAGCTGTTTGGAGTGCATGTGCTTTCAAGATGTCCTCTTCTTAGGCTACAACAATTACAGTAAAGAAAAACAAAGCTGCATGTCCAGGAGATAGAGTGCCTTATGGATCACGCTCTTAAGGAAATTTGGGTCTTTCGCTTCTGCGAATTATGGAGACTTTTTCATAATAAATATTCTGCTCACCGTAGTTAATGCATGCACTTACTGTCATGGTACATTACTCTTTAGTTAAATACGGGTTAACTAACTTTGTGTCCATGTGCTTCTGCTTGTGTCTTTTAAAAATAATTGCTGCAAAAAATAATAAGAGTGTCTTAGCTTTCTCTTAAGTGTAAGAGAACATAGATGGAAGGACACTGGGTCCCTGTGTATGAAAGAACTCATGGTAGACTTTCACATGGCTGGTGTGGTATTTAGCCTCATGGCACGGTACCACCTTCAGTTATTAAATGGGCTGACGATGAAGGTGATTCTAAGTCAGGTTTGTAGATCAGATAACTTAGTTTTGTGTCTGATACAAAGCAGCATTTTTTCTTTTAAATTAGTTCTCTGCACAATGAGTTTTGACCCTTGTCACCTCTCCTCCAACTTTTCGCTGATCCAACACCTCCTTCCCTGTATGGTACTAGCTTAGTCAGTTTATAGCAGTTGATGGCATGGATCAGATGACATTTTCAGAATGCCTGCAAACCAATCATGTGACATAGATTATTTTTTTGTATTTTATGAAATGTGAGATATAGTCACAAGTTTATATTTCTGAGCATTAGCATTTGTATCTATTGGGGGAAGACACAGTTTGCTCTTTCTAGCATGACATGCTAAAAATCCTTTATATGACATTGAATCCTTTCTAAATAGTTTGCTGTTAGCAAAGAGTAAGACACATGGCTTAGTTTATTTTCAAAATATACAATTTAACTTTCAAATGAAGGGGAAAAATCCTTTGGGCAAAATGTGTTTTTTTTGTATTCTTGAGACTAAATGCTATGAAGAATTGTTCCTCCTCATATGTGTTTGGCATATATGTGGGTTAAAAGATTAGGTCAGGATTGCATAAATTAACTGACTCCTTATGCCATTGTATTTACTATAAGCCATAGTGTTGGGTCAGCAACTCTGAGTGCCAAAATTTGCTGAATTGCAAGTAGTCTCTCGAGACAGGAGAAGAGGATTCAAACTCAGATTTTTCCACTCTAAATTACCTCTTATAAACCAGCCACGCAGTGAAGACTAAATATGGTGGTCCCGGCTTATTGCTTCTGTGAATTATTTGTAGAAGCCCCTCCCTAGCTTCTTTCACGCGCCTGCCATAGCCTTTGCTCTACGATGCATCATCAGTCAAGCTGCACAAAAGCTTGAGTCTAATTTTCTAGAAAAATGAAGCATGCTAGAGTGTATTGCTGAGACAAAGAGACGCGATTTGGGTTTAGGAAATACATGGGAAGGCTGATGGCAGAGAATGGAAGAGTTCTTCTCAATCTGGGGCTCATGGAGTGGTGACTCTGGAAGTGGGCTATGAGATGACTCTTGCAACACAGAGAAGAGTGAAGAGAAAGAGGGAGAAAGCCAAATTATCCACTCTCGGAAAAGACTGGGAAAGAGGTAGTTACTGCCTTTAGTAGACATCGGGCTCCAATGGATAGTTCCAATCCACTGGTCAGACAGGTGCCCCTCGTTATACTAAATAGGTCACCAAAAAGAACCAAAAGTCATGAATCTGAGGAAGGGACAGAGGAATAGGGGAAGGGCTGAAAGGGGTGGGAGGAAGGTAAGCGGGGACAGTAACCAGAGTGCATTATAAAAGTATATGTAATTGCCCAAGAACTAACTTAGATAAAATAAAATCACAGAATGTACAATTAAATGTATCACACAAGTACAAATAGTCTTCTAACATCCACACATACAAAACATTGAGTTGAGCATATCTACACTAAAAAGTAGCTAACTGTTTATTAGAAATTCAAATTTAGCTAGGCTTATATATAATGCACCACACATTATATATTTAGCAAACATATTGTGGAAGAGTAGCAAAGACTTAAAGTCAAATGGGGATCAGACACATTTACCTGCACAGCAAGAAGACATGGACATAGGGAAATGAGGTGAGACCTATATATGAGGAGGGGTTAGATCTCGTTAGAAAACCAAGGATCTTCACTTCTAGAATCTAGGGAACTGAAGTACTGGTTCTTAAAAATAGAGGTCAAATATCAGCACTCATCAATAGGCCCCCCTCTCCTAACTGTGACTTGCATTTTTCTTCCTTGCTTTTTCTTGTTAGTCTCTTGAGTTACCCATATAAATAATTACTTAGCTGTCTAACTTATTTATATCCTCTTTCTCCTCTACAAAAAGCCAATGATCTTGAATGAACAGTTCCTAATGTTTGTGTCTCTGGTCTCTCCACATCTCAGTCCATCAAGATTTGGTTAATATGACTGACAATCTCTTCATTACTAATCACATGAGTATTTTTGGAATTTTCTGTGGGTCTCTCTGTAGCATTTGGGGTCATTGCATCTAACTATTTTCCTTGGCTTCTGAGATGGCCTGTTGGCTTTTCTCAACACCTTTTCTGCATGCTCAGCCCGTATAGACATTTAGGAGAGCTGCCCGAGTTTCATGATCATCCTATCTATGGTCCTTTTGCTGTTTTTATACTAGCATGGTTTCAACTGACATCTTCGGGTTGATGAACTGTAATTGTTGATCTCCAGTCAGAGCCTTATTATAAGCTCTACATTAATTTTTCCAACTCCAGGATAACTCACTATAGTTGACAAACCAAGGCCACTGTATACTCAGTGTTACCTTATATGCCTGTTTATCCTGTACCAGCTGAGCAAGAGACAGAAGTCATTTATTATTTATTTATACCATTTATTATTTCTTCAACCAACAAGAAAGTATAGAGGAAGAAAGATTCCATATTTTCATGCATTCTTCCTCTTCACATAAGTGTTTTGTAGATTTAGACAGATACTAGCCTTTTAGAATTTTAGTATTTTGATTTTAAAGATTGCTATTTGTTATACCAAGAATGGCTGTAACTATTTATTAGACAATATGCCTTCTCTAAAGGTATTCCTGCTGTGTTGTTACTGACCATTTGTGCCATATGCTATTGATAATATTTAATATACTCTTCTGTAGTTGTTACAGAATTTTTGGCTTGGCGTGTTTTGCCATACTCAGAGTCACTACTGTGAGTGTGTATTACTGATACTTAGTGTAGTTTGGGTTTGTTGTTGTCCCAACTAAAAGGGAGCATTGCCAGTTGTCTCAGTTAAAGTCACATATATATGGTTACTAACACCTAACTTAATTGAGGTAAGATCACTATGTGTTATGCCTCTTAAATATCACATTGAAACATTTTACAAAGAATACAAAATTTTCTCAGCTATTTCCTTTGTAATTTTGGGGAAATGTGCCCTTATTAAAAATATGAGCTGGAGAGATGTCTCAGTGATTAAGAGAATGTGTTGTTCTTGCAGAAGCCCTGGGTTTGGTTCTTACAACCCACATAGTGGTTGTAACTACCGAACTCCAGATCCAGAGAATCCTTTGCCTGTTCTGGCCTCTGTAAGCATTTTACACATGTGGTGCACATACATGCAGACAATTAAAACACACATACAAATATAATGAAAATAAAGAATTCTTAAAAAAAAAATACTAGGACCAGGGCAAATCAGAATGCTACTTTAATGTGAAAATTAGAATATTACAAAAGAAAGAAAAGATAACCACAAAAATATAAAACGTGGGCAAAATCCCTGTTGGATCCTCTTTAATTTCATAAATTATCAAGAAAAGAGTTTAGACCAGAAAAAGTCTAGCACAACATCCACTGTATTTCTACAATTTTGTTAGTTTTTTTTTTATTTTGAGAAAGGAAAAAGTGTCCCCACTTTCTTCACATAGATTCACATAGCTAGTTGTGGTTGCTATGACAAAATACTTGGACTGGTGGATTATGCAGCAGAAATGTATCTCTCACAGATTGGAGGCTGCAAACTTGATAGTATATATCACAGTACTGTCAAGTTATTTGGGAAATGGTACCTTCTTGGCCTGCAGATGGCTCTCTGCTTGCTGTGGAGAAGAAAGCAATCCCCCTCCGGTCTTTTTTCATAAGAACACTAACTCCACCATGAGGACCACTCTACACATAAATACCTCTGTCATAATGCCCCTTGTCCTAATGCTACTGCACTGAGATTAGTCATTCAATTTATGAGGGCTTTTTGTGGGGATAAATATAACGTTCAATCTATAATAGGAATAATCTGACTGCTATTGGTAGGTTTTTATATCTGAAAGTTGATAGTAAAGGTTTTCTGCTTTGAGATTAAAAATTATACAGCTAAGTTTTTCTTGGAAAAAATATTTAACTGATAATCAAGTCTTAATAGGGAATTAATTTTTCTGGTAGTCTTAATATAGCTAATGCATTGGATAAGTCAATACCAGAGGAGTTTATATTGCGTTCTTTAGAGTGTGATAGACTCAGATGAATAGAGTATATAACCCTTGATAAAGGCGGCCTTTTCCAGCATTTTGATTTGACCTTGTGTCATTTCTCTATATCTGTGTCTGGACACAAAAATAAACTCAAGGAAAAGCCAGGCAATTAATTCAGCAGACTGAAGTGAATCAGGGCAGACTTTTCATTCTTTGAAAATCTTGCTGGCATAGCTCTTTTCAGTGAGTTTTCATGACTCCAGTAGAGTTTATAATTGTGACATTTAGAAAAACAACTGATTTTTCAGGGGATAAGATGCGGAATACACACACATATACATTTTGGATATATATAATATGTATATATTATATATACATATTATATACATAAATATGCATTTCAAATATATTGAAAGAAATATACCCACAAAGATAATATAGGCATACACATGTCTGTCATAGCATAATTCATTTTATCTCCAGAAAGAGGTAATCCTAGTGGCCAGGAACTTATAAATGGATAAGCATGTAATTGACTCCCATTCAGCGACAAAGAGGAATGAATGGTGACATATACTAAAACAAATTGAATCTCACAGACATTTTGTTTAGTGACACCTCCTAGGGCAAAATGATAAAATTTCTTGTACATGAAATACCCAGAAAAGACAAATTTATAAAGCAGATCAGTGGTTTCTGGGAGCCAAATGAGGAGGAACTATTAACTGCAAATTAGGGTATCAAGACGACTTTTGTGGGTACTGTAAATATCTGAAGTTGTGTTGCGAGAGCTACACAAACCCATAGATTTTCTAAAAGTCATTGAACACTACTACACTTACAATAAATGAATCTGTACAACCTAAATTATATTGCAACAAAAACTGTTAAGAAAGAGAACTTTTTATAAAATATCTTGTTCATCATAAAGTAAAATTGGTGAAACCCACACCCCAGGGAGTAGTGTCTGTTCTGATCCCGTCTCCACCTCTCTTCTTCGGATTATGCTGCTCTCAGTCCTGTGGTCTTTTCACAGATCCTTCAGAGTACTTCCAAAATTCATACTGGCCAACTGGATGCTTATTCTGTCTTTTAAAGAAATGGAGTGGGGAGATAAAGATGAGGCGACTCTGAGCACAGAATTCTCAGTAACTTCCAGGTACGAGGTGATTAGTAGAATGTCAGGAGACTTAACACCCCCTGGGGGGTGTTGGGTTAGGGCCACTGTCATCGCTGGCACTGTCAATCAGACGAAACTAAAGTGTGGCCTTGGCAAACCAGTCTAATAGGAGCCCTTAATTCCCATTATGAGCCACAGGGGTGTAGTTCCTGACATTCTGAGTTTTTGAATAATGCCCATTAGCACTTTACTATCTGTGGACTGCAGATCAAATATGTTCTCATTTGAGGAACTCTCTGTTCATTCCCACATAAGAGTCTGGTGAAAATGCAGAGCGTGTTGGAAGGCAGATAATAAACACTCATGGAGCAGGAACAGGCTGTGTTGGTGCTATTAGTCATAGTCCATGCATCTGATATTTTCTCCCTCGTCTTTAACTCTTGCCATCGTTCCTTGTGCAGAGAACAAAGGATGTTTCCAGACATATCTAGACAGCCAGCTTTTTTTTATGAAGTCATCCACTCACTAATTCAGTTAATAAAATAAGATTACCAAACTTAATACACAAAGCAAACAAAATAAAAATACAGTTCTTGCCACTTTTCCTGTTACCAAAATGTAGGAAGTGTCTCTAATTTTCTATAAATGACACACTGACTGGGTCATCATGAATGATTAACGTAGAGACCCTGAATTATTCGTTGAGTCCTAATAAAAGCAGAGAGGATGGTGTCATGCAGGAGTTTGCATTAGCACCATGCCCTAGTAGCCATAAATATGAACGTTATAACAGGCAAATATTCTATGCAATACTTCATTGGTGCACAGTTTTTAGTCAATGTCATTAGACTCTGCTGTATATAAACCTGTTAAGGTCATAATTGTTTTGGCAGGTAAGCTTTAGATGAAAGAATGGCCTAGGAACTGTAAAAGAAAAAAAATAGGTGGAAAACAAGAACGTTATAGAGATTGAATTCTAGTGAGTGAAGTATTGATTGGAACAGTGTTAATTAAAGAAAAACCCAGGCACAGCTAAAGATGTAACTGTATCTTTGGTGAAACCTAACCAGCTGCAGAGTATTGTGGGAAATATTTTGGGAGGTGTTGAATATTTGGGAGGAATAGTAATTAAGTTCTGAGAACAAGAAGAAGGATATACCAAAAAATACATAGTAGATCGTTATAGGAGACAGTCGAAGTGTATCTTAACTCTTTGTAGATTAGATTAAATGCTTGAATGAGAAAGATTTTTCTCCGTCGATAACGGTGAAGAAGTGAAGGTTTTGCAATGAGAAGGGATACTATGGGGATGACATATTCAAGATAATATGCCAATGGTAGATATGCTCTGAGGATTGGAAGTAAAAGAGCTCCAATTCCTGGGTGTGGGATGGGTATTCATTTGAAAGTGATAAGCAAAATGAAATGGATGTGGAATAGAAAGAGAAAGACCATTCTTCTTTCCCCAATATAGAAGTTCATGCCACATTTGCATATCTGGATAAAAAGAAGGGTGATTAAGTTTTGGCAAAATATTAATGAAGAAAGCGAGCTGGTACAAAAGGACAATGATGAATTTTACATGCTGAATACTGAGCGCAATGTGTTGGGCAAGCATTTAAGTAGGCCATGGGAAGGCCAGTGCTAAGGAATCTGCCCTGCCTGCTGTGTGCTCTGTTGCTCCTCCTTGCCTGTGGCAGGACCTGTAGACAGCAGGTGTTACATACACATTAGGCAAATGACTTGAAAGGAATAGGTAACAGTGGAGATTTGGACCAAGGTCAAGAGTATGCCTCAAAGTCCACTGAACAGAGATTCCTAGACAGTTTATAAGACATGATCAGTTATCTGGGAATGTCACAAAAGAAGAGACCAAGGTGCAAGTCGGAAAAGTTTTCAAATCAGGAATTGTAAGAAGGTAAGGTACCTACCAAAGAAATGATGTATAGAAGAGAAAGTTATGCAAATTGCTAGCAGTTTGCCATGATCACTAAAGAATCTACTGTGGAATCCTCTGGGAACAAGAGGAAATAATTCTGTGAACAGGCAGTTTTGAGAATTTATTGCATGATAGGTGAGTGTGTTTGGGTGCTAGCAGATCTTCCGTGGGAGCTTTTGTGGGAACTGAAAGGCATCAAAGTGACACATCTATTGGACAGGCTTCTCTTTTTGACCAAAGTGAAAAAAAATGGATCACAGGCATACACTATGATCACCGAACACTGGTGAGGAAAGCTGGGGGATATTTTCTTCCGCCATAATTATATAAGAATTAATTTTGGCAATGAAACCAAACACAATGTAAAAAAAATATTCCTATTTGACCTATTTATGAATGGTTCAAAGCTAGGAACTTTTTCTTACACACTTCCAAAAGAGGATTTTAGCCAGAGCACCATGAAAATACCAACAGTATTTTGTTACAACAGTAGATGAAAGGTTTTTTTAAAAAAATCATTTTGTAACATCATCTTTGGAATATTCACCAAAGTATTGCAATAATTACAGTTCTGTGTGTTATTATGTTCCATCCATATCTAAATTTCAGCTCTAAGTGCCGACATTCTATTATAGGGAAAAGTGAGGTCGGAATTTTTCTCTTGAAATTTCAGATCCTGTCTCCTCCGTGCTTGAAGTAGTCTGCCAAACAGCCAAGACCCACTGACAGTTACAATTTTTTTTTTCTTTAAACTCTGACACAATTGGTCTTTTCTCTGGTTCTAAAAACAGGCTATTTGGTCCTTCGCCTCATAAATTTAGCCAAACCGTATTTATTTCTGAGAATCCAAACAACTCAACATGGAGCATGGGCATGCTTTGATTCGCGTATATATCTTCAAAACCCAAAGGAAAAATGCTGAAGTTTCTTCCATGCTCTGTTTTCTCATAACCAATTGCCTGAAGAGTGAGGCTGAGGCCTGCTCTTGGCAGCCTTTGAAAGATCATCACCCAATGATAGATGGTGAGGGCCATGTTTAAAAATGTTTGCCAGCAATTCAAATTACTATTTCAAAAACTGCTAGGATTGCAAAGCCCACACTGAAAAGCTGGCCTGTTTGTTAGTAATGCTTTAAAGACTGTAACAATAATTCATCTATATGCTAGTTCTCAAGGTTTACAAAAGGGGCATTTTAAGCTAGGAAGTTAGTTCCGTCATAGAAGTAACTGGCAGACAAGTATGGGGACCCAAGTTTGATCATAGAATTCATGTGAAAAAAGGTGGGTGTGGTGACCTGTAGTTGATTCCCAGTATTGAAAACAGGGACACAGAAGGGTCCCTGAGACTCACTGACCAGTCAGTTTAGCCCATTTGGCAAGCTGTAGAAAAGTCAGTTCATTAAAACAAAACAAGGTGGATGGCTCCTAAGGAATGGTGACTAAGGTTGTGCTCTGGTCTCAACACTCAACACTTGCACACACACACATTCATACATGTTTACCCATGAAAGCGCCACACACACACACACACACACACACACACACACACACACACACAGGGGTAGTTAAGATTTGGGAGTAGGGCATTTTTCCTCTATAGAATATTTACCTAGATAATCAGCATAAGCTAATTGCTGCATTAATTTTCCCAGTTCAATCAACACAACTCTCAAGAAAGTAGATTAAAGTAATGACTGATCTTTTGTCAGACTTGAATTATCATATTCTCTCTTGATTTGTCTAATTGAAGACTGAATACAAAATTTACAAGACAGAAACATAACAGTGTTTCTTTAATAAAAGTTTGGGAAATATTCAGAACACAGGTCTAGGGACAGTCACCAGAGAAATGTGACTTTTGCCTTTTGTAATTAAAAGGAGCTATTTCACAAATAAGTTACCATGGCCCTTGAGGATTCTTAGTTATAGGTTCTAGTAACTGCCAACTTCATGTGTGGGACAGAGCTTAGAACTTTTTTAAAAGGAATTTTTAAAACTTAAATTTTTATGGTTTTTACTAAAAATGTTTCCAAGAGGTTTAGTTGTTGTCATTCCTTTGTACTTGTAGATACATATCATACGGAGATACTGGACCCAACTTTTTATGTTCATGACCCTTCACTTTATAGCAGCCTTTTATAACTTCAGAGTTTTATTTTTGCCAATGATAACAGCTATCCTAATCTTTCTCCCAAACAAAACACAAAACACTAAACGAGAGGAACTGACCAGAGCCCACATAACTTACAGCTCGTTCTCTTTATTGTAAACGTTTGCTGAGATGTGAGCCCTTCTCCACGGCACACTCCCCTGAGCAGGGATCTACTACATGAACAACTTCTTCAACGAAAATCTGTTCAGTGCCTTTCATCAGTGGGGAATGTTTTGAGCTAGGTGTTTCAAGAGTTGTTTTAGCCCCACTGAACAATTTTCCATATACAGCTGCCCATTTGACTAAATCTAAAGATTCTTGGGATGGGGCCAAATGATCTTGCTTTAAAATTTTCATTAAAAAAAACTGAATCCAATTAGTACTGCTCCCATAGGCATGGCTGTTGGTTCACACCCATCCACTGGGGCATGGGTAACCTACCAGTGGCCACTTTCCAAGGAAAAATCAGTTCCTCTATGTCAGCAACTATCAACTGCTATTGCTCCTTAGCGAAGTGTGTGGCATCGCCATCCCCTACCACCTAGGCTAGATTTTTAACTGGCCTTGGGTAGGTCGTGTACAAGTTCTGTGCATTTCCATTATGTCTGGAAGATAGTGTTTGACAGCGCTATTACCTTTTGTGTTTTAGCTTCATATTCAGAATAAGCTGGATGTAGCTCATGGGAAATAAAATGGAATATACACTATTGCTACTAGTAACTTTCATGAGGTCATCGGCCCCTCTTTTGATATAAATAGGAGATTCAAATTCTTTTTTTAGAGAATAAAATATTTGTATGATTTAAAATCCATTACACTTTACACACATAAACTACATTGAACAGAACTGATATAATTAGTATATGTTGAGGTAAATGTATTACTTAGTATGAATGTATTATTTCTTGTATTTTTATATAGTCTTCTTAATTACATGTTTTAATATTTATCTCATGTACTTAACATTATGGAAGTTATTTTATGGTTTCAACTTTCCCAATTTTCAACGTTATTATTAGATGTATGAATTTGAAGAGTAAACCCCCGACTTACATAGCAGGTTCACAACTGAATTTCTAAGGGAGACTTCCTGCTCAGGGTCGTCTGTGCCCTAGAATATTATTAAATGGTAAAAAAAGAAAAAAAATTGATTCTGGACTTAGTAGTAACCAGCTTGCCAAATGCAATTGAGGTCAAGCAGAGTGATGGATCCAAGTGAACTCTTTATGATTTGGCAAGGAGGTGATTATTGGGTGTTCACGAAAAGACAATTTTTATAGCTAAATGAGGATGGTAACCAGACTGGAAGGCAGTGATGAGGTGCATTAAAAAAGCATCAGACAGTAAAAATTGTAGATGTCTGACAACACCAATTGCTCCATGGCCTCTGGGAAGCCCTGTACACCAACAGTGGCAGAGCACATGAACATACTGTGTTGCAGGGGCAACTGGCCCTGCCTCCTTCATCTAGGGAAGTTGACAGTTCACATAGCTCCAGGTCCGGATGTTCCATTTCTGGCTAAGTTCTACAGAAAGACTTTTATCCAGGTCCACAAAGAGACATGCACAGAAAGGCCCAGTTCATATTATATTTAGTAGCAAAAATTTGAAGCCATATGAATTTCCATTAGTAAGGGAAAAGTAAATATTCAGCAGGTGAAATAAATTAATTGGAACTATATGCATTAGTATGGAAAATGTGAAACATGAATGACTTTCTTAACGTTTGTATTGCTGTGGATAAACACCATGACCAAATCAATATTTTGCTTATGATTCCACATCACAGTCCATTATCAAAAAAAGACAGGCAGGAACTCAAGCAAGGTAGGAACCTAGAAATAAAAGCTGATGCAGAGGCGTGCTGCTTATGGGCTTGCTATTCATGGCTTGCTCAGCCTGCTTTTTTCTTTAGTTAGTTAATTAATTATTTATTTTCCCAGCCTGATCACAGTTTCTTCCCCCTCCCGTCTCTTTTCCTGGTTCCTCCCCCAACTGCTCCCCCATCCACTCCTCTTTTCTCTTCAGAAAAGTGCGGGCCTCCCATGCATATCAGCCAGCCATGGCATATCGAGTTGTTGTAAGACTAGGTACCTCCTCTCTCATTAAGTCTGGACAAGGGAACCCAGTAGAAGGAAAGGATCCCCCAAATAGGCTATAGGGTCAGAGTCAACCCCTGATCCCTCTGTTAGGGGCCCTATAAGAAGACCAAGCTATTGTGATACATATGTCCTTTGCAAAATCTATGGTTGGTGGTTCAGTCTCTGTGAGCCTCTATGAGCCCAGGTTAGCTTATTCTGTGGGTTGTCTTGTCTTGTGATGTCCTTTCAGTCTGCTTTCTTAAAGAATCCAGGGCCACCAGCCTACAAGTGGCACCATCCACAATGGTCTAGGACCTCCCAATCAAGCACTAATTAAGAAGATGAAATAGAAGATTAACTATAGTTAAATCTTAGAGAGGCATTCTGTCAGTTGAGGTTTCTTCCTCTCAGATGACTGTTACATGATTCATAAAAATCCAGACACAGATACTGAGGTTCAACCTGAAGTTCAGAACGGCAAAGCAATCAGCTACTGATTCTTACCTCTATCTCAGTCTGAAATGATGATCCTGCCTCCAGGAATCTTCAGAATGAGACTAAGTCTGACACCTGTCTATTCCCATCCTATATTCCTCTCTAGGGCTGGGATTAAAGGCATGCACCACTACCGCTTGATTTCTATGGCAAACTAGTGTGGCTACTGGGATTGAAGGTGTATGTCACCACTGCCTGGTCTGTAAGGCTGACCATTGGGGATGTTTTATACTCTTGTCTTCAGGCAAGCTTTATTTATTAAAATACAAATAAAACATCACTATAGGTAACTACATCTTGGGTTAGGTTGATATAAAAACTAATTGACAAATTATATATAAATAATGAAATAAATTTGCAAATCGAGTTTTGAATTGGCATATATAGTATGATATCATTATGTAAATTAAAACAAGGAGAAAAAAAACCAAGAATCAGTTGACATAGCCAAGTACACAAGAACAGGTGAGGGTGACTGTGAGCTCATGACAAGTCTGCACTGTGGAGTGAGACAGTCTTCAAACAGGATAAAGAAGTGACTGTTGCCGGGCGGTGGTGGCGCACGCCTTTAATCCCAGTACTCGGGAGGCAGAGGCAGGCGGATCTCTGTGAGTTCGAGACCAGCCTGGTCTACAAGAGCTAGCTCCAGGACAGGCTCTAAAGCTGCAGAGAAACCCTGTCTCGAAAAACCAAAAAAGAAAAAAAAAAAAAAAGAAAAAAAAAAGAAGTAACTGCTTAGCAACCAACGCCCACACATTGTTGTTATTTTATTTTGGGTAAGAGAATAAAATAAGCCAGAGATAAAGGAAAGATAACAATGGATGATTATTGTCTGTAGCTGAAAAGGGGCACATCCATGTAGAAACATGAAGGGCTGGGGTTTATCTTCCTTTAGAAAACTTAAATTGTTTTCTTTTAGTGTTGGAAGTTAACTAGATCCCCAAAACTTAAACTCAGTGAACTTAAAGAGTAAAAGTGATAGTTTATGAAAAATAATTGTTAGATCTGCTAAATGTTAAGATAATTAGTAGGGACAGGCAATGGAGAGATCATATAAATACTTTTTTGTAGATTCGGCACAGTGTTGGCTAGACTAATTGGTAAATGCTTGTGACTTGATAGGAGTGAAGTGGATTGAACAATTCTAGTCGCCTTATTTGAGTAGGCAAAGAATTAGCATCCACATTAAGCACCCAACTTACCCATGCAAATTGTCTGCTCCAACATTGGCATTAATTCTTGCTATAGCCTTTCCCACCCTCTGCAATTAGAGCTGAATTCCATGTGCCTCTTTGGATTTAATCATTTAATAATTACTGATAATAGGGGACAAAGAGCAAAAAAAGCAAAAGAAGCCTTTGTTAACCATTGGTTATATATAACTGAATTTTTGTACATGACCAAATAAATATTTCTGAGAGGATTTATCTCCCAAATTATAATATCAAATCATTATAAAATAATTTGCATCATTTGAAAAACAAAATACCAGGATTTTATGACAATATTTGATATTCAATGTCAAGCACTTGTGTCTAATGAGTAGTCATAATCTTTGGTACTGTACTGTGTTTTTTGTGATGGATGGACCTTGGACTCCCAACAGGGCAAGGAACCCTGACTGCTCTTTGGACTGTAGAGGGAGAGGGAGGGGGAGGGGAGTGTGGGGAAGGGGAAGGAAATGTGAGGCGGGGAGGAGGCAGAAATTTTTTAATAATAAAAAATAAAATAAAAAGTATGAATTAAATGAAATAATATATTAGAAAAAGAAGATGATCAAAACTATACAAAACCAAATGTGCAACTGGTGCCTGTTACATATAACTTCAGTAACATTGAATTATGACTATAAAGGGCATCATGGTATATTCTGGGAACTCAAATTAAGTTTAAGTCAGGGTGGGCTGCCATGGCTGTTTGCCTTATCCTGTATTGATTTGAAATAAGAACTGTTTTTACATTTTTAGCTGGTTGAAACAGAGATTAAGTAAAAGCAACATTTTCTGGCATGCAAAAAATTTAAGACATTCAAAATTTTGTCTACAAATAAAGTTTTATTATAACACAGTCATATTTACTCATTTATGTATTTCTGTGGTGGCTTTCAAGCTACAGAGCTGAAAAGCTGTGACAAAGACTGAAGTATTTAGGCCCACAAAACTTAAAACATTTACTTTGTGGCCCTTTTCAGAAAATGTTTGCTGACCCCTGGTATAAATATGTTATTTTAAAATTATGCAGTACTTTTCCTCTTTGAGATTGGCAGAAACAACTCTATGGGCTACTCTACAATCTTGGGGTTTGGCTAGTCATCAGCCGTCACATTAATAGTTCTCCCAAGGCCACAAGACAGAAAACAGACAATTATACAATCGTCATCGATGTAGGAAATAGTGGCAATAATCATGTAGAATTTCCTGAGGACCATCAGAGGAGCTACTGAAAGCAAACTCTGATTAGAAGTCTCTGTACTCTGGCTGGGGAAGAGATTTCCATTCACCAATGAGTTGAGCAAGTTTTACAATGTTGCTTATCCCAGCAAAGAACCAGCATTGGTATTACATTGGAGCCCAGAACAGAAGTTGCTAAATTGAGCTCTGCCTTCTTCTGGACCACTAGGAGACACTTTAGATAGCTGAACTTTGTCCTTAGCATTAAGTTCTTGGTTTTAGTGTTTAATAGCTCAAGGAAAATACCTTCTGTGAAACAAGCTATAGATGTCTGAACACAGAAGTCCCTCGATTTTGAGTGTTCTTGGGTCTTAATTGACTTTCAGCTTTATGAATGCTTTCCACTATAAATTCTATACCAAGTTGGTCAATGGTTGTTTTAATGTGTTACTTTTGGTCTATATCACCATGCATCAAGCATGGAATAAAATATCCCCATATACTATAAAGTAGCCACAGACTCACTATGGACACAAAAGAAGAACAAAATTACAATGAAAAAGACAAGGTCTCCTGAATAAATTGGGAGCATGGGGACCTTGGGAGAGGGTTGAAGGGTAGGGGAGAGGTAGGAAAGGGAGCAGAGAAAAATGTCGAGCTCAATAAAAAACATTCCAATGGGATTTGACCAGGTCCCAATATCTTTTTGCCTTTCTGCAAGAAAATCCAAAACTGATATTTTCCTAATAAAACTTATTTTCATTTACTAACTTTTATTGGAAGTGTCTGAGATGCTATTGGCTTACCTACCTCTTTCAAAAAGATGTAATTTTGTGTTTTCATAATTGTTGGATTTAGAAATACCTACATAAGGGAAGGCATTTTTTCAAATGTCATGTCGGCAATTTTTGCTTCCTTTGATGGCATGAAAGGCTATGCAAGCAGCCAGGGACCAGTCAAGTTTAGAAAGACTAAAACGGAGGACTGGAAATGGCAGTTTCTCTGTTGCTCTGTCTGACAGTGCTGTGTTCCTCTTTGATGCCTAGCATCCGGCCAGATGTGGGTGTGGAACTATATGCTCCTGTATGAGAGTTTCTTGTAGTTTCTATGCTTCTTCTACTTTTTCCTTCTCTTCTGTGCCTGATGCCTTCTTCCATCCCTTTCAAATTTCCTTTTGATTTGGTCTCTGTACTCTTTATTTATTACTCCCATATGTACAAAAAGTACATCTCTCATCTTTTGTTTGAACGCAGACATCCTTGATAAGATAGGTCATGATTTTATCTTAATTCTGGAAAGTGCTGTGTGCTTGATGGTGAATTCACTATCACCACATGTTACCTGAGAGCAAGTCAAGATCTCTAAAAAAAAATGCAAAGGGCTCATCTTCTGCCTTATGCATTTCTCTGTTTGCTTTGATTTTTTCTCTGGCCTGGTCTTTCTCTTTTCTGTTCTTCCTGGTTTTTCCATTCTATTTCTGTCCCAAAGTAAACAAATATTAGCTTACTGTTGCCATGGAACACACTACTACACACATAATGCCTTAAATACTTATTTCTATCTCATTTAGCTTGAGTTTTCTCCTTAAGTCTTTAGAAGGCTGGATGCTTATGTGGAGGATCTTGGGGAGTTTACTCCACTCACTCAGGCTGGAAGCAGGAACTGTCTGGCAGTTGTAGAATAGGCCTTTGTTTCTTGTATCCCTCTCTAAGTGGGAGGCAGCTCTGGAGTTCCTTATTCAAGCACCACGTCCCTCATAAGAATCTCTCTCATCTCATTTAAGATGGAACTCTGAGCTCCTTCTGTTTCCAGGAGAACATGCTCAACTTTGAGAGGGCTCATGGGTTTAGCTAAGGCTCTCTGGGATGCAACTATAACTGATTATAACTAGCGACAAGAGGTAGAGGACACACCCCTTGTGTGTGTGTGTGTGTGTGTGTGTGTGTGTGTGTGTGTGTGTGTTGTACTGGGGGAATATATCCTAGAATCTTACACATACTGAATGAGTACTCCACTACTAAGCTACATCCTCAGCCCTAGGTAATCAGAGAATCATTTTATAATTATGCTTACAGAAAATAGCACATTCTCCCCTTTTCTGGAACAGGTTATGACATTAGTGTTCACAGAATTTGACCCCGTGAATTTCACGTGAGTCAGCTGAATCTATGTAAAGCTGAATTTAGATAGATATTAACATGTCTGCAAGACAGATGAGGCTTAATTTTTCCTCTACATCCCATGGTGCTTTAAAATGAAAGTTGTTGAACTCAGAGATGCATTTATTTTATAATTTTCAACACCAACACTTATAAACGACAATGATTAAGGCCTAAAAGATGGAAAAGGCATTTTAGTAGAGCATATTGTCTAACCCCTGGTTAATAATCACTGTGAGACCAGTTGTGTCACACGAAAATCCACACAGTCAATCCCCAACATAAGTCAATCCCTTTACATAAGGTCTTTCTTAATGAAATCCAACTTTTATCGAATTACTCACTTAGCAAAGTCTTATTGTAGATGCATGGCCTCCTGGTTACAAGGTTAGGACCTGGGCAAAGTGGCTAATGACCGAGACCCAGAGCATAGTCTTTGTAGGTTATAACTAAGTGGATAAGATTTGAAACAAATGCACCTTGGTGGATATTTATGAGAGGGAATTGTTTTTAGTGTGCTATGATGAAAACAATGCCTCATATTCTTTCCTATCTTAGTTTGTGTGAGTATAACTTGTAGGCTAGATGACTCAAACAAAGGAGATCAATTTTTAAAAATTGAATTGGTGTTGGCCAACAGGGTCCCATGAGAACCCTCAAACAACACAAGCTATTGCCAAAGCTATTGGTTATTCTCTATAAACTGATAACAAGACCCTATTGCTGAAGACAACACCTACAAAATTCACTGAACATGAAGAAGTAGAGTGGTGCCTACATAGAGCTTTTGCTGTTGGTAGAGGCTGCTTGCTTGTTCCCGGCTGCCCAGACCTGAAATAATTACATAGAAACACTATTAATTGCAATACTGTTTGGCCAATAGCTCAAGCATATTTATAGCTAGCTCATACATCTAAAATCAACCCATTTCCATTATTTTATACTTTACCACAAGGCTTGTGGTTTACTGATAAGGTTCCCAGGTGTCTGTCTCCTTTGGCAGAGGCTACATGGCATCTCCCTGTCTCCATCTCCTCCTCTATCTGCTTGGAATTCCTGCTTTGCCCTATTCTGTGCTACAATAGGCCCAAAGCAGTTTCTCCATTAACCAATGGTATTCACAGCAAACAGAGAGCAATCCCATATCACTTTACCCCTCTGGACTGGTTGTCATGTTACTGGAAGGTATTCTGAATGCTACCAAAGAAGAAAGGTAAACACCAACCCAGCTACAAACTCTTCAATCTCCAATGGTGACATATCTGCAAAATATGTTGGAACAATAGTGACATAAACTTATGGGAGTAACCAATGAAGATCTGATTTGATTTAAGGCTGGCTCCATGAGATGGAACCCACATCTGACACTACTTGGTTGGCCAAGAATCTGAGACTAGATAGGCCAGAGGCCAAGTGGGAAACCAAATACAACTGTTCTGCTAGAGGAATATAGCAATAAAATTACTCCTAATAGCATTCCTACTATACTCATAGAACAGTACTTCATTAGATCATCATTAGAGGAGCTTCCTCCTACAGCACATGGGAACAAATACAGAGACCCACAACTGGACAATGTGCAGAGAGCAGGAGACCTTTAAATACTCAGCCCTAAACGAGATGTCTCCATGAAATTCCTCTCCTCCGAGCTCAGGGACATCTGTGAAAAAGGAAGCAGAGAGATGGTAGGAGCCAGAGGTGATAGAAGATACCAAGGAAACAAGGCCTTCTGAATACAGCAAGAATGTCACGCCTAGGAACTCACAGAGATGGTGATAGCATGCGCAGAGTACACAAAGGTCTGAGACTGATGGATCTAAGCACCGAGAGGGGAAGTGGACACAAACCCTCATCCCTAACCCAGGTGTTATGTCCAATTGATAACCATGGACAGATGATATGCAAAGATCGAGAGACTTTGGAATACTCAGCTCTAAATGGGATGTCAAGCTCATGAAACTCTGCAGAAGAGGAGGTGGAAAGACCATAAGAGCCAGAGGGGATGGAGGAGACCAAGGAAGTCCTTCCAAACAGAGCAAATCAATGTACAGATGAACTTTGGAGACTGTGGCAGTGCACACAAGTTCTGCCAGAGTCTTCACAAGACAGAGTCCTAGAGCTGAAAGGAGAAGTGACAGGCCACTCTCTCTATCTCCAATTAATAACCACTGGCAAATGAAAAATTAGTTCCCTCCAAGGGAATCTCACCAGGGATGCAGACCACTCCTAAGGCCAAAGCCCATGCCCAGCAGGAGATGGCCAACACAAAGCAAGCTCCATGGTATTATTGCTGGAGGCTCCTGGTTTCATGTTGTGTCAGGTCATTTTTTTAGCCTTGTATGTTCTTTGTGCATATGTAATGGACCCCAGTTTTGTGTTTTTATGGGATTCCTGTGCAAATGCACAAACTTTGGTGTCTCTGTGTCAGCATGTGTTTTCTCGTGATTTCACTTTGGCTCCCTTTCTGCTGTTATTAGTTAGTCTTGTCCTGAATTTTAAAGAAAAATCTCACCTTATTTTGTTTTGTTATTACTCTTTATATGCCTGTTTATTTTCTATTGAGAGACAGAATGGGTGTGGATAGGGAACCAGAGGTCGGGAGGAAGTGGGAGGAGTTATGGGTGGAAAACCTTAACCAGAATACATTGTATGAAAAACACCCCATTTTTAATGGAAGAAAAATATAATATTGTTAATGTGCATGTGTGTGTGCATGCACACATGTGTAATGTGTGTGTATGATTATGTGCTCGTGTGTGTGTGTGTGTGTGTGTGTGTGTGTGTGAAGGTCAGAGGACAGCTTTGTAGAACTGCTTTTTTCTACCTTTCTGTGGATTCCAGGCAGGGATCAATGTAAGGTCATCAGACATGTAAACACCATCTTTTGGGCCCATAAGGTTAGTGCTTTTTATAGCTCTTCCATATGGAAATCCCAGATCAAAGTGTCAGCAGGGGTCACGGAGGTTATGTATCAGCATATGATTCTGAGATACCACAGCATCCAGTCCATAACGTTTTCTTTGGACTGTCCTCAAAGCAACTGAAGAGACCCTCTTAAAATGTTAGCAAGTCACCTGACCTTGTATACAAATACTTTTCATTTCAATGAAAACAGAAGGACTTAACTCTGATATCCACGTCCCTGTTCCATGTAGCTTGTCTATTAATCATCCCTATATTCTTCTTCTTCAGTTACTGTAGCCCCCTGCTTTCCTAATATTCTTGTTATTCTCCTGTCTCAGAGCCTTTGGGAAGGATGTTTCTCGATCAAGAATATTGAATAGCCATACTACTTGTTGCTCCTCTGTGAGGCATGCTTTCTCTTGTGACTTCTTCAGTGAGACTTTCTGTAGCTTTCCTAGATAAAATAAAGCTAAACATCGAAATGTTTCCAACACTCAGAGTTGCTCCCTCTGCCTATTCTGCTTCTTTGACTAAAGTGAGCGCCCCCACTCACCTCTCCATGTCCTCGCCACCTCTCCCCTCCCCCCAGCCCCGTCTTCTAGCCGTCATCCTGGAAAGTTCTCGAGCATAAACCTGTATCAGCCAATATTCCTCCCCCACTAAATGACTTTCATGGATTTTTATTTCACAAGGAAAGAGAAAAGAAAACTTCACATGGCCGACAAGGTACAGAATAATGAAACCACCCTGGTTTCTATGAAAAGAAGAAACTGTGCGTAAGCAAGAATGATAGCAAATATATTTCAGTCATGCAGATTCAAATTATGGTTGCAGGCACTGTGTTGTTCTCACAGTCAGTGACTAGCTACTATCAGAATCTCAGAGCTATAAGGCATTCCTCTTGGTTATCCACTATGTGTTTGGTTCTATGTGTTTGGTATAGCACGAGGCCATTGAAGCTTAGAATCAAGGCAAGTTCTGTTTCTAGAGTATTTGGTAACATTCCTAAAATTCCCCACTTGCAGATAGGGACACTCCCTCTCACAGGTCACAATCTCAACTAAATTACAGAAGGAAGAGGGAATGGATGAGTATGTGGAACCTGCAGTAGAGATACTAGGCATAAGATAAAATTAAAAGTATTCACAAGGCTGCCCAAGTTTTCCCTGCCTTCACATCTTAAGAACACTGGCAACTTTTCCATAATTTGCCATAGCTGTTCCAGTTAGAGGGGGAATCATTTCATAAGAAAAAAATGATTCTGAGGAGTAACAGAGTTGAGCTGTCTAAAGTCCCTGGCCTATTTTTTGAATTTTAATAAATATGCAACCCAATCCACCTACCCTCAGACAGAACTAACATTTCATTTGGATGCAAGACAGTGTACAGTTGCAACTTGCTTTTGTGTAATCTCAGTTAGCTGGAAGGTAATGAATCTTTCTATTGTGCAGAGTCAGAACATGGATAACAGCTACTGCTGCTGAATGTTAGGACATCTAGAAATAATCTACCCAAGGATAACAAATCAGTGTTGGAAACAATCTTAAGTACTCATGCACAGTCATAAGGACGTGTATGAATTCAGTTCCTGAGGGTAACAACTTGGCTATAAAAGCACTGGAAAAGCATTCAGGTACACAGGTGCTTGGGCCTGGACCCAGGACATAAATTGAAAGGAAGACAGGATGTCCCACGTTGCTTAGTGTCTCCAATAATTGCTGCCCTTTCTCTCAGTGACTGCTATGCTCAATTTAATTTTAGGCAAAATTTCTCGTGAGAGAAGCATTGCCAGAACTTTGAAAGTTTTGCCAAGAGGCTTTAGGGAGCTCTGTATACAACTTCACAATTGCCCAGTTGTTATCTTCTGCCCCGCTGGCAGAGAATTTGGAAAGTGGGAAGAGGTCCTTAGAGGCATTCCACTTTAACCAGGGTTGTGACTGAATATCTCATGACAGGCCACATTTCCTTTGGGGGTGGAATGTTGAGCACATGGCCAGTGTTCTGACCCACATCCTTGAGTTGGTATATAAATCACTGGCAAATTTGTGTTCAAGTAGAATTTGCCTATAGGGTACCATGTTTCTGTTATCAAACTTCACGTCTTTTCTGGGTATACAGTCATATTTCTACTAATATTCAAAATTCATTCAGCTATAATATGATACGCAAATACCACTATGATGGTGCTCAAGAGAGGCAGGCAGAGACAGTGTGTCTAATAGGACATATGGTGTAGGAATTTGGAACTCTGGAGTCCGCTTGTCTGCATTCAGATTTCTGGGTCATCTCTAAATGTCTCTGTGACCTGATCCAAAGGATTTTCTTCTACATGCCTCATCTTCCTCATCTGTAAAATGATTGTGATGACGGAAATTTCCTCACAGGTAGTATTCACATCACAGATGTGTAGATATTAAGTAAGCTGACTCATGTTAAAGTGCATAAAATGTGTGCTAAAGTTTCAGCGGATGTTAAATTTTTTTTTGATATAGAATGTGCCATAGTATGATCAGAATAGATTCAGAGGCCCTATATTTCATAACGGCAGCATGAAAGAAAGGGGACAGGTTGTCTGGGTCACACATTGAGTTGTATAAGGAAAGACTGACTTAAGGACTTATGTAGGTAGCTCTGGTATTTCTGAAGAACTGTGAAGTTTATGGTGGAAAATTCTTGGAATATTTATTAAATCAAAGCTTTTGGAGTATATTCTTTGCAGCATTGGTACCTAGAGTGTCTGTGCTTGTGTAAAGGAGGGCCCATTCTTAAATCTGACCCCACGCCCAAGAAACTACCGCCACTTCTTCAGCAGATCAGTTCACCATTGGAGATAACAGGAAGCAAAGTTTTAATATTTTATACAATTTGACAATTTGAGAATTTACTTTTAGAGTTAAACCTGGCAATGTAGCCAGGCTATCTTTTGCAGGGGGGGGGGGATAAGTTCTTAGTATTTCCTTCTTCTTTGCAGATAATGAATGCAGAAAAGGATGGCCTCTCCCCACCATGTGCTAAAAAAAATGTTTACCTACCCTTCTGTTTTCCAATCCAAACTGGTATGATAACATTCAGGAGGTCAACATTTGAAATGGTTTTGAAAAAGAAAACCACCCACACTCAAAAAACTATTTTCCTTCCTAGTAAATGTAATTTTAAATTTCAAAGGCAGGATTTAGGTCAGTGGTTTGGGTCATTTTTTATTTTACCCAAACTGGGCCACCCTTCCCTTATTGTGCAATCCAGAGGAATCAAAAAGATGTCAGGTAATAAAAATCCAGCAAAATAAAGTAAAATAAGAAGAAGAAAAGAAAGAAAGTTGGAACACAGTCTGCCCAAAGTTACATGCCCTTAAGTTTTGCTGACTTCAGCAGAATTTGTATATTAGTAACGAAGGGCAGAATTTGGTCCACTGATTTTTATTATCGTTGAAGAAGAGGAGATTTTTCTGACTGTAAAGTGGGAAAGCATAATTTATGGTGACTTAGATCCAGGCTGACAAGAACGAAGAGATGGAAATTTACCTCCCTGTAGCTTTAAATCCAATGCTTCATAGGTGAATTGGTTCAGGTGCACCCCATGAGACCAAGAGGCACTTAGGTCCAAACTGACCTTTTAGTTGCTGGAGCATCCAAGGCATAGGGATGTGTTCTTACACAACATCTGCTAGGGAAGCTTCTTAGGCCACAGAAACAAGATACAGTAAGGAGACTGGCTAAACAAGACTGTTTCAACCTGTCAATCTCTGTTATCCTCATTAATCATGTCAGTGCAGCACAGGAGCCAAGGGGACGACTTTTCACGTTATACATAAAGTTTTAGCTTTGCTAGTGCTGACATGGACTCTGGATTCATGAACTCTGATGAATGATGAAGCTGGAGTGAATATGATAATTCCCTGGAAAATCTTTGCCATTTTCCTTCTTTCCTAACTTCAGCCTGCTGCACTCACATTAAAATTTATACACTTTCCACTGGGCACATTTATTTGACCTTTTTACTTTCAAATGAATAAACATTTTTTCAATACTAAACACCCAGATCTGTAGGTCTTTAGCTGACTGGTAAGCACATTTCAGAGGTGAAATGTATTCAGATGACACCAAATGTCTTGGCCACTGTTCTATTGCTGGGAAGAGACACCATGATTGGCAAATTTTATAGATGAAAACACGTAATTGGGGGCTTACATACAGTTTCAGAGGTTTAGTTCATTATCATCATGGGAGGAGCATGGTGGCACACAGGCCGACAAGTGTTGGAGAAGTAGCTGAGCATTCTACATCTGAATATGCAGGCAGCAGGAAGAGAGAAAGCCTCTGGTCTGATTTGAACTTTTGAACACCTAGTAACACACCACATCTATTCTAATAAGAGCACACCTCCTAGCCCTTCTCCAGTAGTGCAACTTCCTGATGTCTAAGCATTCAAATGTATGAGCCTATGGGGGCTATTTTTATCCAAACTACCACACCAAGCAATTAACTTCTATATTTTTAATATCTGCAATAGCACTGACATATAGTCTCTTTAACAAGTTTAATATTAATGTTTCTCACAGTCACTTCAAATTTCTCTTTATATAACAATTTATTTTTGGAACCTACTTTGAAAGATAATTAAGAAAGGGCACAGGTAGATAAGTAGGTATGTTTAAAGAATGTGTGCTATGTAGACTCAATGTTTTCTTGGATGCAAATCAGCAAATAGGTGGCAGATTTATGAATGGGTTAGTGTTAGTCATTTGACAATCAAAAGATGGAAGGAATTATAAACAACTAATGAAAAAATCATATTGAGTGAGGTAATCCAGACCCAGATGTTGACTAGGGTTTCTGTCCTGCCCAGTCCCGCAGCTGTTAAGTCCCAAAGAAACACACAAAGTTCTACATTAATCATAAACTGATTGGCCTAGTAGCTCAGGCTTCTTACTCTTATAATTTATATTAGCCCACAATTCTTGTCTATGTTAGCCATGTGGCTTAGTACCTTTTTTGGCAAGACAATCAAATCTTGCTTCCTCTGTGTCTGATTGATGACTGCAGACTGAAACTTCCCTCTTCCCAGAATTCTTGTTGCCCCACCTCTACTTCCTGTCTGGTCACCCTGCCTATACTTCCTACCTGGCTACTGGCCAATCAGTGTTTATTTAAAATACAAGTTTCAGGGTACAAACCACTGTCCCACAGAAGGCAAAAAGACAAATATTATATATACTGACTCATAAGTGGCTTTTAGACATAAAGCAAAAAAAAAAAAAGCCTACAATTCACAATCCCAGAGAACCTAGAAAACAAAGAGGACCCTATGAAAGACATATACATGGAGCTAATCTACATGGGAAATAGAAAATGTCAAGAGCTCACGAGTAAATTGGGAGCATGAGGACCATCGGAAAAGTAGAAGGGGAGGGGAGAGGAAGAGAGGGAATCAGAGAACAATGTATAGCTTAATAAAAACAATTTAAAAAAAGAAAAAATAAACATTCATTCAACATGTTTTACTGAGTTCCTGTTAGGGTAGCATGAGATGTCCATAGGAAGGTAGCGAATAATGACTTTTCTCTCTCATTGTCAGTCTCTATACATATAAAATTACATAGGGTAGGAGTGTGAGATCTAGAAAATCTGAAATTGAAAAAGACAAGCCGTAGCTCCAGGAAAGACTTGATGAGTTGTGTGTCCATTAGCCAATTGAGAGGTAGGGCTTTCATGGGGATGGATGTGACTGAGAAAGGGAAGGCTCTTTCAAGTGAGGAAGCAAGCAAAAGTGGGTAGGCAGTGGCTCGTGATTGGGCTCAAGTTCCCCTTTTGTTTTTTAATATTTGTGCATGGGATTTTGCATTTTAATAAACTATGAAGAAGTTTTTATCATACATATGTTTATGTGTGTTATAAATATATATATATATATATGTTATAATGTAAGTATATTACTATGGCATATGGTAAGTATTAGTGAGAAAATCAGACACAACCTAGAGAAGAAGCTGCAATTTGAAATAATAGGCACAAAAATCCCCTTTGGATGGTTCCCACAAGTTAATTACTGGAAGAGATTAGAAGGAGACTTAAGATGTCTTGGCAACCTTTTCAAGAGAGAGGCAACAAGTGTAAACAGCCTGGCAGGACCTGCTTTATTTGAGGAGTAGCTTTTGGTATTTATTATTTTCAAAACTGTAGCATAGGTTAAACTATTGGGTTACCATGGAAAGAAAAATTGCTTTGAACATGAGCCTTGCTGGAATAGATCTTGATGACGAGGTCATGGTAGGCTTCTAAAGATTACTAAATGAACAAGGGGCTTTTAAGCACAAATGGCCCTGTACTGGGACTGGGTTTGGAAAGACAGAATTAAAGTGAAGACAAGGAAAGGACTTGGAAACTATGGTTGAATCATCAAAGGTCTGAGGGACCAGAGATGAGGAATGTAAAGAAGATGAAGCTGAAATCAGACCACAAAAGGATTTGCACTGACGCTGTGAAGCTAGTGTGTCATTTTGTAGATGTTTCTGAACCACCGTATTTCAGAGGAGAGGAAAAGTGAAGTCATCTTAACAATTTAAGGAATTATTCATGAAAAGAAATCCCTGTAAACACTTACTCTATTTTTTCATGGTGCATGCTGATTTTCCCTTTTTCTTCTCAGTTTAACCCACTTTTTATTTTTATTTAGTTTTTAATTTTTGGCATTCTACTTTAGTAAATAACATTTTCTCCTTTGTTTTTCTCCCTCCAAACTCTCCCATTACTCCTCCATGACCTTTTTCAAATTCATAGCTTCTTTTTTATACTAATTGTTGTTACATTATCTATCTATCTATCTATCTATCTATCTATCTATCTATCTATCTATCCATCCATCTATTTATCCATCATCTATTTATCTATTTATCATCTATCTATTTATCAAGCATCTATCATGCTTTATTTTATTGTAGTCATAAATTTATAAATTACATTTTATATTATATTGCTTTTTTCCATTTTGTGATGTTTATTTTCAGGTCCAGAATACAATTGAACATGATGGTTCTCCTTGGTAACTAGAAAGTTGGTTATACTCTTTGTTTTAGAGTGGAGGGTCCTACAAATGTTAATATGACCAAGTTGGTTGGCTGTGTGCAGGCCTCTACTGATTTCATTATTTCCTTGCTTTGTGGCTCGTTCATTTGGAAGAATAAGGAAGTATCTCATTAAAATGTGTTTTATGTGTTTTCTTTATTCTTGGAGCTTTAAGTTTTCCTTGTGTATTTCAAAGCTCTGCTGTCAGATGCAGTCACATTTAAAGTCATACTTTATAACTTCTAATACCTTATAAGTACTCTTATGTGTATCCATAGTCTCTTTTCTGAGTATGTCATCTGATATTATTATAGTTATAGTTACACTAACTTTATTCCCTCTCTCTCCTCCATCCCTCATTTCTTTTTCTTGTTGCTGATCTTCCCAAACATATTACATATTTCTTTACATATTTCTAGGTTAAGTGGATTCTGTGGATTGACTATTAAAGGGCCTTGCTTTCTAAAATCTGGTGCAATAATAATTGCTTTATAATTAAGATATCAATTATTGGCATTACTGTGTTTAAATCTATTTTATTAGTAATTTTTACTTGCCTATATAGCCATAAGTTTTCCTTTCTGCCTTATTTTACTGGTTTATTAGTTCTATCATTTGAGAATTTTCAAGATGGCTTAGCTGTTTAAAATATAAATCATGTAATATATGCTTTAAATTTTAAGCATCTGTTTGAAAGTGATTTTTCTTTGATTCACATATAAGAATCTATATATAATGTATTTTCTTCCTTCTCTCCCTTTTCTCACATTTTATTTTGAAACAAAGCATCTTTAACTTTCTTAGACTGTCCTTGCGCTCATTCTGTTGCCCAGGCAGGCTTCTATCTCATGATCTTCCTTCCTCAGTCTCCCAGGCAGCTAGGATTACAGGCCTGTGCCATCAGGCCTGCCTGTTTAAAGATGCTTCATGCTCCATTCTCTCTTCCTTTTCCGTTTGACTTTGTAATGCGTTGCATCACTTGCTCTCACCTACCAGCCTTAGAATATGCATCTTTTATACTCATCGCCATTTTTATGCTGACATTGTTTTGTTGGTGTTCATATGTACCTGTGTGCACATTCATGTGGAGGTCAGATGACAACTGGTATCTCTCTCCAGTCACTTTCTGTGCTTTGAGAAAGAGTATCTCACTGGCCTGGTTCTTCACCAAGTGGGCTAGGCTAATAGGCCAGTGAGCTCCAGACCTGTCCCTGTCTTCCTTTGTGCCACCTGTGGGCTTACAACTGCCCACCAAAATACCAGACTTCTTACATGAGTTCTTGTGACTGAACTTGGGTCTTTATGTGTTCAAGGCAAATACTTTACCACCTGAGCCATCTTGCATGCCCTGTTTTGCACTTTTAATAAATGTAATAATGTTCTGATGTAAAAGACTGTGCGACTATTTATGGGTGCCAATTCCACACTCCCATTTGACAAAAAGGCCATGACAGGACGAGAAGCTTCTTGTCTTCTGAAAACTAAGACTTTACATGCAATCAGTTTCAAAGGATTGTTTGACTCAGGAGAGAAAGCACAAGCTGGTAAGTATGAGGAAACTTTCCAGGCATGGCTTTCGTTGCTTTGGTGACTCACAGGCTGGTTGGCCATTCTCCTAGAGTGGCATGGCTTTGGGCAGTTGAGCTGTGAGGTAACCAGGAAGAACAGGAAGTCATGCACATATTTCAGTAAAATCCCTGAGCAGTGTATCTCTAAATACTGCTATGAATCTTATAGTATGTAGCTTTCTGAATGAACTTGTAGCACATGCGTACATGCATGCATGCGTGCGTGTGTGCATGTGTGTATGTGCTGGATATGAAATGTATAACTCAGAGGGCCAGTCAGCCAAGTTAAAGCAATAAAATTGTACCCCTATGTGATCTCCATGTGTCAAAGCAAACATTAAAAACAAGCTTGGACATATTGATTACTTTGAGCTATGAAAAATCTACACAGAACTCATAGAAACATTTAAATGATCATTGTAAGAAAAAAAAAGAAAAGATATAGAACTGTCCCAGGTAATTCAACCTAGTAATATCCAATACAAGAGGAAAAGACATGTGATGATAAAGTACAAGGAGGGGAATTACTAGTTTTTCACTAGTGTATTCAGCTTGTGGACCCCATAATTGTATATACCTGAGAGTCTGTCTGCAGCTTATAGAACATTTGATGGCATGCACAGTGCCCTGGGTTCAATGCTTTTAAAAAATCAAATTCAAATTTGGGTAGAATGATAAACAAAAAGGCTTGTCACTTAGGTCAACCTAAAATGTATTTCAATATTTAGAGAAATACATGTAAACATAGAGGCAAAACAAATGAGTTGCATCTCCTTTGCAATATTAATAACAAGAAAATACTCTTTAGACTTACAGAATAAGCAAGACTTAATATTCTTATCTCCAGATAATCTGCTGTCTGCATGTGTGGCAAGATAGATGTTCTTGGAGATATCAGGGTCAAAGATTTTTTTTAATATAAGTATTTTGTAGTTGTTAAATCTAAGGATAAGTCTGTGTTTTGGAAAGGAACTTGAATAACACAACTGTCTTCTCATTTTGTGTTATTCCAGTGTGCTATTCTCAAGGGAACCTCACAAGCATAGTAAGTGCTTTCACAGGAAGGGAGAAAGCTCACACCCAATCTCATTTCTTTGTTTTCTGTCTGTTTTGTTTTGAGACAGTGTTCTTCTGTGTAACCCTGGCGGTCCTGGAACTTGCTCTGTAGACCAGGCTGGCCTCAAAATCAGAGATCTGCCTGCCTCTGCCTCCCAATTGGTGCCTTTAAAGGTGTGCGCCACTGCTGCCAGGCATCACCTCCTAATATCAGTGTAAAGATTCCAAATTTTAAATTAGAATTCACTGGAATTTTAAAATTAGCATTAAATTTTAACCTAACACATAGTAATTGGAAATAGTTTAAAAGGATGAATCAATGAGCAAATATGTTTATTATTAAATGCAAATACAAAGAAGAAAATTATTAGTTTTTACATCTACTTCTTACCATTAAAAAGTAACTAATGTTAAACCCAAGAAGAATGATAGTATTTTCTTAGCCGATGTAGAGTTTATTTCATATGATGTAGTGATGTAGTCTCACTTTCATCAAAGAAATAAATCTTAATAGCTTTACACAGGGAAAAGCTGCCTCATCATGCTAAAATTATTAGCTATATCAATATTATGCTTAGTGATGAAATGTCAGACAAATATCATCAAATGTATGAATGAAGCAATGCAATCTGTTTTATTATGTAGCATTGATTTTAAAATTCTAACAGATACAATAGTATAAAAACATCACGGAGTTATAAATATTTTAATGGAGGAAACACAATTGTCAATACTTGCATACTCTTTAGGAAATTAAAGAGAATCCACTTAATAGTTTTTTGAACCCACATAAAGATGAAATGAACTGGCCCACTGTCTCTTAAACACATAGAAGTAAGTGAGTTTTGTATAGGGGCATATTTAGACAATAGGAAAATATAATAGCAAGCACTTTCTTTATTAATAATAATAATAAACTTGAAAATATCCATGAATGGATTATTAGGAGATATAGTTATATGGGAAATTGTTCATAATATTTATTTGAAATTGGCAAGACCCTTATCTTTATGTATAGTGTGATTTTGAATATTGGCTTATATAGGAAAATAACTGGACAATACCAGTTATAAGTTATTAGAGCTATTTTCCATTACAAAGCCAAAACGAGTTATTATTTATGTGTGTGTGTATATTTATGTATTCACACACCTATATGTATGCATGTATGTGCATATGTATGTATGTGTGTACATGTATGTTTATATGTATTTGAGAAAAGGTCTCATAGTGGATTGTATAGTGACCTTGAACTTCTATTCCTACAGCCTCTAACTTCTGACTGTGTATAATTTTCCCCTTCAGTACTAATTATAATTTAATTTTTTCAGGAAAAATTTAAAATACTTTTAAAAATGTAATGATATCCTTAGTTTTATTTACACGAAGCATTTAGTCGTCAGAACAATGTTGGCAGAGTGTAAGCTATGCTCATCTCAGCAGATTCGTCTGAAATATTTGTTCAACATTCTGGTTCTTGGATATCCTATTATGATCATTGTATCATATTGTCTTGATGAAAAACCAAGAACTTGTATTTTAAACAAGCATTCTGGATGATTCTTTTGTAAACTAATATTTGAGGGAAAGTATGTAAAGGGCTTTATTCAGCTTGCACACAAAAATGGCATTTTGTTTTGTTTTGGTTTCTGTTTTTTCAAGACAGGGTTTCTCTGTAGCTTTAGAGCCTGTCCTAGAACTCTCCTTGGAGGTCAGACTGGTCTTGAACTCACAGAGCTCTGCCTGCTCCTGCTTCCTAAGTGCTGTAATTAAAGACACGTGCCTGGAAAAGATGGTGTTTTGTAGAGCAGAGAATTTGAACAGCTCTAGTGTCTTTGATTCTATTCTTTCTGAGAGATTGTTTCAAATGCAAAGTTGGGAGCAGTCAGAAAGGTTGCTGAAACAGAATAGTTGAGACCAAGTAATTTACAAAGGAAATAAAAGGAATATTAGGACACATTATTCACCAAGTCCAAGAACATCATTATGGAATCTTCTTGGCTTCTGGTAAGGGTTTATAAAGGGCAGTGGAAGACAGTGTGGTACTATATGGCTGTCTGCTTGTCTAACACTGAGCTGGTCCTATGAAGAACTAATCAAGTCGCATAAGATGAGGAAGGAACTTGGTAGGTAGGGCTTCTGTGGGAGGATCCTATAGTCACATATCCCTCTCTGCTTCTGATCTTGTCGGTGAGGGTACACCTATTTTAATATTATGTGGTTAAATGTGGCCTTCCCCCCAAACCTAAATCTTCTTGTCTGGTCTCCTTCCTCCCCACACTATTGCATGAGCAACAAAATATAGGTATGAGGTTGATTTTAGACATGAATCATATCCAAATCATGACAAAGATAAAGGGAGTTCCCACGGTTTCTTAGTTGGGGTTGCTATGGTTGTGATGAAACCCCATGACCAAAGCAACTCGGGGAGGAAAGGGTTACTTCACTCACACCTCCATCTAATGGCTCATCATGGAGAGCAATGAGGGCAGGAACTAAAGCAGGGCAGGAACCAGGAGGTAGGAGCTGATGCAGGGGACATGGAGGAGTGCTGCATATTGATTTACTCTCCATGGCTTACACAGCTTGCTTTCTTGTAGAACCAGGACCACTAGCACAGGTGTGGCATCACCTCCCTAACAAACACTAAGCTAATTAAGAAAATGCCCTACAGGCTTACCTATAGTCCAGTCTTATGGAGACTTTTTTTTTTAATTGAGGGTCCTTCCTCTCAGGTGTCTTTATCCTGCAGCAAGTTGACAAGTTGACTTAAAAGAAGTCAATACATACAGTCAAACCAAGTCTTTACATACCAGGTAGGGCCGACATTCCTTGACTGGCTGGTGACTGGGCGACAGGTTCTCTCTGCTCTGTTGATTTACATCGTTCACTAGAAACTCTAATGCCAGCGTCCGTGCCAATGCCATGGCACTGACATTGTCTACTAAGTTCTCTTTTGTGTCTCTAGCACCTAACAAAATTTCTGGAATATTATAGGTACACTGTCAATGTTTGTTTAAGAAACAAATGTGTGCTAGCCTAGGGTCTGCCAGAGCAAACCCTGGTGCTCTAAGGAAATCACCCAAGAGCCAGGCCTTGCTCACTTCTCTCTCTCCCACATTGTACCTCCCTCCCCTATCCCTTGAGAATGAACTTGGAGTTCCAGGAACCCAGAGGGGTTTATTGTTAGGAAACTGTAGGATCCCCTTATCTTTGAGACATACAGGATATTGTTGAAGCTTGAGCTTCCCAGATTCAGTTGCGGTGCCTAAGAATATTTGAGGTTATTCCCTGAAAAGCAAAGGTGAATGGACCCTTTGTGTCCAATAGCATGCATGGCTCTGCATTAAGAGAGGAGACATGTCCCTGCCCTCTGCTGGGAATGCATGTGAAAGCTACATGCTGGGAAGGGACAATTATGTGCCTTGTGAAGCTGACTTACCAATTAACTGGAAAACACCCTGTATTAGTTCCTTATTACTGGTATAACAAGTTACCAGATATTTTGGCACTCCAAATTTCCACCTGCAGGTTAAAAATTTGACACAGATGTTAGATTGGAGTCCAGATGCTGGGCTGGCTACATTCCTTTTTGAGAACTTCTGGGGCACTATGGTTTACCTTTCCTTTCTGGAGAGGGCCCGCGTTCCTTAGTTTGTGGATTCTCCTCTTCCGAAGAAACAGCAGTGTACCTTTTAGATCCTTCCTATAGTCATATCCTTCTCTGACACTAATCTCAGTGGGGATAAGTTCTCTTATTTTAATACCATGTGATTAGATGGAGGTCTACCTGAATAACTCCAGACCCTTCTATGGTTGAATGAGCACTGAGGTAACCACATCTGCTGATTCCTATCTGCCATGTAAAGAAACATATTTACAGTGCCCAGGAACAGGATGCAGATATATATATTCTGAATCATTATTCCACTTATTGCAGACCTCAGGAGATACCTGTATTTTAGAAATGTTGGAGGCAGTAGATGAGAAGCAGAAATGTTTTTGTCCATTACAGAGAATCTTTGTCACATGGCTTAAATCAGACAAATTGTTCACACTGGAAATGCCAGGGGTTACAGGGGTTACAGAGATCATATTGCATGAATCAAAGAAGGCATGAAGGCTCTGTTCATCAACATGATTCTTCGTTTGGCAAAAGAATGCTAAACAGAGATACTGTTCTCTACATAAGGATCTGGGAGAAGCAACTCCTTTCCTGTCAATTTATAAGCCTCTCTCTTCAGTCACTTGCTGCCTCTCATTGATTACAGTCAGGGAAGGTTATTTGATGCGACTTGGGCTTTATGGTCAGTGGAGATTCCAGCCTTGAGATTTTCAAGTTCGATGTTAGAGCTAACACCCTCCCAGCTGCATCTGTTCTGAACATAAGGCAAGCCAAAGTGTCAGGCTTCAGTATTATCGGGGTGTATTAATGATGAAGCAGAACCAAGCACAGAAGACTCCAGCAGTTTTGCTAGAATTTAATTAGGATGTGGGAAGGGGAAGGGGACCTGCTTATGCATTCGCTCACTGTGTGTCAGCATCTGCAGAGGAACATTAATAATGTGAGAAGAGTGTGACCTATATTTGTCTGAGAATGTAAATAATAAAGTCCCTCTGCCAAAATTCAAAAACTGTTTATAGCCTGTAGAGAATTTCATGGGAACTATTTTTATCCTGTAGTTTCTCTGTATCATGTGTAAACACCACATGGAGAAGATTATGTGCAAGCAGGAATTAGCATTAAAACATGATGTACTCATCCAGTTTTCAACAGATACAGCATTTTCCAAATTGGTTTGCTTCAATGACCTTCAAGACTGCAGAGATATGGTCATGTGGAGAGGGGACATGTACCTAAGTGTTTTGAGTAGTCTTCATTTTTATATAAATGTGATGAATATAGAAATGTATTTCCATATGCATGTGGGATGTGCATGCATGTGTGTGCACATATATACTCACATTTGCCTGTGAGCATCTGAATTTTTTTTGCCAATAGGTAGCAAGTTCCACTATAAGTCACTGAAAATATTCCTTTATTTTTCTGAATATTTAGTCATGGGTACCAGCTTTTGGCATGGCTACCTACCGGCCTGTGATCCCAGTTAATAGAGGAGCAGTGGTTAGACTTGGGAACGTCAAAAACCAGGGAGGACCGCTTGATGCTTTTGCTGCTGGGTAGGTTTGTGGTCCTGGGTCTCTACTTAAGTGACACTGAGGATGTTGAGTGCATCTTAAGACGAGAAGGCCTCAGCTTACCTCCCAGTGCTGTTTGTGTTCTGGGAAAGTCATGGAGCCTCTAGTCCAAAGGCTTACCTCGTCTCATCTATAAAACAAGAATAAAATAATACTTATTTCCTAGGACCATTGAATTAAGGCCTATTTGATCTGTGTGGAATGCCAAGAGCAGTATCTGTCATTAATGATACACTGTGGGAGTTACCTCACACTTATACTTATTCGAAGATTAAATATTCTGCAGGTCAAATGTTTTGGTAAATAATTATACAAATAATGTTTTGGTCAACTGAATGTTTTGGGGGAAACGAACTTTGAAAAGCTGTGCATTTGAGGGAAGGTGTCAGAAATGACTTGAGTGATGGACAGCTTTTTTTGTGTGTGTTTTCGTCCCCCTTTCTTCCAGATGACTGGCTGCCCCTGTATCTCCTCAGTGTTTCCCCACAAAGCTTTGACTTCACAGGAACATGCCTCTTCCCTACCTTTTACACAGGGCTGCAACTAGGGAAAACTGTCTTAGGCACTAGACTTAAGAACCCACAAGCAAACATATTCTTTAAGGGGTTATATAGCAACATATTTAAAAATAAAAAATAAAGGCAAAAATTTAATGAATAAGATGAAGAAGGGGGTGATAACTTTTAGTTACTTTTCTTCTGGTTCAGCCTCTAATGTTTCTTGGCATGATACTAAAAAAATACACCATCCATGTAAAACTTCAAACTTTCCAGAAATACATTAATTGTAATACTGATTAATATTGGCATACCTGTGTGTTTACCACTATATTTTGAATAATGTAACCCAAGTAATATAAAGTCAACAATTTCTTTAGTCACTAACTTGAAGGCCAGTTATTTATACAAGCTGGTGTTTGGTTCATTGAAATTCACCATAGATGGTCTAATCTTAGGCTAATTGTCCTGTTTTTACAACTTATTTACCTATGTTCCTCACCTATGTTTCTGGACTACCTAATCTTTTTGCTTGTAGGTGTTTTTGTAAAGATGCAAACTTCTAGGCATCATGCAGATCTGTCGACTAGTTACTGGTGAGAAGGCTTGGAAACTGGCCCTAACAGGCTTTGCTTTTTTCCTCTATAATCCACCTTCTCTTCCAACAATCTCATTCTCCATCTGGTTGGATGCCCTCCCAACCTTCCAGTTTGTTTGGTTAAGTTTCTGCTGGTGTGTTTTAACTTTAGTAGCAAAGGCTCTAAATACAAAACGTCATGTTAGTCTCTGTTTCAGAGGCAATCCAGTGTTAACAGCTGTTGAAGCCCATCCCTGCATCCTCTATTATGGAATGCTGATTTTCCTATGAGATTGTTATACCTATTTATAGTTAGTATAACTATTGATATAATTAATTGTATTTGCAACTGTTAATTTTTCCATAGAAATCTGACAGAAAAGCTTATTGTTTTTATACTTTATAGAAATATTATATTCTGATCTTTTGGTGTTAATCTTTGTTATGATTTCATTCTCTCTCCACTGCTGACTTATAGTTGTTTTATAGGAGTTTAAAAAGGGGTCATCCCTAGGATGTCATATACAATCTTAACTTCTCATATTATCCCACAGATAATATAATAGTACTACACCTGTATTTAAAAACAGATGTGTTTCCACCACTGTCCTTTATGGTGTCATACATTTTGTTTCTAAATTTTTAATAAGCCCATACACTACATGTAGCTATTATAAATGTCTTTCAGAGAAACTTAACAAATAGGAAGTATTTTAGTGCCTTTATATTAATCATTTTTGCTGCTCTTGATATTTTTGCGTAAATTCCAATTTCTATATGTTATTGTTTTCCTTCTGCCCAGAGAGCTTCTGGTGATAAATACTTCTGTTGTCTAGAAACTCATTGGTTCATTTAGTTGTGTGTGTATGCACATGGGTACACGCGCACATGTGTGCGTTTCATGCATTTGGGTGTATCTGTGTATATCCACATGTGGATGCATATGGAAGCTAGAGGACAATATTGAATGTCTTACTCTATCTCTGTCCTCTTTATTACCTTGAAATGGGGTTTCTCAGTGAACTAGAGCATCCCCTCTTTAGCAGGCTAGCTGGTGAGCAAGCTCTCAGGCACTTCTCGTCTTTGTCTCCTAGTGCTGGTGTTACAGGAAAACACAGCCAGGCTCAGCTTTTACGTGGTAGCTAAGGATTTCAACTCAGGTCCTCGGGTGCTCTTACCTACTGAGGCATGTCCCCAGCTCCAATTGAAAGTTTTGATACAAATGCTTTTGTAGTGTGATAGGGCATCTCTTGGGTATATTCCCAGGAGTGGTATTGCTGGATCCTGGAGTAGGTTGATCCCGAATTTCCTGAGAAACTGCCACACTGATTTCCAAAGTGGTTGTACAAGTTTGCATTCCCACCAGCAATGGATGAGTGAACCCCTTACTCCACATCCTCTCCAGAAAAGGCTATCATTAGTGTTTTTGATTTTAGCCAATCTGACAGGTGTAAGATGGTATCTCAAAGTTGTTTCGATTTGCATTTCCCTGATCGCTAAGGAGGTTGAGTATGACCTTAAGTGTCTTTTGGCCATTTGAACTTCTTCTGTTGAGAATTCTCTGTTCAGTTCAGCGTCCCATTTTTTAATTGGGTTAATTAGCATTTCAACTATGTTCTTAGCAGCATTATTTGTAATAGCCAGAACCTGGAAACAACCTAGATGCCCTTCAATAAAAGAATGGATAAAGAAAGTGTAGAATATATACACATTATTAGAGTACTACTCAGCAGTAAAAAACAATGACATCTTGAACTTTGCATGCAAATGGATAGAAATAGAAAACACTATTCTGAGTGAGGTAACCCAGACCCAAAAAGATGAATTTGGTATGTACTCACTCATAAGTAGATTCTAGCCATAAATAAAGGTCAGTGAGCCTATAATTCCTGATCCTAGAGAAGCTAAATAAGAAGGTGAACCCAAAGAAAAACATATAGTTATCCTCCTGGATATTGGAAGTAGACTAGATTGCCAGGCAAAAATTGGGATCTTGGGGGTGGGGCTGGAGTGGGGGTAAGGGGAGATGGGAAGATGTGGAGAGAAAAGTGAGGAGGGGAGGATGGGGAGACCCTGGAGGAATGGGATGGTTGGGATGGAGGAAGGGTGGATAGGGGAGCAGGGAAGAAGATATCTTAATTAAGGGAGCCATTTTAGGGTTGGCAAGAGACTTGATTCTAAAGGGGTTCCCAGGTATCCATGGAGATGTTCCCAGCTAGTTCCTTGGGCAGCTGAGGAGAGGGAGCCTGAAATGGCCCTTTCCTATAAACATACTGATGAATATCTTGCATATCACCATAGAAGCTTCATCTGGCGATGGATGGAGATAGAGACAGAGATCCACATTGGAGCGCTGGACTGAGCTCCCAAGGCCCAAATGAGAAGCTGAAGGAGGGAGAACATGAGGAAGGAAGTCAGGACTGCGAGGGGTGCGCCCACACACACTGAGACGGTGGGGCTGATCTAATGGGAGCTCACCAAGGCCAGCTGGACTGGGACTGAAAAAGCATGGGATAAAACCGGACTCTCTGAACGTGGCAGACAATGAGGGCTGACTGAGAAGCCAAGGACAATGGCACTGGCTTTTGATCCTACTGCGTGCACTGGCTTTGAGGGAGCCTAGCCTGTTTAGATGCGTACCTTCCTGGACCTGGATGGAGGGGGGAGGGCCTTGGACTTCCCACAGGGCAGGGAAACCTGACTGCTCTATGGACTGGAGAGGGATGGAGAAGGGCGTGGGGGGAGGGGGGAGGGAAACGGGAGGTGGGGAGGAGGCAGAAATTTTTAATAATAAAAAATTTTTTAAAAGTTTTGATACATAGTCATTTTGTTAGAAATATGATTCTGTACTTTAATGTAAGAGACTTAAAGACGGGACTTCATGGTCTCCTTGCTCACACGCTGTCCTCTAATCTTCTGATTTCTGTATGTAATTTGTTGATCTCTGAATGGGCATTTTAAAGGTTTTTCTATTTATTCCTGTTTCTCTGAAGTGTGGACAAGATAGACTTGGGCAGAGTCCATGTCTGTTTTGTTTGAGGGTATGCTGAGCTTCCCCTAACCGTTGCTTTATTGTTTTCACTAGAACATGAATAATGTTTGACCATTTTCTGTCTTCAACATGTCACCTACCTTTCTAGTACGTGAGGTTATGCGAAGTGTTCTATAAGTCATTTTTGTTCTATTCAAACATTACTAAACCTTTTCTCTGCCCACGCCTTACTTTCAGGGTTTCTGCTCGCTCTGTCTTTCGATTCACTAGTTTGTCACCGTAGACTTTGTTGTCAATCTCATACAGCTCCTCCCACATTAGATGGGATTTGATTGGTCGGTAGCCTATAGTCCACTTAGATTGTTGTCTTTCACTCTCATTTAAATATGTCCAGCAGAGTGTTGCAATGGTGTTAATGTCCTCATCTGTACACTAAATTAACTTTTTATGTGTATGGGTGTGTTGTCTGCATGTATGTTTGCACCATGTATATGCCTGATGCCCACTGAGGACAGAAATGATTGTCAGATACCCTAAAACTGGAGTTATAGATGGTTTTAAGTCACCATTACAGTTATGGGAATTAAGCCCCAGTCCTCTGGGAGAGCAGTCAGTGCTCTTAACTTCTGAATCATCTTTCCAGTCCCTATCATTCCATGTCTGAGTCTGTTCCTATTGATTGTTTTCTCCCTTTAAAAATGGTCATAATCTGCCATTTTAAAATGGATAACTGTACTGTGAACTAGCTTTCTTGAGCATTATTTGTTTTTTAAAAAATAGAATTTAGTTTTGTCATGATTTACAATTAAATTATTAGGTACTGGTTGAACCTTTTGGGAGATAAGTTTTCCAGGTCATGTTAGAGCAGAATAAGGTCAGCTTTTAATTTAAGAGTGGCTTTAGCCCAGGTTCAAGGTCACTGCCCCACTTGGATGTAATCCATTTCTCAGTGCATTAAGATACCTTTCTAAACATTACAGTTTGAGCAAAACTCTTCTGAGTTCCACGTGGGCTTTAGGGCTTGTCAGTCTCCACTTTCTCTTGCCTTTGACAAGTTTCTTCTAACATATACCGATCACTGCTTAGGCCAAATCTCAAGGATTCCCATCCTACAGATCTCTGGAGGCCTTTATGCAACCTTCTCATGAGTGTTGTTTCCCACTCATTCTGACTGCTCATTCAGTGATCAACAAATTACATATAGAAAATACGATGGTTAGAGGGCATCGTGTGACTAATAAGACTGTAAAATCATCTTTTCAAATTAAATATGAAAGAATTGTTTGGCTATTTCCTATTTTCAACATGCCACCCTCTTTCTACTGCATGAGGTCATGTGATCATGTGACACTGTTCTGTAAGTCATCGGAGCTCTATCCAAGTATTATCAGTCCTTTTCTCTGCTCATACTTTATCCACACTTATATCTACCCTTGACTCCCAAGCTCTGTCTCCTGGCTTTAGAATGACCTCTGGCTGGCTGTGTGGATTCCTTTCTTTTTCTTCCTTCCTTTCTTTTTTTTTTCTAACCATGCTGCATCCTAGAAACTCTCCAGGCATATGCTGGTACTGTTTCTCTTCTCCACATTGCCAGTTGTTAACCATTCATACATGGTCTTTTCCTTTCTCTGTTTATTTAAAGTAGAGAGATCTGGCCTGGCTTTGGACATCCCCTTAAGACTAGAATCTTTTAAACATTTAGGTCACTGTGTGTATGAGGCGATCTTCACCACAATCCTTCCATTCTCACACATGAGCCAACGGAGGCCCAGACAGAGAAATTAAATCCTGCTGACTGATGACATAGCACAGAAACCAAGAACATGGGGTGGAGCAGAAACCTGTATTCAAATACTTCTTCCCTGATGCACTCCTGACCTCTGTGCACGTCTGTTTCAACATCTGTAATATGATTCCTTTGTAATTCATAGAGCTGTCTTATAAACTGTAGGACAGAGGATAGTAATGACCAGGTGCTCAGAACAGTGTGTCACAGCTGCTTGGTTCTCAGTGACTGCCAGTGTTATTCCCAGAGTCACATGCTATGGTGGTGAAGGCCAGGAGAGGTTGTTTAGGTCATGATTCCACTTGTTCTAAGAACCAAAGTGATGAACATGCTAAAGGCCGAGCATATGGCTGCAAATAGGAAGTTTTGATCATTTTTCAATGTGATTATATTAATTGAGATCCCATAATATTAAAAATACAATTATACTGCTATAAACTGACCCCCTGATCGCCAAATCAGTTTAGGTGCAGAGCCTGAAGTCTTGGAAGGTCATGTAAGTTCTGCAGCTAAAGCTGATAGGTCCACATATCTCTGTCACCTTACAGAGGCCAGTCTTTAGCAACACTGTACAGTAATTAAGGGTAAATGCCCTGGGTATATAGTTTTTCTCCACTGTATCCCAAATCACTGTTTTACCTTATTCTTGTACTATACTATTAAAATCAAATTCAACTCATAGCCCATGTGACTATTTGAGATGATGTCTTTGATTCAATCATGATGCTTAGGGAGGCTGTATTATTTATTTGAAATTTTCATTCAGTGTGTGTGTGTATGTGTGTGTAAGTGTGTGTGTGTGTGTGTGTGTGTGCATGCGTGTGCATTGTGCGACAAGCATGTGGGCATGTTATGTACATGCAGAAGCCAGAGGAGTAGATTAGTATCTTTCTCTATTGCTGTTCACCTTATTGACTTGAGACAGAGTTTCTCACTGAAGCGGAAGCTCGCCATTTTGGTTTGATTCACTGGCTTGTGAACTTCTGAGATTCACTTTCTCTCAACCATATTCCAGTAACAGCTATACACCATCATGCTTGGCTTTTCACATGGGTTCTGAAGATGTGAGATTAGGTCCTCAGGTTTTGGATAGCAAGCTCTTTTACTCACTGAGCATCCTCCCTAGCCCTGCTGTAGGGATAGCCAATGAATTAGTCAAATTATTCATCTCTTTCAAGTGCTCATACTTCTTATATATTTTAACAATGTAGTAAAAGAAGATATTGACTCTTTACTTTTAATTAATTAATTTTATTCATTTATTTAATACACCCATTGCAGCTTTCCCTTCCTCTTCTCTTCCCATCCATTCCTCCTCTGTTTCTGTCCAGAAAGGTGCAGGCCTCCCATGGGTGTCAAAAAAAAATGGGACTCCTCTTTTCTTCATGATGAAAATTAAGAGAAAGACAGAAATAAACTTCACCTTAACTTTCATTTTTCTTTTCTTTCTTTTATTTTTATTTTTCTTCCTTCCTTCCTTCCTTCCTTCCTTCCTTCCTTCCTTCCTTCCTTCCTTCCTTCTTCCTTCCTTTTTGTTATTTTTTGAGAAAGGGTTTCTCTGTGTAGTCCTGGCTGTCCTAGAACTCACTCTGTAGACCAGCTGGCTGTGAACTTACAGAGATCTGACTGTCTTTGCCTCCCAAGTTCGAGGATTAAAGGCATATGCTACCACAGCTTGGCCACCTTAATGTTCTTAAGATGACCTGGTGTACTGAATATTCAAACTTCCGTATAAGCCTGCAGTGCTGAAGGAAGAAAGCCAGTGAAGGACCATGGAACTCCATTCCCACCCTGCATTTCTCACTAGGCTGGCTACATTGCTGAGCTCTTACATGGCTATCTCTTCTTTTCTTACCAATGTGGTCATTTTATGCTCAGAATTTCTGTTGATGTTGATGTAATTTTCCCAACAAAAGGATAATTCCTTAAGTCCAATTCTCTCTCTCTCTCTCTCTCTCTCTCTCTCTCTCTCTCTCTCTCTCTATCTATCTATCTATCTCCCCCTCTCTAATCTAGGGTCACTTTGGGTCTTTATGGGTTTAATTTTCTTTTCATTTCTTCATTTCTTTTGTGTCTCTGTCATTTCCCTCTGTGATTCCATCTGGATGGAATTTCTCCCCTTTAATTATAGTCACCAGTGTACTTCACATCCTGCTCCCTGAGAGATGAGGAGCAGCTGGCTCCTCCATGCGGAAGGGAGGCACTGGGAAGGCTCACCCCCTCCCCAGTGCCGAGAAGCCGTGTCAGGAATGCACCATGTTTAAATGTGAGTCTCACTGTTTGTTTATCTGAGCTTGCAGGCCTGACCTTAGCTAACTGAAACCCGATGAAAAAGAGGCAAGACTCACATCTTATCCACTCTGTTTTGTTTTCTTGGCCCACTGAGTACATTTCCCCAACTCTTTGGCATTTCATTTGAGAATTAATTTGGAGCAAGTTTTCTTTTGCATATCTAAAAACAAATGCATCAGAGGCTCTCGGGGTTTTGCAAACGCAGCTTTTCCAAATGGTTAACTTGGTGTAGAAAATTTTGAGGTTTTATAACCATTTTCCTTCAGGAATGGTGGAACTTATGGGTCTTCTAAGTAATCTTAAGTCAAAGATGTATTTTGAGTGGACAGTGAGGGCATCTTCCATTGGTGATAACACAGTTACCGTAAAGGCTTGACTCAATAAGATGTTCTCATTGGATACTTTTAAATCCCTGGGGACCAAATCCGAATGAAGTAACACTCCAGATGCTAGTCTGTGCTTGTGCAGAAAGAAGCAGCAAAGTCCAAGTGAAATGTCAAGTTACATTATGTCACTTTCTTAGATCCCGAGCACATTGAATACTGTGATCATTTTGCCTTTCTTAATCATGAGTTTCTTCCAACATTTGAAGTGGAAACCTTTAAGTGGTAAATAGTAGATAGACTCATGAAGGCTTGGCAAAAATCTGGGTTTATTGTGCTTCCATGGCTACCTGTAGGTTATATATTGGGTTTATGATAGGGGATAAGCCCCTCTCCCCACAGAAGAAAAGTCTGCATAGTTGTAGGTCTCAATTGGATTTAGAAAGTGGCCATATTCATTCTAGAGAAATGTGTTCATTCATTTATTGATATTTTCTGTGTACTTTATGGCATGTCTCTCAGCAACCACTTGCAATGAAGTTAGCACACCAGAATACATGTGGACATTAAATACATACATACACGCCCCCCCACACACACACTGGTGTCTGACTCTTGCCTAAGATCTAATAAAGCAAATAAATAATAAATAATAAATAAATAAATAAATAAAAGAATTGGTCTTTTGTCAAACATTTTATATATATTTATTTTTAATTGTTTATGTGTGTGTAGACATGCATGTGTCATGGAATCTGTGTGGAGGTCTGAGGAGAACTTGGAGTTTGTTTCTTATTTCTACCAAGTAGGCTTCACGAATCAAACTGAGGCAGTCAGCTGTGACGGCAAGTGCTTTTATCCACTCAGCCATCTTGCTAGCCCTGAACTTCATTTTTGGTTCTTTAAGTGATGCTGAGAAGCATCCAGGATTGAGAGGAATGGTTATATAGGAGACGTTTTCAGTTTTCATTTTAGCAGCTTCTGTATTCATATTTAGAGAATCATTAAAATAATCCAATTGTTTGTCCACAAAACGACCCTAGAATGTTCCAATAGATTTTAAAATAGAATTCAAGTTGACGCCCATTTGTCTTTGATGCTCTCCTTTACGCTTGTTCCTGGCCCCCTTTGCTGTTACTCCCCCCGAGCCTTTTCCCCTCAGTTGGTTCCATGTCACCTGCTTGGTTTTGTCAGTCCTCACACCATATTCTAGGAAATGAAGGCAAGAGCTCACCAAGTCCTTGGCAACAGTGACGGACCTATTCTTCCTGGAGACATTTCCATGGGGAGAACTTTTCACCCTCACTGAGTCGACTTGGTTTGGTATCTGTGGACTAACGGAAATATTTATATCTTTTCGACATGTTTCATTTTAGAAAATGTCCCGGGATTTGCTTGAGGATATGAAAACCTGCTGTCCTGGTTTCCATTTCCAGACCCAGACATGACCCCCATGCCCAGAAGCATCTGCTTTTAATTTTGTGTCCTCTTGATTTTAATGTCCATCTTCCTGAAGGAGGGTCCAGAGTAGCTCCACAAACAGCAGACGCGTGATGGGGGTAATTGGCACAGTGGCTCCAGTTAAGAACTGGCACAATTTCCTAAACTTTCTTCCTGGAATATTGAGAAGCTGGGAACTACCTCCAGGCTTGGGGCATTTCAAGGCCTCCAATCTGCCTTATCACCCTTCCTAGTGCATCGAACATCTCACATTTTGCCCAAGTAGTACTCTTTTATTTATCTTCTTTCTCTGCTGACACATTTTCCCCCCTCTGGGGAAGAGGCTATGTGCAGATGTGCAAAAAGAGAAAATAAAATTTAATGGTTAATATAAAGTTTTATTATGTCAAACTAAAAAAATCATAAATTTAAATTTAAAGAGTTTTCACTTCAGGCCTCACAAGAAATTATATGGGATTTAATTTGAATTTCAGAGTAGAATTTAAGGTAAGATAGATGATTTCCAGTCCCACCACACCACTCTCTAGGATAAAGTCAGTGGTAGCTGTTGGGTTGTCTCCTCTCTTGGACTTAAAGAGCCCAACATGTTGAAGGGAGACTGACAGTTTGCAGAGAGACAAGGGTTGGCTACTTTGTCGTCAGGGAGATGGCCAGAACAGGACAAACTGTACTGATGGAGTCAGAAGTGTGGCATGGAGCCTGAAGCTGAAATCCTATACCAGCCCCCTGGAGCCCTTCCATCTCCTGAGATAGCGACAAGGGAACAGACAGGTGCGCTGCTGACCTTGGCACAGTGTCCGTGACGGAAAGAGTGACAAAGATAAGCGACTTGCCAGTCTGTCAGAACCAGAACCCCTCAGAGCAGTGGTTCTTAACCTTCCTAATGCTGTGACCCTTTAATGCAGTTCCTTATGTTGTGGTGACCCCCAACCATAAAATTATCTTGCTGCTATTTCATTACTGTTATGAATTTTCTTTCTTTTTTTGAGACAGGGTTTCTCTGTAGCTTTGGAGCCTGTCCTAGAACTAGCTCTTATAGACCAGGCTGGCCTCAAACTCACAGAGATCCGTCTGCCTCTGCTCCCAAGTGCTGGGCTTGAAGGCTTGCACCACCACCCTGTAATGGTATCACTGTTGTGAACTGTAATGTCTATATCTCATATACGACTCCTGTGAAAACGTTGTTCAGCCCCTAAGGAGGTCATCACTCAGAATGAGAACTGCTGCCTCAGAAACTCAGTCACAAAATGTCCTACACATAAAATGAATGACTCTCAAAATCTCAGAGGAGAAGTTATATCAGCAGGGCTCAGGTCGGGACTTTCCGACAAGGATTCCCTCAAGGTGTGAAGTCCCCACACAGAAGGATGGACTCGGTGCCTTTATTATTTGGTTTGATGAGAGAAGGTGACCTCTCCTCACCTAGTGAGATCGCTACAAAAGACAAGAGAGGAAGAGGTGAGGGAGAGAAACCACATTCTTCTCAAATGGGAAGAAATAATAACTGTGCTTTTAATACATTGTATTTCATATTTAAATTTTCATTCTTTTTATTTGCATGTTCACACCTCAGTTGTTTTACCTGTACCTCACTTGGACGGCAATATTGTAAATATTCTTCTCTCTGTGCCTATTCTATAATATGTTTCTAGGGCTCTTCATATATCTAACTCACATACTTTCTCTCTCATTCATGCTTTATTGCCCCTTCTCCCTTTTCCAGTCCTGCCTCATTTTATTGTATAATTATCATTACCCTTAGCACTAAACAATTATAGGTTATCTTTCCCCCAATCATTATTCCTATACTACCATCTCTGTAGCTTATTGAAGGTATGTGTGAAGTCCAAAGATATCTTTGCTGTTGAATCATTGTACCTATTAGGGTAGTCAGCTTCCTCACTAAATAGAAGTGGAAAGCTTAAGTTCAAGTAGATATAAAACACCAGTAAAAAAATTCATGTAAGACACAGTGAACAAAGGAAAAAGGTAGGTGCATAAGAAAATAAACAGCAGGATACATCCATCTCAACATGGACACAAAAGAGAAGAAGGAAACACAAAAAGTCTGAAAAAATCACTAGGATAGTTGAACAAGTTTACAACTTTTTGGTACTAGAAAACAAAGACAGTAAACTAATTAAAATGCTAGAAAGGGATTTGGGGATCTAATTTTTTAAAAAGGATCAATGGCCTCATAGAGGATTCAAATAAGCAACTGAATGGAATAAAAGAAATTCATTAACCAGACAAGAAAGTTAACAAAGTGGATAATATTATCATCATTGGAGAAGGAAATCAAATAGCAAAAGGAAAAACTCAGCAATGAACTTGATACTGAAAATGAACCCAACAGAAATGCTGGGAATGAGTCACATGATCATATAAAAACACATAGGAAATCACCATCACTAATAAGTCAAAGCTTACAACTGAATTCCAGGGTAGAAGCCAAGGCCAAGACATCAACACATTCACTTTTATATGTAAAGGAAAAAGACTAATGAGCCTGACCAAACCTCAAAGGACTCTGGTATTTGTTAGAGACCAAACCTGAGAATTCGTGTAACTGAAGGAAAATCTAAAAGCACAGGCAACTTACTCAAATAAATCATAGTAGAAAGTCCCCCAGATGTAAAGAAAGGGACACTGAAACACAGGAAACATTTAGAACCCCAATAGACAGAAAGTAGAAGAGATACTTGAAAACTTTCTGCTCCCTAATAAGCCTCTCCACCGATGCAATAATCTGAATCAGATCAAATCAAACTGGATTAGAAAAAGTCCAGATTTAATGGATACAGACACACCCAGTTGATTTCTCAGCCCCCCACAGAAGAGATGGAAAAGGAAGACCAGAAAAACATGTGTTTGTTCTCTGGGGGTCAGTTTAAATACCCTGTGGGAGTGGTTTTGAACATTTCTGGGAAAGGTTACAGTTTGGTGGGCTTTCTCAGGGGCAGAGTTTGGACTGAGGCAACTTCCAGGGAAGGTGGTTTGATATGGAACGTCCACCCTAACGTTCCAGACTCTTTGAATATATGGATGCCAGGGGCCAGAGTGAGGGTTCCACCCAAACAACACTGACCATGATACCTAACACCCATAATGTTGGAAATACAAAGCAAAGAAACAATAGCAAAAATTGTAACAAAACATTATTTTACCCACAAAGACATTGCAAAAATATTAGCCCTCTCATCAGCAACCTTAAAAGTCAGGAAAGCGTGGAAGGATATTTGTCAAGCCCTGGAAACAACTACCAACAAAATGAAGTTATCTTATAAATTATATGAGAAATAAGTACAAAATAAAATAAACACAAATTAAGATAAATTATAACAACCACACATCACTGCAAGAAGATACTTAAATGAATAATATGCACAGAAGAAAAAGACACATAGCCCCATCCATGAGAGCTCAAAAACAGAATAAATTTCGTGGGAAGAATAAACAAAGGGGAAACTTGTAAGTAATTCATCACTGTCCATCACAGTAAACTAGGAAAACTTCCATATTCACAGGGGACAAAGAACAGAACTGGTAATAATGGAACCAACCAGAGCAATAACTAACAAAACTATAGGAAATCGTGAGCTCCTCTCAATAATAAGTTTAAATGCAAATGACCTCAACTGCCTTTTAGGAGATGCATAGTGGCTGAGTTGATTAAAATGCAAATGCCACCTAGTCTCTGTAACTAACAGCAGTAGCAGCAACAACACTTCTCATGGCAAAGATGTCTGCAAATTAAGATTCAAGGAGTGGACATTCATCTATCAATTGAATTAAAGTTGAAGACAAACTGGCAGATCCAACTTCCTAACTGATCACATAGACTTTGAAACACTCATCAGAAGAGATATATAGGGCTACTTATATTATAAAGGGAACCATTCTAGGAGGTAGAACATCAGCACTAAACTGGGGAAAGGGAGGGATCCAGGGAGAGTCGGGCAGGAGCAATGGAGGAGAGCACTGAATGACTCAAAGTGTAATGACATATTTGTATGAAGATGCTGTGCTAAAACCCAGTTCTTTGTTGCTAACCCACCTTAAGTTAGTAATAGAAACTAAAATGCATGAAAAACCCAGATAGACAGGTATTGCTAAAATAATATACAGTAACTCACAGTAGCCAACTCTAATATTTTAAGAATTTATCCAAACTAAAAATCAACAAAGAAACTTGAAAGTTAAGCCATACTACAGAGTAAATGGATGTAATAGATATTACAGTATATTCCATCCAGCAGATATAGAATACATATTATTCTCAGCAGCCCACAGAAACTCATTGATCCCATTATGGGCCACAGAGCAAGATTAACAAATAGGAAAGGACAGAAATTATTCATTGTTTTTGCTCAGATTATAGTGGAATAGAACTAGAAGTCTAAACCAAGTGGAACCACAGAAACCACACAAATATTGAGAGACTGATCAATACACATTTGAAGGAACAGTGGGGCACCGAAGAAGCAAGGAGGATAGTTACAAAATCATTCTATAATCAAATGAAAGCAGTAACATAACTTAGCAGCACCTCTGGCATACAGCTGAGGCAATTGAAGATGCACATTTCTAGCTGTAAGTGCTTACATTAAAAAGAAAGATCACTAATAAAAAAATAAAGATATACCTAAAGATATACCTTCACCTTCTTAAAAAATAAGAACAAGTGAAATCCAAATGAAGTAGATGGTAAAAAGTAATAACAAGTAGGGCAGAAATGAATAAAATAGAAACCAAAAGTGTATATAAAATCATCCAAATACAGAATTGATTCTGACATAATAAACAAGATCAACAAATCCCTAGGCAAATGAAACAAAAGAAAGATAGAAAATACCTAAATTAAGGAAATTATAAAGTGGGGTATGAAAACACATTCCAGTGTTCCTTCAAATGTGTATTGATCAGTCTCTCAATAAAGAGAATCACTAGGGAATATTTTGAAAGGCTATATTGCAAAAACATGGAAAATATAGAATAAATTTTGGATAAACTACTGAAAATAGGGAAAATGCAGAAGAACCAGATGCATTCCTAAACACATATGACCTACTCAAATTAAATCAAGAAGGTGTAAATAAACCAATCCATAACAAACAACAGATTGAAGCAGTAATTAAGTCTCGCCACAAAACAGAGTTCAGGAATTGACAGAAGTAAGATGAAAGAATTTGTCCACTGAGGTCTGAAGAAAAAGAGGCGTGGAGCTCTACGAAAACAATCTAGTTCCTGCTGTTACTGCATGAGGAACCCTATCTATCATACCTGGATGCATCAAGTTTACGCCAACTGAGGAGAGCAGAAGGGACAGAAATAGAGACAGAGGACATAATTGTCAGGCCTATGTATGCCCAGGCACAACACACATCAATGAACCATGTATCCTGCCTGGTTTCTAGACAGCCATTATCAAGTTATAAAGCCATGACTATAACATCTAATATATGAGTGTGTGTATGTACGTGTATGTACAGTGTGTGTGTGTGTGTGAGAGAGAGAGACAGAGACAGAGACGACAGAGACACAGAGAGACAGAGAGACAGAGAGAGAGAGAGAAAGGGAGTAGGCAGAGGGAGAGGAGAAAGGAGAGAAGAGAAACAAAACAAAAAACTACCCCAAACCACCTCAGTATTTTAAGTGTGATCAGAGCATCTTAATGAATTTTCAACAGGAGAGCAATGGAATCTGAGCTATTATATATGGCCATGGCTATAAAATTTTGGATCAATTACATCATGAGAGCAAGGAGATCAATTGTCCTCTCAAAAATTCTGCTTAACTAGAAAGCAAACCGTTCAAGTGCAGAGAATTTGTGTGCACACAATTATTGTCAGAGCTTTGCCTTTCCCTATCCCTTCACAGACACTGCTAGATACTGAATATATCCTGAAAATGTGGGTGAGATAAATTTCTACTTTGTGTAGAACAGTACTTGAGCCTCTTATGACTTAGAGACATTCTCACAGGTTGATCTAGCTACATGAAGAAGAAATGGGCTCATGCTATTATTCACTAAATGATTTCCAGGAACCAAAGGAAGATCACCTTCATGGTGGTTGTGCAGTTCTTTGCAAAGATATAGTGGGAGATCTGGGTGAAAATATCATATGAAAGTGGTTGAAGAAAGATTTGAGTCATATGGAACTCATGGCCCCCAGGTGGAGAGCAAGATTCCTTGCAGGAGTTGGGATAGGGTCAATTTTACTATCCCAGTGTGAAAGTTGCTTGCTAGAGTTAAACCATGAAAGCTTGGGAAATTTTCCTCCTCCTTGTCAGCATAGAATGTATTTGATAAGGCCAGAGAGTGTTGGCTATGAACAAGTCTTTCCTCTGTGCTGGGCCCCCTAAAGACTTGTCCTGGCCTGCACCAATAAAATCACCCATTCCTAGCGGAATAAAAGAAACAGATCTGAGCAAGCCTTCTCATAATTTTGATTTGTGGGTGTCAGGCAAGACTGTGAGCTCCCGCCCTTATTATAAACACCATCTCTAGAGGAGATGAATGTTTTTAAGTTTTACAGTCACGATGCAGTCATGCTTTGAGACCATCTGAGAAGCGCTGTAGAAGCATAAAGTATTAGGACTATCATTATAGCCGTAATGACTATGATTACAATGTAGTTAGGGGAGCAGAGATGGAATGACAGTGAGGGGCCCATAGGGCTTACCTGCTATGCATCTGGGTAAGATATACGGTAACAAAACCAGGAACATGTCTGCGTGTGGGGGGGCAGCTGTGGGTGCTGAGCTTGAAGACATGTATTCTAATACACCTTAGTAAAATTCTTCAGAAAGGATTCTCTTCAGTTTTACCTAAAACCTAGAGCAGAGTTTTACATTGCTTAGGTGCTAAGCAGTGATTTTCTTGAATATCATACTTCAGGTGCAAGATTATTTCAAAAGTCATGGATGTAGCAAAGGCTGTAGTTTAAACATTTTATTTGGATAAATATCTCAATTTTTCTGAAGCACATGAAGAAGACGTCAAAGAAAGCCTACAATCTGGCTTTGTGCCATTTTTGTCTAATTTCTGGACTGTCTTCCTTAATCATTATTTTTGTGAGTCTGTAGTTCTGAACATCTAACATTAAATCATTTACTAAGGATTTATGGAAGATACATTTAATGCTATCAAGTATTAATGGGATGAATATGATTTGTTTCCTGTTCTAAAGGTTTTACACGTAGATGAGGCAGTCAGACAGAAACATTGATATGGTAGAGGTGTTTGATTATTTAAGTTCCCCAGTGCTGGAACTGCTATAATCATGCGTCTTGGAATTCTCCTTTCTGGTTGCATGTAAGGTCAATTTTAGTGGGTTAGTTTAGGAGTTTGAATGTCAGATGTCCCTAAAGTATCAGGCATTTGAATACTTGATTTCCTGTTGGTGGCACCATTTGGGAGGTTTGTGTAGTAAAGTCTGGCTGAAACAAGTATGTAACTGAGGTGGGCTCTGAACAATAAACACCCTCCTGCCACTTCCAATTCACATTCTCGGCTTTGTGCTTGTGGTTTAAATTGTGAGTGCTCAGCTTCCTGATCCTGCTGCCAAGCCTGCTGTTTGTTGCCATCATTCCCTCCGTGATGGACTCCTATTCCTCTGGAATCATAAGCCCAGACAAGCTCTTCTTTCTATAAATTGCTTCTGGTCCTGGGGTTTTATCACAGCAATAGAAAAGTAACTAAAAATTTTGGGGTACCAATAGTGGGATGTCATTGTGAACAACCTGACTGCAAGTTTTTGTTGTTGTTGTTTGTTTGTTTGTTTGTTTTTGTGAATCTGGACAACTATGCAACTTTGGACTAGAAAACCATCTGAATGTCATCAACAGGGTATAAATGGGTGTTCTAGGAGGAGCCTGGAATCAGTAGTACTGAGAGCAATGTGGTTGATAGAGGCCCTGCTCAAGAGACTTCAGAGGGAAGCAAGGGTTTTAAAACAAACTGTGCTAGCGATCATTCATGTAGTATTTTGGCAAAAAAGTGGCTGCTTTCTGCCCATGTTCTGATAATGTGTCTGAGGCTAAATTAAAAATTAATGGGCTAATTTCTTTGGTAGAATAAATTTCAAGGTAGGTTAATATTCACTCTGTGGTGTGGTTTTTTATTAGTAACTTTTATGCAGGGTTGCAGAGAAGAAGAGTAATTAGAGATGAAAGAACTACACAATGTTGTAACCAAGGCTTGTGCTAAAAGAGATAAGGAGATTGATTAATGTTATTAAATAGAGGCCTCTTGCTCTCCACTGTAATAAAGGGAATGGTGCCCTCAGGGCATGATCTCACTCACCTAAACTTCCAACTTGTGCAAGAAAAAGGCCCCAGAATCTTTCTGCTCGCAGAAAGTAACTGCCAACAAAGCATGCTACTAAAGTGGTGTCAGCATGTGTGGTTGGTAGGTGATGTGGGATTCATCTCTGTATGCTGTGAATATCATTGGATGATAAAGAACTGCTCTGAGCCTATAGCAGAACAGAGGTAGGTGGGGAAAACTAAACTGAATGCTGGGAAATGCCTAGATGTATGCTCTGAGTTTGAGGGCATCATAGTAGTTGAATAATAGCCTCAATAATATTTTATGAAAGTCTTAAAATAGCGGGCTGGAGTTTTCATATTCTCTTTAGGGAGCGGTTCTAAATAAAGTCTAAAGAAGTATACACAGTTACAATGACCACCAAATTTACTACTTCTTTGATAGCAAAGTAAATGTGCATGGAAAATTTTTTGAAGCCTTCTGAGGTTTGAGAATTATTCTAGGTGAGAGAAAGGGGAAAGCTGGGAGAGAGTGCCTTTCTCCCACTGTGAAAGACAGTATGTTTCAGGGGAAGAATTCTGGTGCATTGCTCTGGACACATGGTTCTACAGTAATGTAACTCATGGCTCTCACAAGTTGTACTCTATAAACTGTTTCCTCTCCTGGGAAAGATATAAAGTCACAGATTTTTATATTTTCATGGTAAAGAAGCTCATTGTTGTAAATTCAAGTTTTCTCTTTTTGTATTCATTTCTTTTTCTTTTTTTTAGAGAAGAAAAATAATTTTAATAATCAAAGTAGTTTTCAGATTTCACATTAAAAAAGACTGGAGGCTAGAGAGATTGCTCAGTGGTTATGAACACTGGCTGCTCTTTCAGAGGACCTGAGTTCAATTCCCAACAACCATGTGATGGCTCACAACCATCTATCATGGGATCTGATGCCCCATTTTCTGGGGTGCAGACATACATGCAGGCAGAACATGAAGATACATAAAATACATAAGCAAATATATTTTAGACATTCATAACTTCTTCAGATAAATTAAAATAAAAATATTTTATAAAATTCCTTCCAGCTGGAAAATAACTCGCTTACTGAGCCGACACTGGACAGTCATTTCCCTGGACCTCAACTGCTCTGCAGCCTCTCTCCTGTTTCAAAGTGACACCATCTGGGATACAGCTTCAGCTGCACACTGAATACTGTTCCCTGTGTCTTCTCAGCAACTGATAAAGTTTGAATGCTTTCTCCCCATATATTGAAGAAAGACATAATTTAAAACAAAATGAAAACATTTCTTTTTCTTTTATTTTTATAAAAGAAAACAAAAAGCTATCTTTTTAGCCAGGCGGTGGTGGCGCACGCCTTTAATCCCAGCACTCGGGAGGCAGAGGCAGGCGGATCTCTGTGAGTTCGAGACCAGCCTGGTCTACAAGAGCTAGTTCCAGGACAGGCTCCAAAGCCACAGAGAAACCCTGTCTCGAAAAACCAAAAAAAAAAAAAAAAAGCTATCTTTTTTATTTTACATACCAATTCCAGGTCACACTCCCTTCCTTACTACCATTCTTTCCACTCCCCCCAACACTCATCAACTACTCAGAGAGGGTAAGGCTTTGGGAATAGTCCAAGGCTTTCCCTACTACATATCTCTATATCTATCTATCTATCTATCTATCTATCTATCTATCTATCTATCTATCTATCTATCTATCTATCTATCATCTATCTATCTATCTATCTATCTATCTATCATCTATCTATATCTATCTATCTATCTATCTATCTATCTATCTATCTATCTATCTATCTATCTATCTATCTACCTATCTATCTATCATCCAAAGAGAATAGGTTCCCAAAAATCCAGTACAAACATTACAAACAGTAAGGATAAATCCTGGTCCAACTGCCAGTGGCCCCACAATCTGCCCCAGCCATACAATGGTCACCCATATTCAGAGGGACTAGTTTGGTCCTATGCTGGTTACTTCCCTGTCCTGCTGGAGTTGGTGAGCTCTCATTAGCTCAGGTAAACTATTTCAGTGGGTGTTCCCATCATGGTCTTTACTTCTTTGCTCATATTTTCATTCCTGCCACTCTTCAGCTGGACTTTGGGAGCTCAGTCCAGTGCTCCAATGTGAGTCTCTGCTTCTGTTTCTTCCATCAGTTGCTGGATGAATGGTGACATTTATGATATTCTGTCTTACTACAAGGCAAGGCTAGTTCTGGCACCCTCTCCTCTATTGCTTAGGATCTTAGCTAGGGTCATCCTTGTTAATTCATAGGAATTTTTCTTTTTGTCAGGTTTCTTGCTGGCCCCATAATGGTTCCCTCAATCAAAATATCTCTTTCCTTGCTCTCATTTCTGACCTTCCTTGATGGTGACTGTCCCCTTTCCCTCAAGTTCTCTTCCTCACTCCCCTTCTCCCCTCATCTTCCCCTTCCACCCACCCTCTCCCCACCACCATGCTCCCAAATTCATTTGGAGATCTTGTCTATTTCTCCTTCCCAGGTGGATCTATATATGTTTTTCTTAGGGTTCACCTTGTTATGTAGCTTCCCCTTTCCTTTACAGCTAGTAACCACTTGTGAGTGAGTACATACTATGTTCATCTCTCTGGGTCTGGGTTACCTCACTCAGAATGTTTTTTTTTAATTCCATTCATTTGCATGCAAATTTCAAGATGTCATTGTTTTTTACTGAGCAGTACCCCATTGTGTAAATGTACCAAATTTTCTTTATTTATACTTTGGTTGAGGGGAATCTAGGTTCTGGCTATTACAAATAATGCTACTATGAACATAGTCAAACAGATGTCCTTGTAATATGATTGAGCAATCTTTGGGTATATGCCCAAGAGGGGTATTGCTGGGTCCTGCGGTAGATTGTTTCCCAATTTTCTGAGAAACCGCCATATTAATTTCCAGAGTGGTTGTACCCATTTGAATTTCCACCAGCAACGCTCTCAAGCATAGGCTATCATTGGTATTTTTTTTTTCTCAGCCATTCTTACTGGTGTAAGATAGTATCTCAGAGTTGTTTTGATTTGCATTTCCCTGATGGCTATGGATGTTGAACATTTCCTTAAGTGTATTTCGGCCATTTGAGATCCTTCTGTTGAGAATTCTCTGTTTAGTTCTGTACCCCATTTTTAAAATTGGATTATTTTGTATTTTGATGTCTAATTTTTCATATATATATGATTTGGAGATTAGTCCTCTACCTGATGTGGGGTTGGTGAAAATCTTTTCCCATTCAGTAGGCTGCCTTTTTTGTCTTATTTACTGTTTCCTTTGCTTCTAAGTTTCAGGAGGTTCCATTTATTTACTGGTGCTCTCAGTGTCTGTGCTGATAGTGTTATATTTAGGAAGTGGTCTCCCGTGCCCATGCATTGAAGACTACTTCCCACTTTCTCTTCTATCAGGTTCAGTGTGGTCAGATATATATTGAGGTCTTTAATCCATTTGGACTTGAATTTTGTGCATGGGGATAGATATGAATCTATTTTCACCCTTCTACATGTTGATATCCAGTTATGTCAGCACGATTTGTTGAAGATGCTTTGTTTTTTCCATTGTATAATTATAGTTTCTTTGTCAAAAAACAGGTGTTCATAGGTATGTGGATTAATATCCGGGTCTTCAATTCGATTTCATTGGTCAACATCTCTATTTTTATGCCAATACCAAATGGTTTTCATTACTGTAACTCTGTAGTAGAGCTTGATGTTAGGGATGGTGATGCCTCTGGCATTTCCTTTATTATACAGGACTGTTTTGGTTATCCTGGATTTTTTGCTTTTCCACATAAAGTTGATTATTGTTCTTTCAAGGTCTGTGAGGAATTGTGTTGAGATTTTGGTGGGGATTGCATCAAATTTATGGATTGATTTTTGTAGGATTGCCACTTTTGTTATGTTGATCCTACCTATTCAAGAGCATAGAAAATCTTTCCACTTTCTGGTATCTTCTTCAATTTATTTCTTCAAAGACTTAAAGTTCTTGTCTAACAGGACTTTTACTTCTTTGGTTAGTGTTACCCCAAGACATATTATGTTATTTGTGGTTATTGTGAAGGGTGATGTTTCTCTGATTTCTTTCTCAGCTATTTTTTTTTATCATTTGAATATAGAAGGGCTACTGGTTTTTTTAAGTTGATTCTGTATCCTGCCACCTTACTGAAGGTAATATGAAGATAAGCATTCCCTGGTAGACTTTTTGGTATTACTTATGTATACTATCATATCATCTGCAAATAGTGAAAGGTTGACTTCTTCCTTTCCAATTTGAATCCCCTTGATCTCCTTTTGTTGTCTTATTGCTCTAGCCAGAACTTCAAAAACTAACTGAATAGATATGGAGAGAGTAGACAGCCTTGTCTTCCTGATTTTAGTGGAATCACTTGGAATTTCTCTCCATTTAGTTTGATGTTGGCTGTCAGCTTGCTGTATATTGCTTTTATGTTTAAATATATTTATTGGATTCCTGACCTCTCCAAGACCTTTATCTTGAAGGGGTGCTGGATTTTGTTGAATGCTTTTCAGCATCTATGGAGATGATTATATGTTTTTTTCTTTCAGTTTATTTATACTGTGGATTATATTGATAGATATTCATTGTTTAACCATCCCTGCATCTCTGGGGTAAAAACAACCTGATCATGGTGTATGATTTTTTGATGTGTTTTTTTATGCAGTTTGCCAGAATTTTATTGAGTATTTTTGCATCTATGTTCATGAATGAGATTGGTCTGTAATTCTCTTTCTTGGTTGAGTCTTTGTGCAGTTTTGGTATCAGGGTAACTGTAGGCAATGACTCTTCTCTTCTGTTTCTATTATGTGGAACACATTGAAGTATTAGCTCTTCTTGGAAGTTCTGGTAGAATTATGCACTGATACCTTTGGGCCCTGGGCTTTTTTGGTTGGGACACTTGTGATGAATGCTTTTATTTCCTTGCAGATTATATGTCTATGTAAGTTGTTCACCTGAGCTTAATTTAATTTTGGTATGTGGTAAATATCCATAATGTTGTCCATTTCTTTTATATTTTTCAATTTTGTGAAGTACAGGCTTTTTTTTTTTTTTTTTTTTTTTGGTTTTTCGAGACAGGGTTTCTCTGTAGCTTTGGAGCCTGTCCTGGAACTAGCTCTTGTAGACCAGGCTGGTCTCGAACTCACAGAGATCCGCCTGCCTCTGCCTCCCGAGTGCTGGGATTAAAGGCGTGCGCCACCACCGCCCGGCTAAGTACAGGCTTTTGTAGTAAGACTTAATTATTCTCTGGATTTCCTCTGTGTCTGTTGTTATGTTTCCCTTTTTATTTCTGGTTTTGTTAATTTGGATGTTTTCTTGCTGCCGTTTGATTAGTTTGGATAAGGGTTAGTCTATCTTGTTGATTTTCTCAAAGAACTAGCTCTTTTTTATTGATTTTTTTGTATTGTTTCCTTTATTTCTTTTATTGATTTCAGCCCTCAATTAGATTATTTTCTGTCATCTACTTCTTCTGGGTGAGTCTGTTTCTTTTTGTTCTAGAGTTTTCAAGTGTGCTGTTAAGTCACTAGTGTGAGATTTCCCCACTTTCTTTATGTTGACACTTAGTGCTTTCATAGTGTCTCATAAGTTTGGGTACATTGTGCCTTCATTTTTGTTGAGTTCTAGGAAGTCTTTAATTTCTTTCTTTCTTTCTTTCTTCCTTCCTTCCTTCCTGCCTTCCTTTCTTTCTTTCTTTCTTTCTTTCTTTCTTTCTTTCTTTCTTTCTTTCTTTCTTTCTTTCCTTTCTTTCTTTCTTGACCCTGGGGATGGTTTAATTGAGCTCTGTTCAGTTTTCATGAGTTTGTAGGCTTTCTGCAATTAGTGTTAAATTTTACCTTTAAACCTTGGTTATCTGATAAGATACAGGGGGTTATTCTTATTTTTTGTATTTATTGAGGTTTGCTTTGTTACCATGTATGTGATAAATTTTAGTAAAGGTTCCATAAGGTGCTGAGAAGGTATACTCTTTTGTGTTTGGGTGGAATGTTCTGTAGATGTCTGTTAAGTCTGTCGAGTCATGACATCTGTTAGTTTTCTTATTTCTCTGTTAAGTTTCTGTCTGGTTGACCTGTCTGTTGGGAGAGGGAGTTGTTGAAGTCCCCTACTATTAGTGCTTGGGGTTTGATGTGCAATTTAAGCTTAGAATTGTTTCTTTTACATATGTGGGTCTTCTTGTATTTGAGGCATAATGTTCAGGATTGAGACTTTATCTTGATGGATTATACTTGTTATGAGTATAAAGTGTCCTTCTCTAGCTTTTTGATTGATTTTACTTTGTAATCTATTTTGATAGATATTAGGATAGCTACATCTGCTTGTTTCTTAGGTCCATTTGATTGGAAAATATTTTCCCAACCCTTTACTCTGAGGTAATGTCTGTCTTTAAGGTTGAGGTGTGTTTCTTGCATACAGAAGAAGGCTGGATCCTGTTTTCATATCCATTCTCTTAGCCTTTGTCTTTTTATAGGTGAATTGACTCTACAGATATTAAAAGATATTAATGACCAGTGATTGTTAATTCCTGTGACTTTTTGGTGGTAGTATTTGTGTGTTTCCCTACTTTGTGGTTTGCTGGTGTGAGGTTATCTGTTACCTGTGTTTTTGTGGGTGCAGTTAGCTTCATTGGGTTGGACCTTTCCTTCTAGTACTTTCGATGGGGCTGGATTTGTGGAATTTCATTTGCAGCTCTTAATATTCTTGCTTTACTCTGCATGCTTTGTGTGTTGTGTGTTGATTATTATATTGCGAGGGGACTTTTATTTTTGTTCAGTGTATTTGGTGTTGTGTAAGCTTCTTGTACCTTCTTTAGGCTGGGAAAGTTTTCTTCTATAATTTTGTTGAATATATTTTCTGTGCCTTTGAGCTTAAGTTCTTTTCCTTCTTCTATCTTTATTATTCTTAGGTTTGGTCTTTGCGTGGTGTCCCAGATTTCCCAGATGATTTGTTTTAACAATTTGTTGGATTTAAAGTTTTCTTTGACCAATGAATCTATTTCCTTTAGAGTATCTTCAACCCCTAAAATCTCTCTTCCATCTTTTGTATTCTGTTGGTTATGCTTGCCTCTGTAGTTCCTGTTTGTTTACCCAGATTTTCCATATCCAGAATTCCCTTGGTTTGTGTTGTCTTTATTGCCTATATTTTAGTCTTCAAGTCTTGAACTGTTTCCTTCACCTATTTGACTGTTTTTTCTTGGTTTTCTTTGAGAGATTTATTTATTTCTTCTACTTTGGTTTATCTTTTCCTCCGTTTCTTTAAGGAAAATTTTCCTTTCCTCTTTAAAGTCTCCATCATTATCATAAAGTTGCATTTAAAATAATTTTTTTCTCGGTTAGGATGATCAAGTCTTCCTGTTGTATGACCACTGGGTTCTCGTGTTACCCTGTTGCTTTTTAGGTGTTGAATTAATTCTTGCATTGGCACCTAGCCATGTTTCCCTCCAATTGGTACTGGCAGTGTCTTTGCCTCTTGCTATAATCCTTGCAATGACTGTCTGTGTCTTTGCACACTTTTCTTGTTTTCTTCTGTACTATTGCTGTTATGTGTCTCAGGGAACCACTGAGGTCTTCCTTGGCCTGCTCTCTTGGCCTGCTCCACTTTGTGCAGTCACCGCCTGTGTTTCAGAGTTCCTGTCTTGGTTATCTCTGTGTATTTACAGCCTATACTCCAAGATTCTGCTCTTGATTCTCCCTCTTGGTCCTCTCTGCAGGAAGCTTGTCTGCTGTCTGGCTAGAGAAGCTAAGGCAGGTAGGGGAGAGACCTGGCATTTTGCCCCAGTATGGAGGTCCTAGTGAGTGAGGTGTTCCACCAGGTGTGTGGTCACTCACCTCTTAGTCCTCTCGTGAATGTGCAGCCTTTGTTTCAGAGTTCCACTGAGGGGGATAGCCACACTCCATTTCTTAAGGTTTCTATATTTCTTAAAGATCAGTGAAGCAGGGAGCAGCCAACAGTCACCTCCTACCTTCAACTGTTCCTCCATTCAAAAGGGCATAAATCCATAATTTCATACGTCTAACATTTGATGGTATATCATTGGAATGACAACCAGGACTATGAGTTAACAATGCATCTTTATTGGTGAAGACAGTTTACCTATGCATAGATCTGCTGATACATTCTATTATGTAAATACTTTCTGAAAATTACAAAGAAGGCTCAAATTAAATAAGCCAAACTTCACACCAGGTTTGAGTTGAAGAGTCTGGGGCCCAGATCTTCTATTCTCTCTGCTAGTATGGAGAAGAGAAGAACTTTTAAATTGAACCTCCCACCCCCACCCCCCAAAAAACAAAACCAGTAAGTCTCTTCCTTAATACAAGCAATATAACTTGACAAATTAACAAAGAGCAGATGATTAACACCACATCATCAAGAGCAAAATCTTGGTAGCAGTTGTAGTGAGACCCAGAAGGACCCCACCCCAGCATTGCCAAATCATTTCCTGAATGCTGTTTACATACAAGCCTCTTCGCCCTCTGCCCCAGGTATTCTCTCAGGAAAGGTTGGGGAAATAGATAAACTCTTTAAGACTCACATTAACATATATAATATATATTATGTTATATATTATATATGTTATATCTAATTAGAAATATTTTTTAGAATTTGCAAGGGCTTGGCCATTGTTGAATTTAAAGATTGTGTTTCTTTTTTAAAAATCTCAGTTTAATTTATTTATTTTACATCCCAATAGCAGTTTCCCTTCATTCCTCTCCTCCCATTCTCTAACCCTACCACCCTTCTGCCCCACCCTCCTCAATGCACTCCTCATGTTTCTGTTCAGAAAGCAGCAGGCCTCCCATGGACATCAACAAAGCATGGGATATTAAGTTGTTGTAGGACTAAGCACCTTCCCTTGTATTAAGGCTGGGCAAGGCAAACCAGTATAGGAAATAGGTTCTCAAGAACCAGCCAAAGCATTAGAGACAGTCCCTGCACCCATTGTTAGAAGTCCTATAAGTAGACCAAGCTAAATTTCTGTCATTTATGTCATATATATATACATGTCATACATGTGTCATATATGTGTCACACATGTCATATACATACATGTATGTATACATGGATATACATGGATATATATGTGTGTATGTACATGTATATATATATGTATACATGTATACATATATGTATACAGGGCCTAGGTCTGTCCCATGCAGGCTCTCTAGCTGTTGGTTTAGACTCTGTGAGTTCTTGTGAGCCAGGTTAGTTGTTTCTGTGGGTTATCTAGTAATGTTGTTGACCCCTATGGCTCCTACAATCCTTCTTTCCTCTCTTCAGCAGGATTCTCCAAGCTCAGCCTAATGTTTGGCTGTGGGTCTCTGTATGTATTTCCATTAGTTACTAGATGAAGGCTCTCTGACGGCAATTGAGGTATCACCAGCCTTATCATAGGAGATGACCAGTTCAGGCTACCTATTCACTATTGCCAGGAGTCTTAGCTGGTGTCATCATTGTAGATTTTTGGGAGTTTTCCTTGCATTTGGTTTCTACCAGACCTCGAAATGCTTCTCCTGCTTACCAGTCATCTCTTTCAGTACTCTCCCCCTCCACCCACTCCCAACCTGATCCCTTAAATTCCCACCCCCAGTCTACTCAGGAGATCTCTTTTATTTCCCCTTCTTAGGGAGATCCATGCACCCCCTTCTTGTTACCTAGTTCCTCTGGATTGTAACATGGTTATCCTTTACTTTACAGCTAATAACCTCTTATAAGTGAGTATATATCATGTTTACCTTTCTTGGTCTGGGTTCCCTCACTCAGGATGCTTTTTCTAGTTCCATCCATTTGCTGCAAATTTCCTATTGTCATTGTTTTTAACAACTGAGTAAAACTACATTGTGTAAATGCACCACATTTTCCTTATTCATTCTTCAGTTGAGGACCATCTAGGTTGTTTCCAGGTCCAGGCTATTGCAAATAATGCTGCTATGAACATGGTTGAGCAAGTGTCTTTGTGGTATGATTGAGCATCCTTCGGGTATATGCCCAAGAGGGTTATTCCTGGGTTTTGAGGTAGTTTCCCAATTTTCTGAGAAACTACCATGTTGGTTTCCAAAGAGATTGTTCAAGTTTTCACTCCCACCAGCAATGAAAGAGTGTTCTCCTTGTGCCACATCATCTCCAGCATAAGCTATTATGAGGGTTTCTGATCTTAGCCATCCTGACTGGTGTAAGATGGAATCTCAGAGTAGTTTAATTTGCATTTCCCTGATGGCTAAGGATGTTGAACATCTCGTTAAGTGTTTCTCTGTCTTTTGAGATTCTTCTGTTGAGAATTCTCTGTTTAGGTCTGTGCCCCAAAAGGTGATGTTTCTTATTACTCCAGACTCTTGTCAGAAAAACTGCTTGCCTTATGCTGAAATAAAATGGGATTCATAGAGACATCAACCAGGATGTGAACTTATTAGTAATGCAAAGTAACATGCCCTATCATTGACCAAGCAAGTCATACTTTACATTTTGGCCAACTGCTGAGAAGTCCATCCATGCTTTCCTAAAGGTAGAGGGATCCTGTTCTGATAGAATACCCCCATCAGTTGCCATGCATACATTCTATACTTTCCATCTTAATACCTTCATTGCCCCTAGTGTGATGTTTTAAATATGTATGAACAATCATACTAGTTCTTCATCTTAAAGCCCTTTAATGACTTTGTGTCACATTCATAATCTCAGATTCCTTACTATAACTTCTGTCCTTTTCGTGGGGGACAAGTCTGTATTCTGTCAATAATGTTTTAATTAAATGCCGATTGGCCAGTAGCTAGGCAGGACGTATAGGCGGGACAACCAGACAGGAAGTAGAAGCAGGGCAATGAGAACAGGAGTATTCTGGGAAGAAGGAAGCTCTCTGCCCAGTCCTGTCCAGACACCGAAGAAGCAGGATGTGACCTGCCCTGCTGAAAAAGGTACTGAGCCATGTGGCTAATATAGATAAGAATAATGGGTTGATGTAAGTTATAAGAGCTAATGAGCCAATCAGCTTATAACTTATATAGACCTCTGTGTGATTTTCTTTGGGACCTAAAAACTGTGGAAACTGGGCAGGACAGAAACCCCAACAAAGCAGGCCCTTCATAATACATCCCCTAAGATCTGATGGTTGCCTTTTTCTAGACATACTGACTTCCAGTTCCCCAAGCAGTCCAAACTTAGCTCTACCTGCAAGACTTTATTTCTTCTAGGTTCAGTCTTCTTATCCTTAAGTGATTGTTCTGAGACATTGTCCCATCAGCCTAACTTGCACGATCTTCATGAGATTAGCTGTGCCTACTTGCAAAAGTCTATTATTATTGGAGCCATGGATGGTTGATATGGACATCCTTCTTAGATACGGATAGAGAGGATCTTTGCCCTAATTGCATATGGCCTCAGGAGCCTAGGGATGGATAGAATAAATATACTGCAGAAGATGACTCCATCTTGGTGGTTTTATGGAAGCATTTAACCAGACTGGGCAAATATTTTCCAGTAAGGCTCCCCAGGCCACCCCAGTTCACAATAGTAACCTATCATCCATTCTCTGCAATGAAGCCAAACAAATTCACTAGTTCTAGAACTCTGGTAGAATAAACCTTAAGTTTATCATTGGGAACTTCAGAAGATGGGTAGACATTGTTGACATCCCTTCAATGAAAAAAGCCAAAAATAGCAATCACCAATTGGAGAAAATTCAGCTGACCTCTCTACAATAGGTATTTTTTCATTGGTATTATGTTGGTTTTCTTCAGAATATTTTTCTCGATTTTCCATTATTTTATCTGCTCATCTCAATTTAAGTTATTCAGTACCCTTCCTCAACTCTGTCAGAGTAAGGCCCATGGATATTTCTCTAACATAACACCAGGGATACTCTATACCTATTGAACAAATGAGTGAACATTCTATACTTAGAATTCTGAATTTTTTTTAAAAAAGATCCAATTTAAGAGATGTTTCTAGTGCTTATAATTGTTTAAATTATTATTAAATTGATGGTGGAGTCTGTTCATTTATTCCTGGCTGCCTAGACCCAAAATAATCACACATAAATGATATTATTTGGAGTACTGTTTAGCCAATACCTTAAGAGTATTTCTAGATAGCTCTTACATATTTCATCTTTTTTGGGGGGGCAGGACATATTTACTGAATAAAGGAAAATGCCAGATACTATAATTCACATGGAAAGGGTACTCACATAAAGCTAGCTTCCACTTTACTTCCCTCCTATTTCATTTCTCTGAGGAAATCTAGACTACACCAACCTAGAACTCTGAAGTATTCTGTCCTCACATTACAACACTCATTCTCCATATATGTGATCCAATCTGTGAGTTGATACTCTTTATCACTAACTAGAGATTAGCTCTTATATCTTAAATTGACCCATTTCTATTATTTTATATTTTACCATAAGGCTCATGGTTTTCTGGTGAATCTGTCTCCTGTGGTAGCTATAGTGTCTCTCCCACTCTGCCTACTATTTCCTCCTCTATCTGCTTGGAATTCCCACCTTTCCCTCTTCTGCATTGCAATAAGCCCAAAGTGGCTTCTTTACTAAACAATGGTATTCACAGAATACAGAGGGGAATCCCACGTCACCTCCCTTTTTCTGTCTAAAGAAAAGGAAGGTTGTAACTTTAACATAGCAAGATTATATACAACAAAACAGTTATCAAGCAAGAATTATATTACAATATTTCTATCTACTTTATCTTTTATCACAACTAAGGAAAACTATAACTATAACTATCTATTCTTCAAGTCCATTAAAGACACTAGAAGGATATAATATTACCTAAGTAAACAGGGAGTGCATTGTAAGTAACTTCTAAAACTCTAGAATTGACATCTTGCTTCCTGGACAGTCACCCAAAGTTCTTCAATATTGTTGGGGCACCCATCTTCAGCCCATAGTATATGGCCGACTTTTTCCATGAAGCAGGAAATCTCAAAGACAGTTCTGCCTATACTAGCAATTTGTCAGTCACTTTCTTCTGTGTCCTGCAGACTCTTTCATGAAGCAGGAACGTAACTATATGGCATCTCTCTGACAATGCTACTCTCTCTTCCTCTATCTGCCTGAAATTCTCATCTTGCTTTATTCTGCACTGCAATAGGCCCAAAGCAGCTTCTTAATTAACCAGTGGTATTCACAGCATATAGAGGAGATCCCACATCACCTTTTTAATTTAGACAGAAAAAGGTAGATGGTGTAGGAAGTCCTTCTGTATATGTGTTGCTTTTATTTGTTAGTGAATAAAGAACCTTATTTGGCCTGTGACAGGGTAGAATAGAGCTAGGTGGGAAAGATTAACTGAATGCTGGGAGAAAGAAGGTGGAGTCAGACAGAAACCATGTAGCCACTGCAGGAGTCAGATGATCCTGAACTTTGCCAGTAAACCATGAGCCTTGTGGGGAAATATAAAATAATAGAAATGGGTTAATTTAAGATGTAAGAGCTAGCTAGGAATATGTTTAAGCTATTGGCCAAACAGTATTGCAAATAATATAGTTTCTGTGTGATTCTTTCATGTCTGAGTGGCTGGGAAATGAACAAGCAGCCATTGCTCACATTAAATTTGTGCTGTTTTTTTCTGAAATATTTTCAGTTGCTTATCCAAATTTCACAGGATTTTAGAATAGCTACTTTTGGTATCAGCAGTAGAGTGAATATTTTTTATTATTTCCAAATGTGAGTTGGTGAGCGAGTTGTCATTTGACTCCTGGAACCAGAAAACATTGTCTTATACCAAATGTCCAGCCATGTCCTTAATGAAAACCAGAATAAACTGTTGCAAGTTTGATTGCTTTAGTCCAGAATTGATGAAGAGTATAATGAACAATTTTACTCTTTTGTTTACTTGTGTGTTTTATGAGAGAGTGCAGGAAACGATTCAGAGGTAATGATTTTATGAGCTGGTATCTTTAAATATTAGGCCATAATGATGGGTGATACATGGTCAGAGAGAAAACATCCTTTTGTGATGTATCATTGCAAAAAGCAGATGTAAAGGAATCTGTAGCTTTCCCTAGATTTTCTGGCATTACTCATCATGAGGAGAAGGTGTCTATGCTAGACAGAACACATGTCCATTCGAGGATGAGATATTCTGTTGTTTCTGGGTTGTCATGTCATTTCTTGGCTTTGGGCAATCCAAGCATATTAAGGATCAAAATGATAATGCAGAAAAAGATTGCTTAAGAAAGGATAAATAATCTAGCCATGTGTTCTAGCATTATGAAACTTAGAAAATTTAGTAAGTCAACCTGTACTTGACATCTTTTGTTGATATCTCATTATAGACCTGATATAGCAGATTATATTATATATACATATATATATGTGTGTGTATGTATGTGTGTACATATATGTGTGTGTGTGTGTGTGTGTAAATGTGTGCTTATTGTGACAGCTTGTACCAGATGCTGTGGACAAGGCTTGTATCAAAGCCTTTGTGATAATTTAGCCATTGCTCATCATACTGTCATAACATTTACTGAATTATGCCCTTCACTTATGTTTTTGTGTCTTATAACCCAAAGTTTGTAAAAGTATTAGACTAAAGTTTATAAATGCATGAAACTTCAGCCAGGGCACATGGTGTAAAATCTCACTGGGAGAATGTGGCAAACTCCCCTATCCTGTGGTAACTTTTCCTTTCTTCACCACAGCCTTGAAGTTCTAGGACAAAAACCATGTAGTTATTTAGGCTCTTGCATGAGGCTTGAATTGTGTTCTTAAGAAACTATAGACCAAATGTGCCTGACATTCTGTGAGGAGCTGTGTTTCTTGACATAGTGTCCTCTGATGGTCTTTAGAATGGTTTGACATGATTGTGAAAACCACAGATTCTTGGGGTCATCCCTGAAAACTTAATCAGGCTCTCTAATTTAAAAATCTTGATTTTGTTTGTTAATTTATCTCACTAAAAGGCCAATGGAATTTTTTAAAAAACCCAATCAAAAACACCTAAATTCTTCATTTTCAAAAATGTTCCAGAATAGTCTCATCAATTCTGTTTGAGAACTACCAGGTCTCATTAAAGTTTAGTGTGCCATTTTTCTTTTTTTTCATAATAGGCTTTAAATAGAAACTAAATTTAAGACAGTCACCTTTAAACTGATTTCATGGATCAACAGCAGCTTTGCAAACTACTTTTGGCTCATCAGCAATGGTGCTAGTCAACATTACTCCACAGTTAACCTTTAGAGACATCAGCATTTGAGTTCTGCTGGGTGATGACTAGTCACAGGATGAAGACATATTTTTAGGCACAGCTTGAGGGCAGTTTATTTGCACATGCATGTGAAGGAGAAGGGGAATTTAGGAGAGGACCATCCTGTACCATCATTCCTTCACATCCCAGTCAAATGTTTATAGAGTCCTTGGACTAAGAGGAATCTCTTTTTCTCATGGCTTTATAAAATGATTTTAAGAAATGATATCTTTTTTTTCTAATGAAAAAGGATAGATATCCATTATACCTAAACTTTTCTTCTGTATCTCATTTACTTATTTATTATTATAGCTGTTGAGCAAAGACACAAAAACTTCTACTTAAAAATGTTCAGCAAGCTATGTGGCATGTGCCTGATGATCTGAACTATTCAATGACCTGAGTCAGGAGGATCAGAAGTTCAAGGTCTTCTGGACTAAACAATAAGATCTTGCCTCAAAAATAAAATAAAAGGGCTAGGGATATAGCTGAGTGATAAAGCACCTTCCTAGTATGTGTGAGGCCTTAGGACACAAATAAAATCAAAACCTGAAACAAACAACCAGCCCAGACAAATATATAACACTGTTACCATCATCACCATCAAAATCCTGTGTTGAGTTCTTACCTCTCCTGTCCTAGATTCTTAAATGTTTTAAAAACTAGCTTTTTTAAATCATAAATATTTCTTACTAAATGTTTGCTTTGAAAAAAAGAATGAAACTCTTTTTTCCTTTTGGTCATCTGGAAATGTATAAGTTCTCTTTCAGTGACTCCAATGGCCTAAGTACAGCCTGGTTAATTGCCGTTTTCCTCCATAGATTTTCTAACCTAGGATACACCCATGATATTATCTGAGATACTTGTATATAGTCAGCATTAATTATTGAACACAGTACATATCTTTGAACTGTGTTAAAGCAAGATATTGAGCATTTTTCTCTAATGGAAGCAATCTGAAAACTTGGTAAACTTATTAGAAATAGAATGTGTAATGTTGAAGACAGCCAGCCTGGGTTCTTAAGTCAGGGGTGGCAGAAGTATAGCCAAACCTGCCTGATGCAGGTACAGATGGGGCCTATCCTGCCAGGACCTTCCCAACAGGCCAGAAGAAAGCCAACTTGGATCCTTGGGGCCCTGGGCTGGTGGGAGGACAGCCAGGCAACTGTCTGGAGCCCAAGGGCACTGGGTGTGTGGGCCTCCTTATTTTAAGGAAATAAGGGACAGAGAATTGGGAGGGTTAGAGAAGCTCAAATGTTCATATGCCATGGAAAGACACATAAAGGAAGAAGGATAGATGGAGAGGGTTGGGCAGATGTTGGAGAGCATCTTGTCACCTGTGTCCATAGTGACTGGCTGTGAGGAATAGATTGAGGAGGGAGGTCTACTTGCCACCTGGGATCATGGTGATTTCTGAATCAGATTGCTACCAAGGGTCACGTGTTGGTCGCTGGTCCTGCAGTAGCCAGGGTCTGTGTTGATATCCATGGCTCCTGTTGTACTCTAGTGCCATGCTGATTCTAGTGGGCTGGGCCTCCTGGGTCAAGTTTGGGCCCACCAGCCATGCGACTACTAGATGTACTGATCTGGATGGCCTTTGCCATCACCTGGGGTCATAGTGACAGCCAGTCTTAGTCTGCTGCTGAGGATCATGTCTGTGCCTCTGGTTCTACCACAGTTGAGATCTATGTTGATGCCCTTGTTCCCATGGTGCCATCAAAGACTGCACGAAGCCTGGAATCTAGGCTGTAGCCTATGACCTTGGTGTCCAAGGCATGCTGACATCAGAGTCATCCTGATCTGAGTGCCCAGAGTTACCACTCAGAGCAGGGATGTCGACCACACTAATCTGTTACCTGTGGCCATGTCTGGTTCCATGGACCAGTTGCAACTGGGGTCTTCATTGAACTTGATGGCACACGTTGCCACTAGGGCCCATCTAGAGGCCCTGGGTCTGGGCCAGAGTCTGTGGCTTTAGCAGAGTCAGGGGAACAACACCAAAGCAGGGGCCATATAGATATGGATGACCTGTGCTACCACCTGGGACCAGGGTGTCATCCAGGCCCAGGCTGCCACTGAGGACCTAGTCTGGGTCAATGACCATGTAGTGGCCAGGATCCAGATTGACATATGTGGTTCTGGTTACCTCTGAGCTCCATTAAGAAGCCTAGGGTCAAGCTAGCCACTTGAGTCTGGGTTGGTGTCTGAGAACCAGGAGTCATCCACCTCTGAGTGGCCTGCACTGCTACTCAATCACATGATGATACCTGGGTTTGAGCTGCAGCTGAGGACCATGACTGGGTCCGTGGCTCTACTGCAGGCTGGATCTGTGCTGATGTCTAATGTTCCTCTTGTCACTGAAGACCATGCAGATACCAAAGATCAAAGGCCAAGTTAGTGTCTTGGGGCCATGCTGTTGTTGGAGGCAGTGGTGACCTCAAGACCCAACTGCTGTTAAAGACCATGTTGGGGTTCATGGTCCTACCACTGCTAGGGGTCTGACCTAACATTTGTGTTCTGTTTTGCCACTAGTGGTCACATAGAGGCCCAGGGTTGGGGCTGCAATCTGAGGCCCTGATGGTGTCTGACAACCACACAGCTGCTGGAACCATTCCCACCTTGGTGACCATTCCTCCCACTAAGAGTCAGGATGCTGCTTAGGGCCATGTTTGAGTCCATGGTCCAGCCGCAGGTGGGGTCTGTGTTAGTGTATATGGCCAGTATCACCTCAGGAGGCCTTAGGAATCATGCAAGATTAAATCAGAGAGCTATACTGAGCCTGTCCCACCCTTCACTGCCATGTGAAAGCTGGCCTTGCCTCTTGCTGTCACTACAGCAAGAGAGCTAGCCCTTGTACTCTGGAGAGAGGGCATTACCAGAGTCGAGGATGAACCTATCCTGAGAACATGCACGTAGGGGACCTGCCTCTGCCAACATACCCAAGGTAATTGCTGCAGTGGTTCCATCTGACCTGCCTGGCTAGCACCCAGGCCCACAACTGGCCTTGGGTTGACCCACCTTAGCATCTATCTTATCTAGATTTTGCTGCAGCTTGTGAAGGGACTGGTCTTGTGGAATGATACCTGAAAGATCTCCAAGTCACAGGATATCCCAGAAGAAATTTGGTGAGGATCCAGTGAGGATGGTGTACCAAAATCTAGAGGCTATGAGCTAGACCAAGGACTCATTGCAGTGAATAGTTAGTTTTCAGTCAAGCTGATGGGACAAAGGAATATATATATATATATATATATATATATATATATATATATATATATATATATTATAGGATACACCAAAGCATCCAATGTCACCAGGACAGATGAAGAGGTAATGGAGAGTCAGGAGAGAAGGAGAAGCAGGGATTTTTCTGTTTCTGGTGTGGTTTTTGGTCTGTTTTGGTTTATTGAGGAGGTTTTTGTTTGCTTGTTTGTTATTGTTTGTTTGCTTGCTTACTTTGTTTTGTTTTCTTTCATGGGAGGATGCAATGAGGGAGGCTATGGGTGACAGGGAGATGGACAGAATTGGGTTTCATGATGTGAAATAACCAAAGATTCAATATATGTCATGTTCAGTGGAGCCATTTACAGTATTGTTTTATTTTATGTGTATAATTATTTGCATTCATATATGTATGCTCACTACATGGATGTCCACAGAGATCAGAAGAGGGAAAAATATCCTCTGGAGTTAGGGTTGCAGATGATTGTGAGCTAGCATGCGAGTGCTGAGAACCAAAGCCAAGTCCGCTGGAAGAGCAACCAATGCTCTTAACCACTGAACAATTCCTCCAGTTCCCACTGGAACAACATTAAGGCACAAAGAGGGAGCTCATAGGGATTCCACATGCTTTCCATTTTAGTAAGGTTTCTGGCTGTTGTTATTGGCAAGGGGTAAATCTATTGTCTATAGGATGAAAGATAAAATAATCATAGCAACATGCAAATAATGTTGTAGATAAGATCTGAAACCTTCCTGTGTAGCCAAAGGTAATCTATAGAATTTCACTGAGAGTCAAATTCTTAGTCAATAAAGGGATGACAATAAAGTTCTTTCTAGAGTTGTAGTGAGAAATAAAGTAAAGTTAGAAGTGTCAGATTTTATTTCTAAGCATCTCTGAAAATCCTAGCACACAATATTTGCTTGGTCCCTGGTTTTCAACATGGCTGAACTGTAATGAACACACAAAAGGTACTGAACTAAAAATTAAGACTGCTTCTATGTCCATTTCCAAACATTTTATCATTATTTTGGTTTATCATAAATATATTCTAATTACCTAAAAATTTGATGTTGAAAGAAACCACTAGTTCACTTCCTGAACTCCCTGACTCAAAATAATCACACAGAAACTATATTATTTGAATCACTGCTTGGCCAATCACTTAAGTGAATATCTAGCTAGCTTTTATATCTTAAATTAACCCATTTCTATTATTTTATGCATGTGGCCTGGCAAGGCTCTGGCACATCTGTCTCTGGTAGCTGACTCTGCATACTCTCTATATAAATTTCTTCTAGCCTGGCTATATTCTCTTAAGCCATTGGCAGAAAGCAGCTTCTTTATTAACCAATAAAAGCAATACATATACGGAAGGACTTTCCACATCTTCTCCCCTTTTTTGTCTAAGTAAAAAGGAAAGTTTTAACTTTAACATAATAAAATTACATATAACAAAACAGATATCAAGCAAGAATAATATTTACATTATTATATTTATTTTATATTTTATCATAACTAAGGAAAACTATAAATGTCTATTCTTCAAGTCCATCAAAGACCATGAAAGGATATAATATTACCTAATTAATAGGAAGTGTATTGTAAGCATCTTCCAAAACTCTAGAATTGACAGAGATATCTCGCTGCCTGGATAGTCACCCAAAGTTCTTCTGTATTGTTGAGGCATCCATCTTCAGGCTACATTCCTATAGTGTCCAGCAGATTTTCCATAAAGCAGGAACTTTCAAAGATAGTTCCACCTATATTGGGAGTGTTTCAGTCACTTTCTGCTGTGTCCTGCAGAATGTCAGGCAGACTCTTCCATGAAGCAGAAATCCCAAAGGACCATCTCACCTTTAGGCAAGTTCAGCCATCATCTCTCTGTGGGTCTTGTATGTTCAGCTCACACGGCATAACATAAAGCAGCCCAGGCAAGAGCAGTCTCTTTCCTGAATGGCCAACAAACTCCATAAGGAGCCTCTGGTGCCCATTAGCCTCTTGAGGTAGATTGGTGCTGCCAGGAGCAGATGAGTCATGAAAAATTTTCAGTTTTTAAAACATTTTAAATGGTATATTCTGTAGATCTTTGAAAGATTTGAAGATTATCTAACTGAAATATATCTCTATATATCTAGAAAACCTATCTGACATGACTACAAGCTTGACTATTATAGATGATTATCTATTAACCTATATTTCTTAATTATACATTACATTTCTCTAGAGGGGATCTCAGGTATCCACAGGGATGTCCCCAGCTAGGTCCTTGGACAGCAGAGGAGAGGGTACCTGAACAGTCCTTGCCCCACTATCACACTGATAATTATCTCGAATATCACCATAGAATCTTCATCCGGCTATGGATGGAGATAGAGACAGAGACCCTCATCAGAGGAACAGGCCAAGCTCCCAAGGTCCAGTTGAAAGGCAGAAGGAGGGAGAAGATGGGCAAAGAAGTCAGGACTGTGAGGGGTTGGTCCACCAACTGAGGCAGTGTGCCTGTTCTAATGGGAGCTCACCAAATCCAGATGGACCAGGTCTGAATGAGCTTGTGATCAAACTGGACTCTCTGATTATGGCTGACAATGAGGGCTGACTGAGAAGCCATTGATAAAGGCACTGGAACTTGTTTTTATGGCATGTTCTGGCTTTTTGGGACCCTTGTCTATTTGGATACATAGCTCCCTAGGCCTGGATGTAGGGGGGAGGGCCTTGAACTTCCCACAGGGAAGTATTCCCTGCCCTTTCTCAAGCAGGTTGGCAAAAGGGAGGAGGGGGTATGGGGGAGTGGGAGGGGATTGGGAGGAGGAAAAGAAATGTAAATAATTTAATGGAAAAAAATTAAAAAACAAAAAGAAAAAAATTATACATTACATTTTTAAATGAGCTATACAAACATAATACCTTAATCAAAAGCAGAAATATATATATATATATATATATATATATATATATATATATATATGTATGTATGTATATATACATACACACACACACACACACACATATAAAACAAAAATTATCTTAGGTCATATCAATAAACCAAGACCCATACCAATGCAAAGTATCCATCTCTACAACACATCCCCCTTTAAATATAAATAAACATTTATAAGCAATATTTGAGAATTTGTGCATAGTTCTCTTCAAACATCTTTCTGCTTTTTTTGGATGAAGTAATTTTGGGGGTGTTTATAATAACATTTCAGGAGGTCTTGATCCAACCACATTAGTCTGAAAGAAATCCACAGGTTCTCATCCTCTGTAGAAATAAGAGCAGAACCTCTTTTCCAAAGCAGCAAATCCTTAGACCCCAATTTTGAAGTCAAGATACCTTTAAAATATATATGTTGGTTTAGCTTAGTAGCCCATACAATGAAATGCCTCTCTGTACTTAACTCCTTTCCAGTACAAAAAATATAAAAAACACAATAATATACATAATCCAGCATCTGTGTGTATTTTCCTTCTTTATTTTATTTTATTTTATTTTTTTATTTTTCAAGACAGGGATTTTCTGTGGCTTTGGAGCCTGTCCTGGAACTAGCTCTTGTAGATCAGGCTGGCCTCAAACTCACAGAGATCTGTCTGTCTCTGCCTCCCGAGTGCTGGGATTAAAGGTGTGTGCGACCACCACCCAGCTTGTATTTTCCTTCTTTATAAGGTTTATTTTCTTTACTCCTTTTAATCTATGGCTGTACTCTGACTCTTTTAAAACTGTTTTATTTTTTTAAATGATTTGCTTTATTTTAGAACTCTCTATACTTTTTTCTTATCTCTCCCAAACTTTCATGCATTTATCCAACACTGTGACCCTTTTAAAGGTCCTTTTTAAATCTGAGTCTGTTTTTGTTATATATCTGTAATCCTTTTCTGACCAGAATTGCTTCTTGAAATGCAAATTAGCTTGGCTAGGATGAAGGCTGCTTTGCCTGTTTGGTCCATCCAGTCTAAGATGACAGAGGTCCAATCACTGTCTCTGAGACTGCTGGGTGGGAGCCACACTCACCAACTCCACTCTGGTAAGTAATTGGCCCATGCTGCCACCAAGTAACTTGCAGCATGCTGCCCACAAACCCCATTCAAGTGCTCTCCTGAATGATCTAGAGTTCATGCTGGCAGCATGAACCAGGAAGCTGCCATTTCAAAACTGTGTAGATTGTTTTTCTACTCCTGAATCAGAAAGACCTCTATTAAAGGAGCCACAGCATTCCTATTCACCACCAGCAAACAAATCCCATCTGAAAAAAAATATGCTGTCTCAGGTTTTATGGATATAGTCACCCACGTTGGTACTAATTTTTTTGTCAAAGGCTGATCATTTGTTCCTGGATGACCAGACCAGAAATAATCACTCAGAAATTATATTAATTAAAATGCAGTTTGGCCAATAGTTTAAGCGTATTTCTAGTTAGCTCTAATATCTTAATTTAACCAATTTCTATTATTTTATATTTTACCATGAGGCATGTGGCCTAGCAGAAATGTTTTGGCATATTTCTCTTCGGTGACTATATGGCTTCTTACTGACTCTGCCTACTATCTCTCTCTATATATATTTCTTCCAGCCTGGCTAAATTTTTTTAAGCCATTGGTGGAAAGCAGCTTCTTTATTAACCAATAAAAGCAAAACATATACAGAAGGACTTCCAACATCAATTTGGAAATAGACATTAAAATATTTGCTTGCTTCCATACATTCAATGATGTATATAGTGAATATTTTTATTGGCATCGCACTTGCAGTTAATCTCCCTCCCTATTGGCTAAGAGCGTCTTGCATGACAGTGGGCCAACTGGTGATTCAAGGAGCAGACCTTTTCCTAAAAAGATAAGGTGGCAGAATTCCTTTGTGGAATTTCAGCAACTGGTTTAAAATGGCATGTAGCATACTCTCTGGTTTCTTTACTCTTTTTTTTTCTCAGTCTCAGGTTAGATAGATATCCCCTCAGGTATTCAAATTTCCTAGGGCAGATGTTAAAATATCTCTTTATAAAGAATAGGTCCAATATCAATGGACTTAATTACTTTAAAACTGAATTTTTGTTAAGCTTTCCAAAGCATTTGAAAATGGAAGTTGATTCTTCTTTCCTCCTGCTCCATCTTCCTGCTTTTAGAATAACACACTAATAAGGAAAAGAGTTAGAGGTGGAAGAGACTCAGTTGATGCCTTTATTTGCATTATCATTTTCTTGTCTTAGAACAAAGAGTATGATTCTGCCATCATGGAGAAATAGGCAAATGGTTTTAGCTTTGGTTCTCTGGTGATTGTGGGAAGGAACACAGATTTCCCCAGCTTTTAGCTATGTTTCAGGTACACCAAAGTGTTTATGTGCTGGTGTGTATAATAGTAGCAAATATTTCTATTGATCTAACTAGAAACCAAACAGAATTGATTTTATTCTCTTAAAATATAATTTAACTTATTGTTGTGTGTGTATGCATGTGTGTATCATATATGTACATATGAGAGTACGAGTATGTGGCTATCATTACATGTCTGAGAGGAGGTCCAAGGAGTTATACTCTTTGTTCACTGTGGGGTCCACAGAATGAATTCAGGGAAAAAACTTGAGTGGCAAGTGATTTTATCTGCTGAGCCATCTTGCAGGCCTGAATTTTACTCTTTGATTGTGGTATTTGATTTCAAAAACATTTTGTGAATCAGTCCTAAATCATTCCAGATGATATTCTTCAGAGGTAAATCTGTAAAGATCAAATTCTCTAACCACTAAAAGTTTTGTACGTCTTCACTGCCTTTTCTCTAAAAAATAACAAAAACAAAACAACAACAAACTATATTCTCCTCCAGAAATTTTTCAACCTGAGTTAGATAAAGGGGGATTTTTCATTTTCTAGAGTTCACCTTGCCCACATTACCATTTTCTCTCAGTTTCTGTACCTAAGCACATAATGTCAGTAATAACTGCTATCTGGGGCTTAAACAGGCTTCTAAGAATCTAAGAAAAACAACACTGGCCTCCAAGTGTGATGGTGGTACATCTCTCAGACATGTGGTGAGACTTATTCTGTGACTTTGTGCAGAAAGACTTCTTCAAAGTCAGAAGAAGCTTGTTTTTGTCTCCGTATGACTTAATGGTAGGTGATTTACTATCACCAAATCTTAGTTTCACATGAATTAAATAAAATGTCAATCAGCCTGCTCAGGACAGAGCATGCCGTCTTGTAGGCCTTTTGGATCACTTCTCTCTCTCCCTCTCCCTTTTTATTATAATGACAAAATGTTTACTTATTTGAGCAGATATAATATTTTTTCATTTATAACAATAATGAAAATGTGGTATTTATTTGACGAAGATGTGTCATAATGACCCATGATTTTATATACATGGGTTTTAAAAAGCTAAGTATTTTATTTTTCAAAAGTTGATTGATTGAAGATTTATTTACCTTGAACAATAAACATTTATTGGTGCTGAGTTAATAATATAAGTAGCAAAGAAGAGATGAGGATTAAGATTCTTGGATTAAAAAATACCTTGTAAATAAAAAAACAACACAGATATAGTAAAACTTGTCTTATTTAAATGTACTAACAAGGCTGGAAAGATGACTCAGCAGTGAAGAGCACTTGTTACATAAAATCAACCATAATGAACCTTACAGAAGAGAAAGTGAGAAGTACACTTGAATGCATTGACACATGAGACCACTTCCTAAATATAACACCAGTAACACAGACATGGAAAGAAAAAATTAATAAATGGGACTGCCTGAAACTGAGAAGCTTTTGTAAAGCAAAGGACATGGTCAACTAGACAAAACAGCAGCCTACAGTTTGGGAAAAGATCTTCACCAACCTCACATTGGACAGAGGACTGATCTCTAGAATATACAAAGAATTGAAGAAACTTGACATCAAATGAATAAATAATCTAATAAAAAATCGGGTACAGACCTAAATAGTGAATGCTCAACAGATGACTTTCAAATGTCTGAAAGACACTTAAGGAGATGCTCAACACCCTTAGCCATCAAAAAATGCAAAGCAAAATGACTCTGAGATTTTATCTTACACCTGTCAGAATGGCCAAGATAAAAAACACTGATGACATTTTATGCTGGACAAAATGTGGAAATGGGGGAAGACTTCTTCATTGCTGTGGGAGTGCAACTTGTACAGCCACTTTGGAAATCACTATGGTGATTTCTCAGAAAATCAGGAAACAATCTACCTCAAGACCTAACAATACCACTTTTGGGTATACATTCAAAGATGCTCAATCATACCACAAGGATATGTGCTCAACTATGTTCATAGCAGCTTTGTTTGTCATAGCCAGACCCAGGAAACAACCTAAATCCCCCTCAACCGAAGAATGGACAAAGAAAATGTAGTGCAATTACACAGTAGAGTACTAGACAGCAGAGAAAAATGATGAGATCTTGAAATTTGCAGGCAAATAGATGGATCTAGAGAAAAACATATGGAGTGAGGTAATCCAGACTAAGAAAGACAAATATAATATATATTTACTCATAAGTGACTTCTAGACGTAAAGCAAAGAAAAACCTAGTTACAAATCACAATCCTGAAGAACCCAAACAACAAAGAGGACCCTAAAAGAGGCATACATGGAACTACATAGGTAGGAGAAAAAGACAAAATCTCTTGAGTAAATTGGAAATGTGAAGGTTGTCAGGGAGGAAGAAAGGGGAGCGTAGAAAATGTATAGCTTAAAAAAGCAATCATATTTAAATATATGTAATATATAATATTGGATTATATAATATAAAATATTTTATCATATACACACATATATTCACACGTATAAATATATTATATCATATATAATAAATATATATCATATTATGTGTTCATATATAATTGACTTTATTGCACTATACATGAATATATATATATATATATATGAATGATAACCAAGAAAAAAATTAATAAAACATGTGTGTGTGTGTGTGTGTGTGTGTGTGTGGTGTGTGTGGTGTGTTTAGGTAATGATATTTTACCCTGTAGTGGATATGGTACCATAAGTCAGATAAGTCAGATTTCTCTTTGCTCGGTGATTCTTTCCGGATAGCTATTTTTTCTTCTTTGGGTATCAAAATGTCCAGTCTCTTGACCTTTTGAACATGAGTATTTTCCTGCAAAGGCAAGAACAGAACCCTGCCCAAATCCTTATGAGGTTTCCATACCACCTGTATGGTTGTCACCTCTGTGGATGAGCTGTCATTTCTCTGTCTAAAGAGGTTTCTCTTTTACAAATCAAATCTTTATTGATCTTGAAGGTATCCATAGCTTTTCTTCTCCTGTGGAAACAAGAGCAAAACCCCTTCCCTAACAACAGCACATCTCCTGGTCTTCATTGTGAGGTCAACACATCCTTGAAATACAGTCTGTTTTAATTCAGAAGTTATTTCTATTATTTCTGCTGCTGTTGTTTCTTTTTCATTAGTGTTAAGAAAATTCATGGTTAATAAAGCATTATGCAATTTGTTTCTGCAAGTATTTTCCATCCATTTCTGTTTCTTTAATATATCCTTTATAGTTCATTGTGATCTTTCTATAACTGTCTGACCTGTAGGATTGTTTGGTATACCTATAATATGTTACATATTTTAATAAGCAAAAAATTGTTTCATTTTTCTTAAAGACATTTGCTGGACCATTATGTCTTTATTTGTGCAAGTATACCCCTGACAGCCATAACATCTAATAAATGTTTGATTACTGAATCAGTCTTTTATAAGTTCAAAGCAGTTGCCAATTGAAAAAAAAATATTACTCCGTTGATTCTTATTCATATATATATATATATATATATATATATATATATTCTAAATTCTATAAAGTGGAACACATCCTTCCACCAGATTTCATTCCCTTTGTACACTTTGGGTCATTCCCTACAAGTAGTGGTGTTTGGTTCTAGAAAGAGCAAGTAGGACATCTTTTTATAATCTCCATAGCTTGTTGCCATGTAATAGAAAGCTCTTTCTTTAAACCTTTGCTACTGACATGATTTTATTTTATGAAATTCTGTGGCCTTCAACACATTTTCAATCAATAATCAATCAAGTTCTGCATTAATTTGTGCTAGAGGACCTAGCAGACCCATATGGGATTGGATATGTGCTATGTATATGGGACAAAGCCTATTCCTGATTATATTTTCAATACGAATGAATAACAAAGTCAATTCTGTATCATCTGGTGTAAATTCAGTGGTTTCAATATGCAAAACAATTCTTTCTGCATATTGTGAATCAGTAACTGTATTGAAAGGTTCTTTAAAATTCCTTAGTACCATGAAATTGGTTTATAATTCTGACTTTTGGACAGAATTATAAGGGCTTTATTCAACCTTACTTAATTCTTCAGGTTTGTAACCTTTCTTTTCTGACTTATTTACATCAGTATAGAATGTACAGGCTCCAGTTATTAGTGTGTCATGTACAATGCTGGGAATAATCCAATTAGGCCTCTTTATAAAGTTAATTCTATTGCTTTTGTTCAATTGCTATTAATTGCTCCTAAAAAGTTAGCACAAACTCTTTGCCAGGGTTCATTGTCTTCCCATAATTTTTAAATTTAATCAAGTAGTAAAAGGTACTATAATCTCTACTGGGTCTATTCCTGCTAGTTGTCAATGTCTCAATTTTTCTTTTATAATTAATTCAGAGACTTTTTCGACTTAAGTTTTTAATTTTTTACTTGGTTTATGTAGTAAAAAGATCCATTCTAAAATAATATATCTCTCTGCATTAAAATTACTGCAGGGGAAATTCTGGAGGGTAATATGATATGACTAGAATACAATTAATATTTAGATTTACCTGATCCACATGTGCCTCCTATAATTTCTCCTGAACAAAGTTAATTCTTTCTCAGCTTCAGCTCTAATTTACTGGGACTATTTAAGTCTTTGTAACCATCTAAGGTTTTGTTTAAATGAATTATTAGATCAGGTATTATCCCAGCAGCAGGTCATAGATTGGAAATGTCTCCTACCAATCTTTGAAAGTCATTAAGAGTCTGCAATTGGTCTCTCCTAATTTGAGCTTTTTGTGTTCTCTCCTAATTTGAGTTTTTTTGTAAACCTATTTTATAACCTGGGTAATTGATATAATTTCCTCTTTGTATTTTTTCAGGAGTGGAGTAGGAGGGCCTTCTGTCTATGTGTTACTTTCATTGGTCAAATAAAGAAACTGCCTTGGCCTTTTGATAAAACAACAGCTTAGATAGGCAGAGCAGACAGAACAGGATGCTGGGAGAAGGCAGGCAGAGAGAACCGCATGGAACCAGCTGCCAGGTCAGACATGCTGAATCTCTCCAAGTAAGCCACAGTCATGTGGTGACATGCAGATTATTATAAATGGGTTAATCAAGATGTGAGAGTTAGCCAATAAGTAGCTAGAACTAATGGGCCAAGCAGTGTTTAAATGAATACAGTTTCTGTCTAATATTTTGAGTAAAGCCAGAAGGGAGCCTGGGTGGAGGTGAGAAGTGGTATGCCACTCCTTTTACAACAGACTGGATGACATTTGACCTGGGTGCCTGTAGGAGGTCCCACCAAGGAGTTTCCTTACGATATTGTGTTCCCTTGTTTGTCTTTTGTTGATCTACATTCATTGGTTCAATGTTGGCCTTTGTCACATCTTCTTCATAATCCTGAAGATTGAGACTTTCTATTTTTGTCATTCCCAAAGGAGATATTATTTCTAGGAATGCCTTGTCAACAATCCCTTCTCAGATGTCCTATTCTACCACAATTAAAACATTGGCATTTTGATGTCTTCTTATACCTTTGGAAATTGCTTCTCCTACCTCAAGCCTCATTATTATAGCCAAATGTCTCAATATTCATTGTATGCAAGATCCATTCATCTATTGGTGTTGATATAACCTTTAAAAGACCAAGTGTTTTTTTGCATTCTAAGTTGGCATTTTCAAAAACTAGTGATTCAATAAGTATTCATCTCGCTTCTGCATCTGTTACTCCTATTTATATAGCCTTAGATAATCTTTGTAAAAGTTATTTAAGGGTTCTTTTTGGCCTTGTTTAAGCCTAGTATATGATTCAATTCTTTTTCCTAGTTCTTGAATCTTGTCCCAAGCACTTAAGGCTGCTGTGTGACATAGGGACAAGATATGTTCATTATAAAGAGCTTGATCCTGTGGATCAACATAATTGCCCTTGCCAAGAATTTGATCTTGGGAAGCCTCAATTCATTTTGCTCTTCCCCGTGGTCCTAAAATTTTTGACTTTTCTCACTAGTAGTACTTCCAAAGTAGTTGTGGTCTGTCTTCTAGGATTGCGGAAATTAATTGAAGCCAGTTGCCTTATTGCTTGAAGTCCACATTTTCACCATCTCCCTAACAAATGGTAAATGCAAGCCATAAGATACTACTGATTACTTAATTTCCTTTAGATCATCCATACCTATAGGTTTCCATTTATATTCTCTGAATCCTTTTGGGTATTTAGTACTGGATGATTTGCCAGAGATGATCACAGGGTAAGATGATAAGTCTAATTGGACTCCGACGCATACTGACAATCCTAAATACTGTCATTGTACCTCTTCTCCCTGCTCATCAGTTCCTATAATTTCCTCAGTTGTTTCAAATCTTTTTACCACTTTCTTTTTTAAAGCCTGAATCTCTTGACCTGTGAATATTTCTAATGATTTCATTGATTCATATAACCTCTGGTCCTCATTTTTTACACATGACTCCAAGGTATGAAAATTTCCCATTAATGATAACTTCTCATCCTTTGATACATTTGGATGGTGTACAGAGTGCCTTCCTGAAGCGGTACTCTATTTGCTATCTTATTGTAAGTTTTAAACAGATTTTGATTGTGAAATTCAACAGTATGAATTCTTTCAGATAATTTCTCAGCATCCTTTGACATAGATTGAACTTTATCTGTCAAATTAATTCTATCCTTTTCAGTGGTATTAATTTTTTAGCTAACTTTTGATTTTTGATGGTACAAATCCTATCAGCTAGCTGTTCATTATTAGTCTATAAAGACTGTATCATTTATAAAAGTGTCTCATTCTTGACTCTGTTATCAAACCATTTTTAATGATATAATATGAAAAACAAAGCTAAGTCCCAATATAAAATAAATGAATGCATAGAAAAACCATATGCACCTGAAGAATACCATTATATAAACAACACAGTTATTAAATTCCAGGATGGTGATATTATCTGCATATATATTATTACTTTCAAATTTATTGATTTATTTATTAATCAGATGTATTTACCTCTGTTATGAGATTTCAGTAAATTGTTGTAGGTGCAATGATATTTATTGGTCAGTAGGTGTCACTGTTGCAGGTGCATGGCAGAGATAAGTGACCAATAGTGGCCGGAACAGTCCTGCTCAGTTCCACATTGGCATTTGCTTAAATACTGACAAATATGCTTGGCAAATTAGTAGTAATTAAATCAATTTCATACATGGACAGAGTTTTTTTGGTGGCCAGAATATCAAGAAATCCAGAGCTCATGAGCCAGGAACACAAACTGTAAGCTGGGAACACAAACCAGAAGCTGTGTAAGTCACCACACTGCAGGGAAAGTTGCAGGAGATGGGGAGAGCATATGAGAGCCTGGGAAATTGCCAAGTCACCACATGGCAAGCCCAAAAAAGGGGTATGTCTGCTGTAGTGGGGTTTTGGCAAAAAACTGCTCAGTACATAAAGTCAAGCCAGGCAGGTGGGGGTGGGATACCTTCAGCCATGGACCTTTTGATCTGGTCACAGTGAAGTTGGGATCTACTTGGGCACCAGATACAGATGAACGTGATAAAGTAGTCTTACACTAGCTCAGAATTGAGTGTAATAAGGGTTTCTTTATTAAGAGGTAGACTCACAGATCAACAGTCCTCTGCATGAGCAGGAAACAGGAACTGAATCCAGCAGCCGAGAGAGAGAGAGAGAGAGAGAGAGAGAGAGAGAGAGAGAGAGAGAGAGAGAGACAGAGAGAGAGAGAGAGAGAGAGAGAGAGAGAGAGAGAGAGACACACACACACACACACAGAGAGAGAGAGAGAGAGAGAGAGAGAATGACTATGCAAGCTTTATGTCTACATTTATAGCACAAGAGACCCACACCCAAGAGGGCTGGTATCTTAAAGGTTAATGGCTGAAAAAGTTCCCACAGCAGGGTCTCTACTGGCAAAAGCAAAAACTCACAAGGGCTTTGATTAAATTCCCAGATTTTTATCTCAGATCATCAGGGCTGTGAGGAAGAAGCCAGCCATCCTAGAAGCTCATCATCTCTTTTTCACACAATCATGGCTTCGTTCCCACTAATGAACTTCTCCATCATGTACATTGGCAGTAGACAACAGCAAAGAAGAAACCATCAATTTCACTAATGTCTATGATGATTCCAGTTTGTTTCCTTCCTATCTTCTTTCTCTAGTAAGGACATTACTACACCAACTATTTTCTTAACCTTCTCTAGGTAAGAATTATAATAGTACAAATGGACTCATCATTTGTATAAGTGTTATTTCACTTACATATCATGTTCCAAAGATACATATCCAAGCTTTATGAAGCCAGAGGCTATACAGTGAATGAGCCCTAAGGACAAGGGATTGTACTATAGGATTTCAGTTTACACTGCTATATTTGGGTTTTGCTTAAATGTGATTGTTTTTATGCCGAAGTTATTTCCTTTTGGACTACTAAAGTATGTAGCTTAGTTTTGATTTTAAAGGAGCCCACAGTTGAGAGACTTTGGGCTTTTAAGGGGGACTTAGATTTTTAAAGCACTTGAATTTTTAAAGACTATGAGACATTTAAAAGTTGGATTGTGCTCTATATTATGATATAACATGAGATGTTGATGGATAAAAATTGGAAAGTTATGGTTTAAAAACGATGTGTTTGTGTGTCAAGTGGAGAAGGGCTGAAGTTAGCTCCCCCCTGTGGACTTGGCACAGCTTTGTGAGAAGGGAGTCTCAATTGTGGGGATTGATCCATTGGCCTGTGTGCATGTCCATGGGAGACTGTTTTGCTTCTGAGTTGATTTGACGGGGCCCAACTCACTTGAGGCTGCACAATTTCCTGGATTGTAGAGAAAATTCTAGGTAAACATGAGTCCACAAGCAGATTCCTCCATAATTTTTGTTTCAAGCTCCTGCTCTCACTTCCTTCAATGATGGATTTTAACCTTTAGTGAAATAAGCCCCTTTTATTGAAATTAAATTTTTCCTACAGCATATCAGATCATTGTTTTCCTTTTCTGATCTTCTTCCAGATCCCTTCTACCTCCCCACTCTTGCAATTCCATTCTTTCTTTCTCTTTTTAGAAAACAAACAAGTCAGAAACCAAACAAACATATAAAAATAAAACAAAGCAAAACTAACAGAAGAAAAAAAATGAACAAAACAAGAAAAAATGCAAGAAAAAGTAAACAAGAAAAACAAAAAAAGCAAGGAAAATGCACCTGCACACACACATACACCCACACCCACACATCCCTGACCTTACAAATACAAAATGTGAAACCATAATAATAAGCAAAAGACAAGGAAGGTGAAAGCATTATGAGAGGAAACATTTCTAACAATGCCATTGAGGTGGTTTTGTGTAGGCATCTACAGTTGAGCATGGGGCCTCCCTTAAGTGTGGTTTGTATATCCAGGGAGACTCCATTGGAAAAAAGCTAACTTTTCTTTTGCAAGCAGTTCTCAATTGGAGATAGATTCTGGATAGGGATGGGTGCTTATGTCCACTTCTCCTCCTAAAGCTGGGGCCCGACTTAGCTTGGATCTGTGCAAGCTCTGACCATGCTGACAGTTTTTGTGAATTCATATGTATCTGTCTGGATGGCATTGTGTTCTTGGTGTCTGCCATCCCCACTGTTTTATTTTCAATCTTTCTGCCTCTTCTTCTGCATTATTTCCTGAGCCTGGAGGAGAGTAGTTTGATGAAGCTATCTCATGTAGGACTGAGTGTTCTGAGGTCTCCCTCTCACTACACATTGTCCAGCTGTGGTTCTGTGTTAGGAGCCATCTACTTCAAGAGGAAGCTTCTCTGATGATGGCAAAACAAGAATTGACCTATGAGTACAGCAGAATGATAATAAGAGTCATTTTATTGTCATGTTCCTTTAGCAGAACAAATGAAGTTGCCAAATAACAGGAGAAACATAGCTTGAACTATACCTCTCTCCACAATTGAGGCCTCTATCCTACAACTAGTGTTCTTGGTAATGAAGGGTAAACTGCACTCTGCCAGAGGATAAAGCTGAACACCAACCTAACTACAAACCCTTTCATCTACAATGGCGGCCCCTGAGCATGGTGCACTGGTACAGCAGTGACACAAAGTGGCACAATTGTACCAGTCAAAGAAATCGCTCATGTTATAACTGGATTTGTGGCTCATTCTCTGAGATGGAACCCATACCCGGAAGTGCTTGGGTGGCCCAGAGTCTTAAACTAGAAGGGTCATGAACTTAGGGAAGATCCCAACACTATTGTTCTGCTAAATGCAATGATCCCTTTTTATCCCAAAGGTACTTCTGGTCAGAATACTTTATCATAGCTAGAGATAAAAAGCTGTCATCGTGGCTCACTCCTTCCATCTAAAGAACTTGCCTTGGTTCTTTGAGTCCAAAGCCTGAGAAAGTCATCTTGATATGGAATTGGGAAGATAGTTTTTGTTCCTGCATTCTGACGTGGTCCTGTTTTACAATATGACCGAGGAGCATTATGGTTAACTGTAGTTTGCATGACTATATTGCTTTGGTAAACTGTATGTTTATTTATGTTTGTTCCTGTGCTTAGTTTTTGGGGAAAATGGGCTTAAGTGCTTAGTTCTCAAAATTTTTTTTCTGAACAGCTTTGCTTTCTTTGCCTCCTACACCAGAGCATCAGTGACCTCTCTCATCTGTACATCTTGCCTGATGACCCTGCTCACCATTAAGAGCACTCACGGCTTTATAACAGTGTAGTGAGTGTGGAAAGTCTGTTACACCTATGCTATTTACATTCAGATGCTAGTAATAAGAAGTTAGGAATGCTGGAGATAAAAAGCAATTAAGTAAAATCTCCTAGAAAGCATCTATATAGAGATCAGTGTCTAATCTCCAGGATACTGTTTTTTTTTAAAGGAATACATATTTTTCTGAAATATATAGTTGGTCTCTGTGGTAGTTTGAATAAAATTGCCCCTCATAATCTCATAGGGAGTGGCGCTATTAGGAGGTGTGGCTTTGTTGGAGTGGGTATGGTCTTGTTGGAGGAAGTGTGTCACTGTGGTGGTGGGCTTTGAGGTTTCCTATGCTCAGGATACTGCCCAGTGCCTTAGTTGATTCCTGTTTCCTGCACACTACCATGCTTCTAGCCATGATGATAATGGACTGAACCTCTGAACTCTAAGATAGACACCCCAATTACATGTTTTCATTATAAGAGTTGTTGTGGTCATGATGTGTCTCTTTACAGCAATAAAAATCCCAAATAAAATAGCTTACAATGTGGCTCTATGAAAACAAAAAGTCTTTTAAACTCCAGGGAACCTTCCTGTGTTTACATTTTAGGTAGATGGGCAAGTTGTATCCTCATACCTGTCCTAATTATGAAATACATCTAGTTTATGCAACTTTATGGGTGAAAATGGAAGTTTTGACATATTAAATCTGGGAAATGTATGGGAGTACCCGTGACTTTCATTTATGTTCATTTTGGGTTGTAATGGCAAGACTAGGGAGGTGACACGGCAGGTAGAATTCTCGCTGCACAAGTACAGACTAAGGTTCAGATCCCAGAATCCAGAAAAAGCCACCTGTAATCCTGGTCTGTGCAAAGGTAAGCCCCGAGAAAGATGGATAGCCAGACCATCCAAAACTGTGCTCTGGATCCAACAAGAGACCCTGTTTCAACATAGAAGATAGAATGCAAATAAGGAAGATATATGAAATCAATTCCAGACTTCCACATACATACACAGATATATGCATATGCATTTGCACAATTATGAGCATATGCACACACATACAGAGAAACACATACACCTTGCACACAACACATACTTACAGACACAATAAGATTAAATAAAAGTTCTGTATAAGGATTCAGTATTGTTTTTATAGCATTTTGGTTAGTGAATTTTGGGAGTAAATACATGCTTTGTGTTCAGGAACATGGATGTGCTCTCTGCCTCTAACTGGAATTTTACTTAGGTATCACATCACTCGGTACATTTCTGTAGAGATAAGAAATGTGGCACAAGGTGCCCAAGCTCATAAAGAAATGTCTTTTTTTTTATTATGTATACAGCTTGCTACTCTCTACTGTATAGAATACACCATAATTGATGAGGGAATTAAAAAAAAATCTCATTTCCTCCTGGGTGTTTCATGTTTCCCCCCTCTGTGGTAATGTCTTCATGAAACTTTCATTGCCTCACAGTTGAGTAATAGAGTGGAGCATATCAGGATTGAAGATTTCCTAGAAGGGATGTCTGTGATCAGCTGATGGGTTGAATACAATTGCTATGCATGATGTAATTCTCGTACAACACTTCACAGAAAGACCCGAGGAAGGGTAAAACAGACTCTTCACAGCATGGGCATCACTTACCCGTGATTGCCAGTTCTTGGATTGTGCACCCTGGAATCCAAGGACTGTGATATGAATAGCAACACTTTAGGGCAAGACTTTCAGAAACAAGGAATTTGATATAAGAATCTCTGCAAGTCTCTTATCATGATTGAGATCAAACTGTTGAATGTTCCTCTGTTCTTTCTAAGAAGAGATGAGCCAGAAAATTATTTTCCTAATCTTACCTCAAGCAATCAATTCAAATGCTTTCCTGCCTATTTTTGGTATTGATGGCTTCTGAACTTTCCCCTGCACTCAGTGAGAGCTTCTTGCATTGTCTTTAGGATGAATCTCTTTACCCTCTTTTCAGCATCTTCCCCTCCCCCCCAATTCATTTTTCCTATTGTAGATGAAGAACCAGGTTAAAAACAATTGTTTTATTATTATTATTACTGATTTTCATAGTTGTTCCTTTTACTAAGCATTCGCTCTAAGACTCCCTATTTTTTAATGTATGAGCTGTCATAAATTCCTAGCATTTATTTATTTTGGGAGAGGTGGCCTCAGATTTACTACATAGCCAAGTGGACTTGGACTACTGATTTTCCTGCCTCTACATCCTAAGCTCTGTTATATAGTCATGCACTATCATGCCTTGCTTGTTAAATTACTCTGATTGAAAAAGATTGCAGTTTGAAATTACTGCAATTTCTTTGCTTAGTAAATCCATAGAAATTGATGGCCCCATGTTTCATTTTTCTTCCAATTTAATCTTTCCCTTATACACGAGAGAATGTTATTACTGGTAGCCACGTATCAGATATTTTGGCTCAAAACACTTATAAAGGGGTGACTTCTAGGTATTTGTTCTCATAGCTTCCTAGATCATAGTGGCCTCTGAGTGAAGTACAGGTGATAATTATACTTCATGGGGTCACATGAATATTAAATATATTAATACATATATATGGGTTAGAGAGAGAGATAACTTATTGTTTAAAAATATATATTATTCTTCCAGAGGACCTGAATTCAATTCCCTGCACATTAGGTGGTTTACAACTACCTGTATGCCCAACTTGAGGGTTAACTGGCACCTCTGCTCTCTGGGAGAATCTGCATTCAAGTGCACATAACCCTCCGCCTTATATACAATGGAAAGCAATCAAAATAAAGCTAAAAAATGTACTTAAAGTTCTTGGTGTGTTGCCTGTGTTAAATATTGGCTATTGATGTAATTATAATCTCCTTCCTTAGACATTCTTTTTGTATTTTATAGGTCATATTCTCTAGGTAATACAACATTAGATTGACTGGAGTTCAGACTTCTTACTCATTGTGGCTGTTCTTTCCTTAAATTTTTATTTTCTAGTTATATCTCTATTTTTTCTTCTGAATAGTATTCAATATAAAAAGATCTATGTTAAAAATCTTATATTCCCTTTTCTTTGAAAACATTGTGGTAACCACAGTCTTAATGGTCATATATAAGCCAAGTAAGTTTGCATTTGTGAAATTATATGAAATCCCATAAGTACATTTCTCTAGATTACATGCGAATATGAATATAGATTTCAGAATCAATTAATTGTAATTGGATATTATTTCTTTTTATTTTCAGAATATCAGCTATTTTTCATTTTTAAATCTTTTCCTTAAATAATTCTTCCTTCAAAGACAATTGTTTCATTTCTTTAAAAGACCCAAATCATATGTATATATGCACATACATGTACACAACAATACACACAAGATATGTATAAGAGTGTGTATCCATTATATTGTTCTGAGGACACAAAGTGTGTATAATAAGTGTGGATGAGGAGGTTGATAAGGGCTTGGCTAACTGTTGTGTCTGTCTTTTGGTAGCAGGCTTTTTATTCAGCCTTTTCTCTAGTTGAGTCCATTTCTCTCATCTCGAAAAATGAAGTCAGAGATGGGGCTATAACTTGGGGGTAGGGTGCTTACATAGTATGGGTGAAGATAGAACTTCAATCCATAATACTGCAAAGATAAAATGAGACCATAAAAAGTATTTGCTTCTCAGCACTGGTATGAAGACTATGCCCCTCATCAGAGCACCGAGAGCTGATATCAAGCTGTTCATTGATGCATTTCTTCCTCCTGGATGAGCACACTGTCCTCTCTTACCATGAGAATAAGAGTACTGAGCTGAAAACCCCTTTGTCCTGACAAAGGAAAGCCAAGAAGCAGATGTGGAAAACACCATTTACTTCTAGACTTGGAGGCTTAAATGTGATTATTCGTAAACTACATATCATACTGCCAAGTGCCTAAAAATGTCAAGTAAATAGAGATGTGCCAATTGTTACTGGCAATATATATTTTTTCAGAGTAGAGTCCATTCTAGGTTTCTTTCGAGTCAGACCTGATAATCTGAAGTGAGACGTGATACTTGGACTGAGGTGGAAATGGCCAGTGTCACCATAGAGACAGACAGGCATGGCACAAACATACAGGTAGTACAAATAGTCTGTGTTATTTTTTCATGGGCAATGAGTTAACCAAGTGTGTTAAAAAAAACTACCATTAGCTTTTTGTTGTTGTTGTTTTTCATGGTAGGTGGGTGATATAAAAAAGAAAGCTTCTCTTTCCAAGAATGATGAGGTTTGGATATAAGGAACCATGTGTTATCGAATAAACGTGAAATGTGCTTTCTCTCTGACTTGCTATTCAGATGGAGGTTCCATACTGGGAGGCTGTGGAGCCTCTAGACGATAGGGCCTGCCTGGCTGATGTCATCTCTAGATTACCATTGGAACTTATAGCTAGTCCCTGGTTCTGGTCCCTCTTCCTTTGCTTCCTGCTCTGCTATGATAGATAACCTCTGACACATGCCCTTAGGATCATGAACTCTGCCATGCCTTCCCTGTCATTATGTATTGAAGTCTCTGAGTCTCTAAGCCATAATGATATGTCCCCCTCTTGTTTGAGTCAATTATTTTGTTTGCATGTTCAAGTAGCTGATGTATAGTCCTAAGACAACCTGAAATCTTCAGCAATTTAAGCTAGGAAGATAAACGAGCCAATCCAGTTGGATAGTGTGCCCAAATAGGGAGTAAAAAGCAGTGATTTAGAAAAGGCATCCAAGTCTAGGAAGGTGAGCATCCAAACAGACTAGGATCCCACAAAGAGGGAGGGGGAGGGAGAGTGGGGGGAGAGGGAGGGAAATAAGAGGAGGGGAGGAGGTGGAAATTGTTAATAAAAAAATTAAAAAAAATAAAAATAAAAAACCAAATAATCCAATTTAAAAAATGGAGTACATAAAAAAAGAAAAGGCATCCAAATTAATGTGCTGAAACTGTAAATGGAGACACTTGTTTGTTTCCTGGCTGCCCAGAGCCAAATAATCACACAAAAACTATTTTAATTACAACACTGTTTGGCCAATGACTCAGGCAAATTCTTGGCTAACTCTTATATCTTAAATTAACCCATTTCTATTAATATGTGTATTGGCACAATGCTGTGACCTACCGGTAAGGTTTTCTGGTGTTTTTCTCCTCTAGCAACTATATGGCATCTCTCAGATTATGCCTACTCTCTCTTACAGTCTGATTATATTCTGCCCTTCAATAGGGCAAAGCCACTTCTTTATTAACCAATGGTAATAAAACATATTGATAGCATACGGAGGGGAATCCCACATCAGAAACTAACTTCCAATGTGATAACGTCATGTCTGAACCTTGCTCAGTTCCTCTGAGCAATAAGAGATAGTTTTATAGTATACCTAAAGAAATATTTGTTCATCGATAGTACTTATTTACTCTCTTTCACAGTAAAGTAATCTCTAATGGTCAACAAAGTTTTTAGGTGTTTTAATTCATGTTTTCATTGCAAGTGATCATATAAGCTTATATATGATTTGAATATTCAGAGGAGCAATTAGAATAGACAAACTCATACAGGAAACTCTAAAAGCTTTAAAATTACCATCAGTAAACTACTAAGAGAGCAACGCTTTCCAGATTGTCAAGTCATAGACTTTTATATCTTGGTAAATTTATCATTTCCCAAAACCAAGTATTCATAAGACTAGCAATAGGGATATGCTAGAATTTTAGATTTCATTTTTAAATTCGATTTGCATATCAACTTAAGTTGTAGTTCACAGAGTAAGCTGTCAGGGAACTACTGAAATATTATTGGGTAAAGAACATAAAAACAGCCACTCTTACCAAGCAGCATTGAATTTCCAGTGTAGCCCCCCAAACTAGGAAATGCTAACCAAATTAAAAAGGAAACACTCACTACCTCTTTGCCAACGTGTTCATTCTTAGCACTAAAGAACATAGCTGTTTTGTATTTAGCTGCCTCTTGATTAAAAAAAAGTCACCTTCAATAAATCTTGCTCACAAAACAAACATACTCATGACTGAAAAAACATAACAGTTAATAATTAGTGTTTTGTGAAAATGTCTTCACTGGACAAAACTACCATTATTTAAACATTTATGGAATATCTAAGGGGGTTAGAGGGAAGTTCCCTTTAACTTCATTGATTTGTGCCACTTGTTGCTTAGGGAAGATCTTTAAAGTGACTGCTCATATGACAAAGGACAATCAGAGGCTAAGCGCAGCTGAAGATCCTGGGGGCAACCAATTGCAACTGTTTAGTAAATAAAAACATAAATCAGAAGGATTATTCAATAAAGCATTTCTTTTTTCTCTTTTCAAGTGGAATTTGAAAATTCCTCTATCAAGAGCTAACTCATAATTAGCAGGACCCTTTATTAAGGGTAGATGGCCTGATTAAGTCCTGTAGCATATTTATCATCCTCAAAGTCAAGAGAAAATGCTTTTGAAAATAGGCAGAGAGGTGAATAGATTTTCTTGAGCTATTGTGTAGTCTAATATTACTTGATTGCTCTATTGTAGACTGCTGGACCACAACAAAGACAGCATATGATTATTTTCAAAGAGACAGAGAAGAAAGACTTACATTCTGCAGAGTTCACAGCTTCTATTGTTCCCTCACAGTTATTTCCAGCAATTTTAATGCATTGAAATGGCCACACACACAGTAAGAATAATCTTGACATAGCAGTGTTTTGGAATTGGTTCCATAATTCTAGATCATTGCACATACACAGCCGTTGTCCTATTTGAGGGAGTTTTGATAGTATACCATATATTGTCCAGTATTACAAGAACTGAGCTTCAAAAAGTTGTCATGAACTTATATTTTGCAGCTATTAAATGAATTTTGATTCTTGAATTATGTTTTTATATTTAGAGGCAGTTAAATCTTTTCGTCATTAATACTCTTAGAGGACCTAACTAATTTGTTCATTGATAAATTGCATTTTTAAAAAAATCCTAATTACTTTCTTCTCTACTTACATTCCACAGTTAATTGCTTTTACCAATCGTAAATATGCATCTGTTATTGACTACTTATAAAATGCAATTATGTCTTCAACTTCTCATCAAGTCTGAAATAACTAGCTGTCTATTGGGTAATTATAATTGTAATATTTTACATTATGGAAAATATTCAATGTTAGCCTCTTACACATTCAACAAAATCAGCATAAAAACAAAGCTGACTTTATCTTAGGAAACTAACAAACTGATCCTAAAATTCAAATGAAAATGTTAGAAGTCTAAACTAGCTAAAACAATCTTGAGAAACAATATGTGAGTTTACAGTTATCATTCTCCATTATTTTAGAAAGCCACTACAGAGCTGTAATAATCAAGCCAGGATGGTACTGACACAGGATATATTTATTTATTTATCTTGGAGTAACAGAATTAAATAGCTAAAAATATATTAAAGCGCTCGGTTAATTTAATTTTTGACAAAAAAGCAAGTCAATTCAATGGAGCATTATTAATTGTTCAAAAAGAAATGGTGCATGTATAACTTGATATTTATGTGGAAAATATGGATTTAAACACATATGTAATGTGATATATACTATAAAAACAAGTAGATTGCAGTCCCACGTGTAAGATCTAAAAGTAAAACAAGTCTAAACATCCATGGCATTGGGTTAGTAATGGCTTCTTCGGAATGACATTGGAAGCATGCTAACAAACCAGAATCTGTATAAAAAAATAAACACAGAATGGGAGAGAATATTTATCTGTCATATAACTGGTAAGAGGCTTGAATTTAGAATATATGAAGAACTCTTACAACTCTACAAACAACCTAATTAAAAATTTGGCGAAGGATCTGAATAGGCAGTTCTTAAAAGAAATCTGGAATTGATTAAAAAGCACATGAAAAGATGCTTGGCACCACTAGTCATTAGGGAAATACAAGTGAAAACCACAATGAAATACCACTTCACACCAACTCAATGCTATAAAAGAAAAGACAGACACAACTGTTAGTGAGCGTATGAGAACTGGGAACTCATGTTCTGCTTGGTGTGTAACGCTTTCAACCATTCTAGTGAAGAGTCTTATTTATTCTAACTGTTAAGCAGAGAATTATCATAGGACCCATCCAAATATTATACCAACTATTTGGTATAATTTGTAATGTAGTTGTTTATGAGATGGTTCACTGGATATGAAATTTGCTGTTTTTACAAAGTATTGGAGCTTGTTTCCCAACACCCATGTTGGGCAGCACACATGTTGGGAGCTGCCTCTAACTCCAGCTCCAGGGACTCTGATACCCTCTTTTGGACAATGTGGACATCTTCATTCATATGGGCACACAGCACACACACACACACACACACACACACACAGAGGACACACACACACACACACACACACACACAGAGAGAGAGAGAGAGAGAGAGAGAGAGAGAGAGAGAGAATAAATCTTAAAAACAAAAGCAGAATGCCACAACATAGATGCACTTTGAATGTAAATGTAGCACATTTAGTAAAAAGAAACCTGCCCCAAAACACTCTGAATTCCATTTATATAAAATGTTCAGAATGAACTAATCAACCAAAACATTAAAGCAGATTAGTGATTTGCCTAGGGATGGGAGGAGAGAATGGAGGTACCTGCTGAGTGTATGAAGCCACTTTGTGCAGTGATAAAATATTCTAAAGTTAGATCGTGGTGATGATTGCGCAATTCTGTAGGCTTACTAAAACTTTCTAAATTATATCCTTCACACAAGTGAAATTTGCAATGTAAATTCTCTACTGATGGGATTGCTAAGCACGAGACCACCTCTGAGAGGCATATGACTGTTTTCCAGGGTTGTTATTTCTAATGACTTTGGCATGTTTTGTATAATCTCCTCATGTAGTCTATACTATTCTAATTTCATATTAGTCTTCTCTCTTGTCTGGTTTTTGTCAGTGCTTCTTCTCTTCCAAGTTATGCAGCCTACAAAATTAGAATTTTATGGTAGTAGACTTTGGGAAATCTAGGTAATATAACTATGCTCTCCCATATTTTAAATAAGAATCAGTGTAGATTATTTACTTGTTTATTATTTATTTTTGAGGCAAGGGCTCATTACCTAGTCCAAGAAGGTAAAGATGACCTTGAACTTGGGACAACCCTTTCTTAGTCTCCCAAGTGCTGGGATTACAGGTATGAGTCACCTTCATTAGCTAATTGAAGCTATTTCAGTTTAATGTCTACTAAATACATAATACTACTTCCATGTTTATGCTTGATATTGGCATGTATACTTGACAATTATAAATCATAACTCATACTGCAGGACCTCAGACAAATGGTCTCTTTCTGAGTTTTGACACTTCTTATTAAATTTGGAAAAAATCTGATTTTAGAAGATAGGAGAGAAGAAATTAAATTTATTTCACCTGGGGAAAGAAAGTTCAATGAGAATATTATAGCACTTCAAGTGTCTTGGTCACTTAACTTCCATGGTTTCTGAGACGTGTGTGTGTGTGTGTTTGAGAGAGAGAGAGAGAGAGAGAGAGAGAGAGAAAGAGAGAGAGAGAGAGAGAGAGAGAATGTGTGAGTGTGTATATGAATGTATGAGTGTGTAAATGTGTGACTATGTGTGAAGTGTGTGTTTGAATTTGAGTATGACATTAAATGTGTGAGCGTGTTTGTATATGAATATATGAGCATGTGTGTGAATGTGTGTGTAAATGTATAAGTGTGTGTGTGATTGTGTGAGCATCTGTGTATATGAATGTATGCATGTGTGAATGTGTGTATGTGTGAATGTATGAGTGTGTGTATGTGATTGTATAAGAATGTGTGAGTGTTTATGCATGTGTGTGAATGTGCGTGCGTGCGTGCGTGCGTGTGTGTGTGTGTGTGTGTGTGTGTACAGGTACACATGTGTGCAGGCCAGAGATCAATTTTCAGTATTATGTCTCAGGAGCCATCACCTTGTTTTATAAAACAGAGTCTCACAGTGGGTCCTGGGAATTACTTGTTAGGCTAGGCTGACTAACCAGCAAAGCACCAGGTCTGCTCATTTTTGTCTCTCCGTCTCTGGGATTCCAAGCCTGTTATCCTGTGCGTGGCTTTCTGTGTGAGTGCTAGATATCTGAACTGGGGTACCTGTGCTTGTTTAGCAAGCACTTTATGGTCTAACATCTCTTCCCTGCCCTGATTTACAAGAACTATTCTTAAAGACTCATTCAATGAGCACTAAGCTCAAAGTCTGGTTTCAAACCCAGACTTGCCAAATGTGAGCCTGCACCATCCTTTTCTTCTTGCCAGAAAGATATCATCGGTCTAGACCATAGAAGATGACAGCCAGAGATGGAGGCTTTCCTTGATAAAATACTTAAACACTCCCCTATCTATGATAGTTTGTGCTTCTATAGTTACAATGCAATCAGTTGCTTCATCCCCCCCCCCCACGAATATTTCATTGTTGACTGCTTTTATTCCAGCAAGGCTAATATTTAAATAACTTTTGAGGTATATCACATCATTATTTTAGACTAAGAACCAGCTCAAGTGAAATAGATGGTCTAGGCTAGCTTCGGTAAAATTAGAAAGTTTATAGATTTTTCTTCCATATTCATTTTCTTTTCCCTTTTCTTCCATGGGGTATAACTTGTTCCTGGTAGGCAGCAAGGTGTGGCAGGAAAAGCTTTCTTTCTGTAAACAAAGTCGGGGCTCCTACATGAAATTGTTCATCTGGTTTCATCTGCTTAACCAGCCTCAGCCTCTACTTCCTCTTCATGGGGAGGATTAGCATGACTTTATCAACTGGGTGTTTGTGCACACCAGGGACTAGATATACACAAAATATTTCCTTTCTGTTCCCATTGAGGTCCCATTTAGGAAGGAAAGTAGAGATTTAGCCTATCCCAAATATTTTTGTTTTTGTATGACTATTTCCCAGAAACCTTTGAGTTAAAAAGATCTCTTTGCAAAATTACATATAATAGGTAGGAGGTGAGCATGGAAGACATTTTAGGACATAGATAACATCTTAAGTTCCTCCAAATATTATTATGGAGGTAATGTGTACATTATTTTGGCCAGTTTTCTCACAGTATTACAGAAGTTACCAGCTCTCTGCTGAGGATATTTGGCCCAATGGCTTTTGTATAATGGCAATTTATGTGACTTTTAAAACTGATGACATGCAATAGTATAGAATCCAGTTTCAAACAAAATAGCATTGTAACACAAGATATCTACATGGCTAAACCCAGAAGTCATTGTCCCACCTGTCCTGTCACAACAAACCTAACGTGATATAGGTCTTCTTGTAGGATGGATAATTCAGCAGGAACCCTGGCAAGTTGAAGGAGAAGGAAGAACAGGAAGTTATTTAGTGGGTACCGTAATCTATGTATAATGAGAGAGTTCTGGATACAGGGAGTGTTGACTGTTGCTAGATGGTGTTTAGATACTTAATGTCACTGAGCTGTATATTAAAATGGTTAAATGATACACTTTAGGTTATGTACACTTATAAAATATAGCTAAATATAATGGGATATATACATCTTTATCTATATTTAATGCTATATTATAAACACTGGAAAGTTCTTATATTAAAGAGTCCAAGGAAACAAGCTAGTCTGGGAGAAAGTACTTGTAAAAGGCATCTGGTAATGGATGATTATCTAAGATACATGCGGAATTTTAAAATTCAAAGATAAAATGATTTTTACTCAGTTTTAAAATGGGCCAAATACCTTTATAGATGCTTCATTAAAGAAGACATTTAGGTGGTAAAGGAACTATCATACACAACCAACAAAATGAGAACTAAAATAAGATGTTGTTTTGTAATAATCATTCCAATGTGGGAACCAAGACTATCCCAAAGGCTGATGGGGATGTAGAGGATCGGGAGCTGTCATCCGCTGCCTGTAGGGACACACAGTGACTATAGCCACTTTGAAGGCAGTTTGAGAGTTTCTTAGAAAACTAAGCATATTCTGTTTAGATGACCTAGCAGTCAGAATCTTTCATTTTTAACCCCAAAGGTGAAATTTATGTGCACACAAAATCCCGCATATGAATGTTCATAGCTATTTTCATTCCTAATTAGAAAATTAAAGAGATAGCTAAGACAAAGTGAATGAATTGTACTAAAAAACCAAAATAATTAAATGTAATGTAATGTTCAAGAGAAGTATCATCTACTGTGTATGAGATAATTGGACATGCCAAATAACAGATAGATAAGGGTATTATAAAAAACTTCCTAAGAGATGGACATATTAAATTTGAATACCATACAAATTTTAGTTTGGTGACTTCTGAGTCTATATAGCATTATGTTGTTAAATATATTTTTAAAAGACTTTTTAGAGAATTGACAAGAACAATTCACAATACATTAATTGAAGACTGATTAAACAAGCTAATAAAGGAAAATTACTATCCTAGACAACTAAATATACATCTTGCAATTCTCGGTATGATAGTACTTTGCTTTCTTCCATGCCTTTTTTCCTTTAGCCTATTCAGATGTATCATAAATTTAAAATGAGCCAATCATGAACCGACTGATAAAAAGGTTCTTTTTGAAAATGCTATACATGTACACAATATATCTTGGTCTGATAACTGACTGTGAGCACTGAGCAGCAGACAGAAGATCTATCTCATCACTGCCTGCCCCATCGAGCCTTGGGAAGCACTGAAGAGAGGACAGAGGGGATGTCAAATCTGGAGGATGGAGGGGCGTGCTGTCAAAAGCTGTCTTCTAGACAAGAGATGACTACTGTACACATGAACTTGGAGTTCCTGTGCTTGACTACCCAAGATCCAGTCAGTTAGCAAATAAAATGTTTTAGCAACACTGATCTTCACTGACTCCCAGGATTAAAATTAAAAGCATAAAGATAAACTTGCATGCCAAGTTACTTTTAGAGATTTATAATACATTATGCATAAGTTCTACAAGTCAGTTATCTTCATTTTATGTGGCAGAAACTACCCAATAGCATGATATCATTAATGTTGTATTTCTAGGTAATCATGGTATTACAAAATCCATTAACATTCCTGTCCATTGTGTTGAGTCTGTCTTAGTTGCCGCTGAAAGGGAAGACAATGTAAATGCTGAAGATGCTTTTTGCTTTTTCCTGTACACAATGAAATTAAACCACAGTACCACATTGCTTTGGGATGGATTATTGTCGCTGATTCTGATGTGAGAACCAGAATGATTTTTCCTTTTAGTTACCCTTCAGGAGCATATAAGGATATCCTTGTGATAATTAATTAGAGTCACTGTCCTGTAAAGTAAAAGCAATAATTTATTCCTATAGCTCTCTATCAACACCTATCTCATTCATCATTAAGTTTTGAGAATTCAGCTTCTAACACAACTGCTAGAACTGAATTCAACACCTGATCCCTGGAGGAACAGTAATATATGTTTGTTAAATAATTGATTACTGAATGAACAATTGACCATTGGTCAATTTATATGAAAGTTTTCTGATGGGTAACACATATTTAAGAGTAATCTTAAGACATGAAAAAAGTATTATTCCAGAACTGTCTTTGCACTGAAATTAAAGCGTATAAAATTGAAGTATACAACTATTTGCTGGTGTTTATCTTAGCAGGATGTCTTTCCATGATGGAATCATATTTGCTATGGAATGTAGCCATTTTGAAGTTATCCTGAGATGCTACTGCTGAAGTCAATAGAGGTCAATTGCCAATATTTTCTTTTCTAACAGCATTGTTTAGGGAAACAATGAGAGAAAACCATGTGAAGATTCTGAGAATATTGGGTCATACCTTATTTTATATGTAGTTTCTCTAGGGGAAAATCATAAGGCAGAAAATGATAATATCAAGAACATTTCAGTTCAATAGTCCACAATGATAGTCTGAACATTTTTTTCCTTTGGTAAATAATACTGTTTGAAATCATGGACTTTTTTCTATGACCCATCTCCACATCCTAGAAAAATCATTTATATGCTGATGAATTTAATACCTTGTACCCTCATTTTTAGGCAAACATCATTAGGTTACTTGGAGGTTGGCAAGAAAAATTAAACTCCTGAAAGTCTTCATCCAGGACTAGAAATGGAGTGTTTTATCATATTTCTCTCTAATGGGAGAAATACTAGAGAGGGTGAACTGCATGTTTTATGTATAGGAATCTTGTCTTTTATGCCTCAAATGTGTTTTACTATTGCTTAGAAGCGGCCATAAAGCTTTTTATCTATCCCTGTGTTCATAAATGCTTGTGTGTATGCATCTGTGACAAGATAAACACTCCACAAGCCTTTTGCATGCATTTATATCTATTAATTCCTTTTTCTACTTCTGGGCTAGGATTTACAGTAACATACTTAGAAGGGGAACTGTGCAGTGTAGTGGAAAGAGCATATGCTCTTGACCTTGACTCTAAACCTGCTTTTACTCTTACCTGCAAAAGCATGTTGCTGGAAGCAAATCACTTAGTGTTTCTAAACCTCATTTTTCTCATCTGTACAAATGATTCAGTTGGAAAAATAACTTCTAGGATTAGTTTTAAAATTCTTTTATGAAAGATGAAAATTGGAATTGCTACAGGGAGGTTGAAATGATTTATCTCAAGCAAGCAATAGGTACTGAGCACATCAAACACATGTTTGATAAGCATAGGGGTCTTCTGTTTCTTTAATTGAAAGGAAAACTTTTTAATACAATATATTCTGACCGACTCCTTTACAACTCTCCCCACATCCTTACCCATCCATCTCTTCTCTCCTCTCTCTTTCTTTTTAGTAAACAAATAAACAGGTAAAAATTAAATGAATCAGATTTTTGAAAAAAAAACCAAGGAGATAAAACAAAAAACATACATACATATACAGCCATACAAACAAAATCCATAAAAACACAAAAATCAGAAACATAATATTCAAGCAAAAGACCAGTACAACAAAAACAAACAAACTAAATAATACACCCAAACAAAACAATTTGAGACAAAATATATACAAAAATGTCATTGAATTCAAGTTTTTGTTGTCCACCCATGCTGAGCATGCCCTTACTCTTAAGTGTGATTAATACAGCAGTATGTTGTGTTTCCATTGGAGAAATCAATTTTCCTTTTGCAAGCAGATGTCAAATGGAGATAGCTTCTTGGTTAGGGAATGAAGAAATAAGTGGGGGTAAGTTGTACATGTCAACTTGACTGGGCCTAAATGTTTGTCAAACATTATCCTGGATATTTTATGGTGTTTTGAGTCATAATTGAGACTAAAACAATTCTAAAGAAAGCATATTCTATAATGTCCGTGAGTCTCATCTAATTAATTGAAGCCTTGCTCAGAACTAAAAGGGCGAGTGAGAGAGAATGCTTTCTGCTTGACAAATTGAACTGAAACTGGTGGTTTTTAGCCTGTGAGTTTGGATGGGTCTCAAACCCACTATATTAGAATAGAACTTATACCATTTTATTCTTCTTGCTCTTGGGACTTTGAACTTGAGCTAGAACTTACATATTGTCAAGCAAATCTTGGCACTTCACAGTGTTCAGTCACCATGAGCCAAGTCTCTTCTCTGTTTCTGTCTCCATCTCTTTCTCTTCTTCCTCCTCTCTATATTTCCTCTCTGTTACCCTAGAAAAGACAAGATCTGAGTAAATTGGGAGCATGTAGGTCACAGGAGAGGATAGAAGGGGAGAGGGAAGGGAGGGAGGGGGCAGAGAAGAGTGTATAGCCCAATAAACACAATAAAAAATAAATCAGGAACAAAGTTTTTAAAAAGTAAATTCTAATACACCCTGTATATATTACAATTCTTCCTTCTCCATCCTTATCCAAGTAGCCATTAAGCTTTGTGAGTTTCGTTCCCAAAATATGTCTTATCTTTACAGACTATATTTTATTGAATTAAAGCTATTTTAAATATTATAAAAATAATACATTTTTGGAAAATAAATTTCTAACATGATTTTATATTAAATATGTAGTTTTTATCTAGAGGAGTTTTTATTGCATAGACTCAGGCGAAACTAAGACCTATAGTTAATTGACAAAATATGCAAGTATTCCTTATAGGTAGTTGACAGAATATGCATCAGAGGTTCTCTTTATACTTAAAATAAAAGAGCATTTATAGGAGCAGAGAATGGCTCATCTAAACTATTGATATCAAAGTATGTATAACACAAATAATGAAGGCACTTTAGTAAATTATAAATCCTCCTTCCAAGAGCATACTTCATCCAGAAGTATGTGTAAGGTGTTGGGGAGGCAAAATATAAACTCTTTATCCTGAGGGAGTTCAGTGTGATGAAAGAGACATAGGTATCTATTACGTGAGGGAACAATATCAGTTTTATAATTGATGATTTCTTCCAATGTTTAATAACCATAGTGTTTTTTTTTTTGATGTTACCTTTTGTCAAATAATGGCTCACTTTACTGTCCTTTCATTGATGTAGCTGGGTTATTTTTTTTTCATGGTTTATTTTTTTATATTTAAAAATTTCCATCTCCTTCCCTCCTCCTCCCCCTTCCCTCCCTTCCCCTCCACCCATACCTCTCCTCCCTCCCTCTCAAGGCCAAGGAGACATCAGGGTTCCCTACTCTATGCTAAGACCAAGGTCCTCCCAACTCCCCCCAGGTCCAGGAAGGTGATCGACCAAGCTGAGAAGGCTCCCACAGAGCCCGTCCATGCAGAAGAATCAGAGCCCAGAGCCATTGTCCTTTGCTTCTCAGTCAGTCCCCACTGTTGGCCACATTCAGAGAGACGGGTTTGGTCGCATGATCCATTAGTCCCATTCCAACTGGAGTTGGTGATCTCCCATTAGTTCTGTCCCACCATCTCCATGAGTGAACGCACCCCTCACGTTCCTGACTTTCTTTCTCATGTTCTCTCTCCTTCTGCTCCTCATCAGGACCTTGGGAGCTCAGTCTGGTGCTCCAATGTGGGGCTCTGTCATTTTCTTCATCTATCGCCAGGTGGATGTTCTATGGTGATATGCAAGAAATTCATCAGTATGGCTATAGGAACTGGCCTTTTCAGGCTCCCTCTCCTCAGCTGCCCAAGGAACCAACTGGGGGCGTCTCCCTGGAAACCTGGGAACCCCTCTAGGGTCAGGTCTCTTGACAACCCTCAGGTGGCTCCCTAAATTAAGATATATGCTTCCCTGCTCCTTACACCTGTCAGATTGGCTAAAATCCAAAACACCAATAATAACCTTTGCTGGAGAGGTTGTGGGGTAAGGGGTACACTCATCCATTGCTGGTGGGCATGCACACTTGTGCAACCACTTTGGAAAGCAGTGTGGCGGTTTCTCAGGAAATTAGGGATCAACCTACCCCAGGACCCAGCAATTCCACTATTGGGAATCTACCCAAGAGATGCCCAATCATACTACAAAAGCATTTGCTCATCTATGTTCATAGCAGCATTATTTGTAATAGCCAGATCCTGGAAACAACCTAGATGCCCTTCAGTGGAAGAATGGATGAAGAAACTGTGGAATATATACATGCTAGAATACTACTCAGCGGTAAAAAAACAATGACATCTTGAATTTTGCATGCAAATGGATGGAAATAGAAAACACTATTCTGAGTGAGGTAACCCAGACCCAAAAAGATGAACATGGGATGTACTCACTCATAATCGGTTTCTAGCCATAATTAAAGGACATCGAGCCTATAATTTGGGATCCTTGAGAAGATAATAAGAAGGTGAAGTCCCTAAAAAAAGATATAGTAATCCTCCTGGATATTGGAAGTAGACATGATCGCCAGGCAAAAATTGGGAACTTGAGGGTTGCGCGAGACGCGGCCAAGGGAAAATGGGGAGAGAAAAGTGTGAATGGGAGAATGGGGGGAGCTCGGAGTGTTTTTGTTAATATCATTCTAACTTGCCCTTTTTATGCGATTTAGAGTCAAGATGAACGTGATGAGTTTGTGCCTATCACTCTAAGGATTTGGTGAAGGTCATTCATGTTTCTTCTTCTTGTTATGTGAAGACAATAAATTATCTGAGGTTTAATTTGACCGTCTTAGGTTCTGCTAAGTCTCATATGTCCTCTCACTCTGGAATTTGATTTAAAGGAGCTTGTCTGGGATATCCTTTTGTTGTGGTCAAGAGGAAACAGTTGGATTCTGTGAGGGCATTTGAAGCATCTGTCAGATGTCATGAGTATCTGGTTCACTCAGAGTAGATTGGCCATATCTAGATACATTGCTATCTTTGTTACAGTTTCTGTTGCTATGAAAAGACACCCTGACCACTGCAACTCTTATAAGGAAAACATTTAATTGGGGTGGCTTGCATCCAATTTCAGAGGGTCGGACCATTATCATCATGGTGGGGAGCATGGCGATATGCAGGCAGGCCTGGTATTGGTTGCATCTTGACCAGAAGGCAACAGTAAGTGGACTCTGTATCACACTGAGAGAAGCTTCAGCATATAAGAGACCTCAAAGCCCACCTCCACAGTGCCGCATGTCCTTTGAAAAGGCCATACCTACTTCAACAAAGCCACACCTCCCAATATTGCTACTCCCTCTGGAGGCCATTTTCTTTCAAACCACCTCCATTGCCAAACACTAAATTCAATGGACAGGTTCCTGATACAACTGAGAAGAAAGTAAATATTTATAAATAAAGAAATCAACCTATCACAAGACAGGGTGCATGTAAACTACACGATGCACCTCACACAGTGCCTGTCACAGAGAACTGCACGATGTCTGGTAATCAGATTGTAACTGCAATAATAATGCTAGTAGCTGATTGTATAGAAGCACAGATGATGGAGAAGTTCAGTGCTAGAGTGGTATAGGACAGCATCACAGAGAAAGAGAAACTGACTCAGCCATTCAGGGGAGAATGATGGATCGTCCTGATAGAATGAGCACAATGAGAAATACGGAAGGGGGCTTTTCTAGTTTGTATTTGGTGCTGTGATGAACACTGACTATAACTGACTTGGAGAGAAAAAACTGGTGTTTGTTTGTTTGTTTGTTTGTTTTGCTTATGTTCCAGTCCATCATGAAGAGAAACTAAGGCAGGAGCTCAGAAACTCCTCTATAGACCACGGAGGAATGCTTACTGGCTGTGTCCAGGCTCACGTTCAGCTGCCTTTCTTTCCTTTTCTTGTTTGTTTTTGTCTGTCTGTTTGTTTGAGACATGGTCTCATTCTATAGCCTTGGATGGCCTGGAAATTGTTATGTATACAAGATTGGCCTAGAACCAACCTTGTGTATCTCTCATACTCAAAAAGATCTGCTTGCCTCAGTTTCCAGAGTGCTGAGATTAAAGTTGTGTAGCAACACCTGTGGTCAATTGCTTTTCTTATACACCCGAGGCCCACACTGGGTTGGGTTCTCCTACATCACTTAGCAACCAGGAGAATGCCCCACAGATATATCCACATGCCAATCAGATGAGGACAGTTTCTCAGTTGCAGTTCCCTCTCCCCAGGTATTCCAAGTAGGCAACCGATGTTAAGTTTGACAGGGATTAAGCAAGGACCTAAGCAGACATAGAGTCTCTCTCTTCCTAGAAGTTGATCTCATGTCTAGTCAGATAATATGCATGTGATGACCTCAGATGCAAGTAATGGAATATTTAATTAAAGGCGACTTAAATAACAAAATGGGAAAAAAAACCCAGATTGTCTTACTAAAGAAGAAATCTGAAGCTGGGTTTTTCAAGAGTCCTCAGAGTTATGAGATGTCTTCCCAGTTTAGGGAAGACATGCTTTTCTATCATTTCACACTTGGCTTCACCAAGCCTGCGTTCTCAGGGCTCTCTTCTTCAGTTCCCAACTTGGCACCTGTAGCCCTTGTTATCTGTTGTCTCAGGGTAGCATACAAACACAGGGTAGGAGTTCCTTTTCTGTTTGTTTTTATCTCCCTAGGAAACGATTTTCTCAGGGCCTTCCTTTGAGAACTCAATTGCTTTGTCTCACTGGCTAGAGTTATTTTAGATGCCCATTTCCAAATTATCACTGGCCAACAGAACTGGAAACGCACGATCAATGTAGAGCAATACTGAGTCTAGGGAAATTTTCATCTCAAAATTTTTCTTCTCATAGAAAAGAATCACATCAGTGTTCTCTTAGCAAAAAGGTGATGGCTGTCAGACCCCCAACAATAACATATAGGGATATTCTTTTCTACTCAATTTTAAATCTTTGTAGTCAACCAACATTTTAGTGATTACTAGCTCGGCTTTAGTAATTTGCATGAATTGTCAGCTTTGAATAGCCTCTGGTACTAAGTTATTATTGGTAATTGAAAGCAACATTCACAAGTTGGCCCCACAGATTTTACACAATTGTGTATCTCAGTAACACAGAGTCAGAATAGTAATCTAGGAGAATATCATCTGGTTTTATAAATGAAAAATGATCTTTATTGATAAAAGAATATGTACGGTGCCTTCCCCCATTCCTTGATAATTTCATAGACTAAACCTCTTACTCTGTTCCTCTGCCCGCCCCCCTCCAGTTGGCTATGGCAAACTTCAACATTGCCAATTTAGCAATTTCCCCGAAGAACATTCTTTAGTTCTGTATAAATATAAAGGAGAAAGAATTCTGTGCCCTCCCTTGAAATTTGAAATGTATCTCATACCAAGCCAGTTAGACGATTGTTACATCTGCGGTTTCATGAATGGGATGCCGTCTGTTCAGAGAATGTTCCGTTATAGCAGTGCCTTTTGTTTCAAATGAGTGAGTAGAAGAATACACAGCAAGTAGGGATATATAGGAGAATACCAGATTGGGCACTTACAATGTCCAGCAGAAATGGCCAGAAGACTCGGCTGAAACAGTCCAACTGGACTCTCTACTTACAATTCTAGGTAGAGTGACCTCCCTGCATATGGTGCTTGTTACTCCCACTACAACTACTTCTCTATGATGGGATAATCAATAGTGACCTCTGCTAGAAATGTCTTACCTTCTAGCTCGTCTTAAGGGTACATTGTTTATTAGTACCTTCTTCTTTTTCCCTGTCACAGTCTCAAGGAACCAACCTTCCAAGGACAAACAGTCTTGGAGGACACCTGAGAGCAACTTTCTTGAGACACAGGGTCCTACCTTGCTCCCAGAGGTCATTCTTCACAAGAACCAATGGCACACGGCAATTAAAAAAAATGTCATTTAGTTTACGGAGGCCCATTCCAAAGGGTACCTATAGAGAGAATGCTAATACTGAATAGATAAGACGGTTTTATATATGTACTCACATCACATGTTAAATATCAAAGCTTAATTTATTTACATGGAAAAGGTGAAATTTCCAGAGCAAAAAGCAAAAACCCAGCTCTGTTCTTTTCTGCATTCAATTCTTATATTCAAACAGCATGGCCCTATGACTCATTAGACTAATCCCCTCTGCTCATGACATATTTCAGTGCCCCCACACATATTCAGTTCTCATGACATTTGCTCATATGTTTGAGTCAATTAGTTATTCATCCGGGTATTAGGAAAACCTCTATCTTTTTCTCCCAGCATCTTTTAGTATAAGCTTTTCAGCCTCCACTTCTACTGCCAGGTGGAATTTCAATCACGAAGTGGAACAGAAAGCAGGGAGTCAGGAGAGATGATTCATCAGGGAAGATCGGAAAACAATGAGCGCAGAGAGATTTTATGTGACTATTTTAGTGGGTGGAGCCTCAGACAAGGCAGTCCTGGTAACCTTGAACACGGAGGAAAATGGCAAAGGTTAGACAGCATGGTATATGTTTTCTAGGCAGATTTTCTTTTTCTTTTTTTTTCTTATTTTGAATCAATAATTTGAATGTTTAAAACTTGAAGTGATAAAGTTTTCTTTAAATATTTATGCCAGGATTTATAGTCCTTCTTAATACTTTTTGACCAACAGAGTGGACTCACAGTGTTTGGATTCATTTCAAATTACCAGTAGTTTCCCATGACATTTTTTTTTAAAAGACCATGAATAGAAGACTTGCAAGTAGGAACTCTTGTGGTGAGGACCATTAGTTTCAGAAAAACTAGATTGTGTCTCATCTTTGTTCTTACTTTAATATTCTTTCACTTTAAAAAATTTGGTTCTACCTAAGAGCAGACATTGTTATTTTGAGTTGCCAGAACTTTAAGGTTTTACATCTTCTTACTTAGCCAGTATAAGCCTTCTGACAGTGGGAGACAAACCAGCATGATCTTGATGGTCCCAAGTTATTCGAATGTATTATATGTCTTAAAATATTTATATCCTTCAATCTAATAGTTTGCTTTATATTTGATTGCTCTAAAAGAAAAGCCATGCCTAACCACCAAATAATGCCAAAGTGCTTATGGGCCCCTTCTCATAGTTGGAAACAATTTAATGGCAATAATGAAGTATAATTGCATAATTGTTTTATGATTGCTGATGAGAGTCTATGTATTAAAAGAATAAAACTTGATATAAATTCTTAAGACTAGCTGTGAAATTTAGTTTATTGTGTATGCTAGAAATACAATTTTATTTAGATCACTCAACTATATTTGGGTGAAGTATAACGAGCATGAACTTCACAACGTTGACTATGAATAAGTGGGTAGAACTATTACAGAAGGTTTTAATTTTTTCCCTTGTGTCCCAAAGACAATAAACACATGTCACTTTGTCATATAAATGAAAAATAAAAATTAAGATTTTTGACTGATGAATTTTAGAAATGATTTACAAATTTAAAAGTAATAAATGAATCATTCAAAGGACTGAATCCTTGGGTCTTTTCAGCTCATATTTTCCAAAGGAATAGATAACGTAATATGAATATTCTCATGATTCTGTTTTAGCTCGATTGCTTTGTCTCTTAACTTGTAGCAGATTTCCAAATAAACCATAAAGGAAACTAACTCATCCATCCCATTGAAATGTTTGAAGGAGGTGGCTTCACATAAGTACAGCAAGGAGAAATGAGCAAAAAGCTGCGTATCATATCTCTAGAAAGCCCAATTCCAGTTTTAAAAGGTTTTCAAGAAAAAGACCCGTGGTATCGTTGTGGGATAGTCAGAGCAGTGCCTAACAATCCGCTTTCTGACTGTAGCCAGACTTTGCTCTTTGTCTCTTTCTGGAATTATTGAATAGCTTCTAATCAATGGGAATGCTTCACCTAGTCATATTTTACTTTCATCAGAACACTTTTATAAAAATTAGAAGATATTTTAAATATGCAAAATATGTTCATTGACCACCTTAATGTGGGACCTTTATCGGTTCTCAGTGGGGTAGAGAAGTAGGGGAGCTGCTTCCCTCATGGCATTCTCTGTCTCAGGATTCAGGAGTGGAAACCTGTTGTCACGACTCCCAGGTAACTTCTGTAGACTCTTACTCTCTAGGAGAGTGTAACTGTAACGAAGTATTGAAGCTGACTTTGCCTCGAGGCTTTGTGTTTGTTCCTTTTTGGTGATTGAGCACTTCATAATACCAGCAATAGTTCTTAAAGGATGGCAGGTGGGTTTAGGGCTCTGCCAACCACTGTGTGCTTTTATAGTCGGCGCTTTGAACGTGTATCTTGAACAAAACGACAAGGTTCTAGAGGGAAATGACCCATTTGTCAGGGCTTTCCTACCACTCACATAGGGACCAAAGTGTAGAAGTGGTCATGAAGTCTTTGGTAAGTTAGTCAGAAGAGAGTCAGATGTGGAATCCAGGTAATCTGGTCCTACTGCCTTATAAAACCCCTGGGTATCTGTGGTTCATTTCTAGCAAATGCAAAATGGAGAGTCCTGATGCTAACAGCAAAACCATTACAAACATTTTGCTGAACTACATTTATCATAGGTGATGATAGAAAATAATAATGGATTTAACATCACTAAAGCTGACATAAAAGGAACTCAACACTTGGAAAAGTCTGGTCTCCCTAGGATGCCATATGACAAAAAGGTTTATGTACTTTCAGAGATGATCATCTAAGACTTTGAATTTTTATTTATTTATTTATTTTTAATTAAAAATTTCCACCTCCTCCTCTCCTCCTATTTTCCTTCCCTCCCCCATCCCCCTCCTCCTCCCTCTCCAGTCCAAAGAGCAGTCAGGGTTCCCTGCCCTGTGTAAAGTCCAAGGCCCTCCATCCTCCATCTAGGAAGGTGAGCATCCAAACAGACTTGGCTCCCACAAAGCCAGTACATGCAGTAGGATCAAAACCCAGTGCCATTGTCCTTGGCTTCTCAGTCAGCCCTCCTTGTCTGCCACGTCCAGAGAGTCTGGTTTGATCACATGCTATATTAGTCCCAGTCCTCACCAAGACTTTGAATTTTAGCAAAACCATGATAAAATCTTAGATGAGCCCACCTAATCTAAACCAGGAGTGACCTTGTCTTTTACATTATGTGACTTGGTATAGATGGATAATATAGTCTTTCTGAAAATGCAAGACATCAGACTTGCTGTATGATCTTTTATTCTTCCCTTTATGAATTGACATTATATACTTTACTAAGTAGTGTGTAGTGCTAGTTTTCTTATATAACAATTCATTGTTTTCTATTCATTACTAAGCTGTAAGCTTTTGAATATGATCAACAAAGATACATAAGTTGGGCTCCGCTTGCTTGAAGTTCAGCCACATAGATCTCTTTTATTCCATTTGTTAATTTATAACATTGCTGTTCATGAATTCTTTACATTTTCTGTATTTCCTCTTATTTTATCTGACTACTCATCTTTGAAGTCTCAGTATAAATGCCCCTGTCTTAAATGAAAGCTCCTACCCTGAGCTTTTTGGCCTTTTATATTCTGTCCCTTTCTCAAACTCATTATTAAATATTTGTTTACACAATTATATTTTGGGTGTTTGCCTCTCTCCTTGTTGTTAGCTCTTTGTAGGAGTGAACTATGGGCTTTGTTTGTTTTTACCATTGTTTAGCATCTAGAAAAGTGTCTGGCAAATAATAGGTGCTTGGTTAATATTTACTAAGGGAATGAATGAGCTCTACTATTGTGATCTATTAAAGGGATTTTTATGGTTGCTTTGAGACTAAATGAGATTTATTCACAGAAACTCACTGCCAAGTTGAGTTCTAGATTATTCGTAGACCCTGTATAAGTAGTCACAATGTCCTTCTTTATCTTCTTGATGTTAGTGACTCCAGTTGGAACTATTTTCAACTTCTCATAAGCCATGGATAATGATGATGAATGATGTCTGGTGAAGATGCCTAGCATGGGGACGTGGGAATTCATGGAAGAGTAAACAGTGTGAATGAAGACGGAGAAGCTGAATAGAGCATGCAAAATTTGAAGAAAATAGGTCATTTTGATTGGCTTAAACTGAGGACTGTGAAGAAGGGTTATGATGGAAAAGTCTGGAAAGCATTGCTTTAAATCATATTTGGAAGGTCTTACTGAGGACTCTAGAAGAGCCTGGCTCTATCAAGGTTTTGGAATTGTTTAATTCTGAAGAGCAGAAAGTTTTCATGGGACACCTTTTCAGTGTTAGTGAGACATAGATAGGGTCTATTATTGCCATGCTGGTGGTTTGTGCCCTTGGCTATCACTTCCCTGCTTTGTCGGGTCTCTCTACTATTTAAATGCTGATGCCTTCAGGACTATTAGTATAATTTCCTCTTACTTTCAGTCATTTGCTTTAAGTGTACTATCTATTGTCTTTTTGTGTGATTACAATTTAATTACATTTCTCCCTTCCTTTTTCTCCATCCAAACCTTTCCATATACTTCTCTCCACTTTCTTTTAAATTCATTATCTCTTTTCTCACTAATAGTTATTGCATGCATCCATATATATGCATATATATTTCTAAATATAACCAGTTGGGTGGATATAATACATAATGTTACTTATATGTGTGTTCTTGATATAATTATTAGATCAAACTATTTCTTTTATACTTACAAATATCAGTAACCTATCCAGCATCTCCTAGGTCTCCTTGATATATCTCAAACCTAATGTGTCTGAGATCAAACTTGGGCCTGCATTGACTTCTATGTATATTGTCTCCCAGTTAGACATGGCATAGACACTATCCAATTTCCTTGGAATCTTCTTGAATTCCATAAAAGGCTTGCATGTAAGTCACTTAGTTATCTTTTTTCTTTGTTTTGTTTACTTTCTTTTAAAAATTTTAGTTCATTGGGGATTTCATGCAATGAGTTCTGATCACATTTTCCTCCTTCCCCCAACTTAATTCTACCAATCATTTTGAAAATTTTTTAAAAAGTATTTATATGCATTACAATTGTGATATAATCATTTGAAAGATTAAATAAAATCTTATGGAATTTCTTCACAAAAAGGTAATGGCTATATGCATGTTTATATGCATGCATGCATATATATTGTATTATTGTATTGCTTGTCTTTATCATCCGCACTCAATGTTGAATGTTCAGTAGGAGTATAGTGGATTGATTTATGGTAGTATTGTACTTGCTAAAAAATTTTATGGTTTCTTTCTCAGTGACACTTCTAGTTCCACTAGTACTAAATGATTTTACTGTTTGAGTGTCATCTTTCAACACTGAGGAATTGATAGCAAAGGCTTGAGAGATGTAAACTAAATGTAGACGGGTTTTTCTTTGGGCCACCAGCTCACAAATAATGACATGGAGACTTATTATTAATGATGAAAGCTCAGCCGACAGCTTAAGGTTGTTTCTAATTAGCTCTTACAACTTAAATGAACCCATTTCTATTAATTTACATTCTTTCTGATGGCTTTATTACTTCATCTCCTTACTACCCATCCTGCTTCTCTGTGTCTGCTGGCATCTCCACCTTCTTCCCAGAATCATTTCTGCCCTCCGTATCCTGCCTACCTATTGACTGTTCAGATTTTTATTAAACCTATCTGAGTGACACATCTTCACAATGTACAAAAAAGATTCCACAACAACTAAGGGCAGAATTTTTGAGTTGAATGGGCCAAACAGAAGCAAGCAATCAAAATAGGATTCTTTTAGTATGAGTCGTAACAGTTTAATAATTCAGAGTTTTCCTCTTCCACTAAAATTCATCCAGCTCCCCTATGATGTGTGTTGAACTTTTCATCCTGAGAATACTACTTTTTATAAGTTCACAGCTCCTTTCTAATTGGGTAATGGTTTTAAAACCATAGTCAGCCAGGGAATATAACTACGAATGCCCCGAACCTTTGAAGAGTATTGATGCTTAGGTTCTTCTGATCTGGTGCAAGAACTAGAACTTCTGGAATAAGGTTTGCATTGCTTGCTATAATTTTAACTGAAATTTATAGGAACCAGAATTTAGTTTTCCACTAAGACTTTTGGAGAAACTGCAATCTGACCTTTGGGAACTCCATCAGGTTGTGAAGAGTGAGGTTAGTGTTCTTCCAGTATGCTGGTTTCATGAAAAGTGGAGCTCCATGGTGGAATGCTTTACCTGTGGTCGGACACCACTCTTTAGCTGTGTTTGATGCATGCCATGCCATCTGCAGGGAAATGAAGCTGGTCTGACTTCTAATGACAGCCACACTCTGATATTGCTTTCTTCTCTGTCTTTTGCAATGCTCATGACATGTCATGCCAGAAAAATAATAATTTTCTGAACCTTTTTTACCCCTGATAAGTGCTTGCACAATGAATTTAATTAAAACCTCTTTATCTATTCTGCTGAAAACAAGGAATTAACAATATCCATTAAAATGACTATTACATTCACATCAAATGGATTTCAACACCCCACTGAAATGATATGAAGGAAACCATAATCATGCGAGGCCCAATATGGTGTATAAATTTTAAGCCTTGTGAAACCCTAAATTATTTTAATCTCCAAATGTAATTATCATAAATGTCAGTCAAACTTTCCCAAGGCCTATTTTTGTTGAAAGGAAAGGAACAAATGAAACTGCGGGGCTCTACATTTTACAACTTGATTAACTCCTCCATGCCTGGTGGAACCTCAGACTCACTGCCAAGACTGACTGCTTTTATGGAGAGCACATTTTATGCTTTTACTTTTCTTGGGTTTTTTTTTTTTGAAAATAGATTATAATATGGTGTGGGAGGTCCTTCTGTCTATGTGTTGCTTTTATTGGTTAATAAATAAAGAAACTACATTGGCCTGTTGATAGGGCAGAGCTTAGGTAGGCAGGGAAAATTGGACTGAATGCTGGGAGAAAGAAGGAAGAGAGGTAGAGACGCTATGGAGTCACCACCAGAGATAGACATGCTGAAACTTTGCTGGTAGGCCACAACCTTGTGGTAATGCACAGATTATGGAGATGAGTTATATTAAGACATAAGAGTTAGCCAATAAGAAGCTAGAGCTAATGAGCCAAACTGATTTAATTAATACAGTTTCTATGTGATTATTTTGGTTCTGGGTGGCCAGGACGAACAAGCAGCTCACCTCAACTTTAATATAATATATTCTAATTATGATTTCTCCTGTCCCATCTTCTTCCAGAGCCTCTCTATTTCCCCACCCATCCCAATCCATATTGTTTCTTTTCCTTTCTTATTAGAATACAGACAGGCATCTAAAAAGTAATAATAAAGTAGAATTAGACAAGAATACAATAAAATAAGCAAAAAAAGGCTAAAGAAAAAGATCAAGAAACATATACAGATGTAGAGATACACACATTTGCATGCAGAAAACCACAGAAAATTACAAATCCTGAAACCATAATATATACACAAAGGACCGCTAAAAAAGCAAAGAAGGAAAAGACCTGATAAAGCATTATGAGACAAAGAAGCTCCAAAAATACCATTGAGTTCCTTTTGTGTTGGGCACCTATTACTGGGCATGAGGCCTGGCCTTAAGTGTGGTTTGTAAACCCAGTGAAAATCTACTGGAGAGAACTAATTTTTCATTTGCAAATGGTCGCTAATTGGGCTTCCTAGGTGTCCACTCCCCCTCTCAGTCCTGGGGTCTCAGCAGGCTCAGACCTGTGCAAGCCTTGTGTTTGCTGCCATAGTCTCTGTAAGCTCATATGTGTATTTGGTCCTTCTTGTATTTGTAAGGCCTTGTTTTCTTGGTGTTCTCTATCACCTCTGGCTCTTACAATCTTTCTGCTTCCTCCTTCAGAGGCTTCCCTGAGCCCCAAAAGGAGGAATTTGGTGAAGACATCCCATTTAGGACTGATTGTCCCAAAGTCTTGCACTAACTGCACATCGTCCAGCTGTTGCTCTCTGTGTTTATTCCTATCTACTGTAGGAGGAAGCTTCTCTGATGATGTCTAAGTAGGAACTGAACTATGGATAGAGCAGAATGTCATTAGGAATCACATTATTGCTGTATTCATTTAGCAGAGCAGTAATATTTGTCTTTCCCCTAGGTCCCTGGTCTGTCAAATATCAGATTCTTGGTTGCTCAAGCAGTATCTGGTATGGGTTGCATCTCATGGAGTGGGCCTTATCTTGTTGGATATTAGTCAGTTAATCCCACAAACTCTGTGTCATCGCTGTGCTAGTTCATCTGGCAGGCAGTTTACCATTTTAGATGGAAGGCTTTGTAGCTGGATTGGTGTTTGCCTTTCTCCTGTGGTAGCGTTCAGAATACCTTACAGTACCCTGAACACTAGCCAGTAAAGGTGAAGGCCTTAGGTAGGCACAAGCTCCATGGCTCCAATTGCTGAAAGTGTTATCTTCACCAATGAAGCGTTACTGTCAGTTTGTAAAGAGCATCCAATAGCCTTGTCAATATCTTGGGTAGTTTGTGGATTGCTATGGGTTGCCCAAACAATGGCCACTGCCTGATAATATCCAGTTTTTCATAATATGTTGAGCTGTTCTCTTGACCTTCCCAAATCACACTTCAGGTTGGCAATAAATAAATACAGAGAGTGGTCTTCTCTCTGATTTCATAGGTTATCAAAATGAAATTATACCATGTCCTTTCTTGAAAAGAGACGACTAAGTTTTGATGAGGCATTGAATGGTGCAATTATGTCAACAGAAGAAACAAATGTTTTGGAACTTTATTTTAAAGCACAATTTCCAGCAATATATTTGCCAAATAACACATTCTAAAGCACTCCTGGGTCCGAATACAAGAGATTGTTTACTTGTGACTGGGTGCCTAAAGATCTTCTAGAGGGCAAGGTTTTCACAAGACAGCTCTTTTCCAATTCTAACCATTATATAATGCTGAATTTAAATGAGAAACAAAGAAAGTCACACTCACTAGTCCAATGGTGAACACATTGAAAGTTGCCTGAAAGCCATGTGTTAACCCGCTGTATGTTTAGAAATTAAACCTAGATATCAGAAGACCAGCTTTGATTGAAGCCTTTTAACATCATTCTCTGCATCACGCCAACCAGAGGCTCAATCTTGATTCTTTCTCTCTGATTATTTCGTAGCTTTGTTTGATGCATGTCACTTCTCTATTGTTGGCAAGTTCTGAAAGCCTCTCAAATTGAACCTGATGCTGCCCCATTATTTATTCAGAACAATTGCCATTATGTTTTCCTAATAACAGCTGTGAGAGCATCTATCAGTCTTTTTTATTTGGGTGTAATTTCTGTATATGAAAGTAATTTGCTGTCAGCATCTGCTGGTGACTTCTATTGTTTGTATTGAAACAGTGTTCAACTCTCACCCTTTACTCTTGCTTGCAGTCTCTCCCTCTTTTCCACTGGCATAATTTTAACATATGTTTCAAAATACTACTTACAAATAAATGCAACTCTGGTGACCTTAGGCTTTTTTGATAAACAAAGAGTGTTGTAAAGATAAGGGTCCCTATTGCCCAACCTTGAACAGTGTCTTGCTTGTATCCTCCTTTCTAGGATATCTCTGTCACCTGTATTTGTGGATCTCTGAGTTGACACCATGGTGTAACAGAAGCCCAGGATCTGATGCTGTCTTTGGACTCTGGAAGAGACAGTGAGTACTTGTACAGAATCCACTGATGAGAAGGGATTCATACTAAGAGTTTGTGGAGCAGAGGCATGTTCTCACCATAAGTGTGGCTGTGGATATTGAACATGCATGCCATTGATATCCCAATTGGAGGTCTTACTAGTGTTTTTTTGATAACAACCTTGTCTGGCAATAACTCTAAATGAAGTTGTGAAACCTGCATAGAATGAAGTGAATAAAAAATCCTAAACTCTTCAAGTTTGTAAAATTTCCTCATTATACAAGTAAAACACAGGTTTAGAGAGGCTAAATGACACTGCTTAGCTGTAAGTGAGTGCCAAGATTCAAACTGTAAGGCTCCTCTTTCTCTTGTATCTCAGAATTCCCAACTGGGGATAGCCTTCTCTTCGGACATCACTTAAACAGGATTTGTAATGGCAGTGGGATGGAAGTCACTGCTCGTAGGAGCTCCTGCATTCAGTCTCAAACAGGGTGATATAACTGAGGAATGAAAGCTGAAAAACTGTAGACTATCTGGGTAGAAGGAGCCAGACAAGACTCATGTGGAGCAGAGCTGAGGTGAGTTCTGAGTCAGAACTCCACAGCATCTTCAGATAAGTACCTCAGCCCCAGATCAGATTAAATGGAGGGCTTCATGCATGCTGTGTCACTGGCTTTATCTGCTCATGATGAATGTTCATGCATGTGTTGTGATTAGTCAGAGGATTAGCAGGTTCATAATTTATTTTGCAATGAGCTTAAAGCATCATAGGAGTAAATGCCAAATTCTATTGGCTCAGTCTTCAAAGCTGATCTGAAATATGCCTACTGCTCACTCCCTGCACAGCTCCAGGTTACTGTAAAAGTTCCCTTACATTAGGTTATCTGTTCCCCCTCTATTCTTAACAGCCAAAGTAATCCCTCTAGAATCGTAACCAGACTGCAGCATGCTTGATCAGGGCCCTCGGGAAGAGCTCCATTGCCTTCGCATGATGTTTCTTCCATGCCAAGTTCTCAGAAGGCTGCAAGGCTCTGGTAGGTTAGAACCCCTAAGGCCAGAGTCCTTTATGACAACACTCACTCTCTGCCTGAGTCACACTGGCTCCTTGCTATTCTCCACACCCAAAAGATGTGTTCACTGAACAGAACATTTCCATTTTCCTGACACATAGCTCTTGACTCCATGGGCTCCTTTCACATCATCCAGGCCAGAAAGGACTTCTCCACTTCCCAAACGTCTTCATAGTCTTCACCACTCCACTTCATATATTACTTTGCTATCTATGTCTTTGACTGACTTTTTTTCATGAACTTTTAATATGAATACTAGTTGACATCATGTTGTAGACTGTTTGTTAACTTACTTAGGTTTGTTTTATTGTATGAGTTCCCCAATATTCTATAGTCTCTAAGAGTAATACTTTTAAACTAATTAATTAATTATGTATGTATGTATGTGTGCATGTGTGTGTATGTGTGTGGTGTAAGTCAGAGGATGCTTCTCAGGAGTTAGTTCAGAAGTTAGTTCTCTCATGTTTACCTTGTAGAATCTGGGGATGGAACTCAGGTCTTCAAGCCCACAGGTAATGAGCAATCTGGATGGCGAAGGGGGAATTATTTTTATCTTATTCATTGTTCTGCTCTCTGTTCCTATACTGGGAGACATATAGCAAACACCCAGTAAATATCTTTAATAGCTTGAGGAATGTATGCAACATCTGGGAATTCTTGTAAGAGAAAAATCTTTTATCCTATGCGAAAGTTTGTTAGATCTCCATTATGCACTTAACAAATTTTTGCTAAACTTAAACGCTAGTTTCTAGAATTATAGACACAAATCAGACAGTCTGTATTCGAAGAACTAGTCCTCCAGGGAAGAATATATGTAAGTGTTATGAGAGAACGTGATAAAATAACAAAGAGCAACAGAAGAAAGTGACCAAGTCAAAATAAATAAAATTGAACTTGGACTAAAGCAGACTTTCAAGGGGGTTTCTTGAGGAAGTGAGAATTCAGTTGATTGCTGAAAAATGCTTAAGACTTATCAGGAAAGGGATACAGACAAGGACAATCCAGGCAGGGGTATGACTGGAGAATGAACAGAAACCATTGGACCCACTGCTACTTCCTGGTTCCTTTGGTTGGCATTTTCATGTGTTCTATTGCTGGGAGACGTTTGTGAAGCACTTTCTGTGGTCTAGACATCAAACATTTTCAGACATTATCTAATAAAGCTTGTCATTTATTATCAGTCTGAAATTATATATCTCTGCTCTCAGAGGCAGGTTGCCTCCGTCTGAGATCTCAGGGTGTAATGAGCCTTCTTCACTGAGAGCAGAACTGATGTGGAGTCTTTTTAAACTGACCTTCCATGTGGTCTGGATTTATCTAATTATCTTATCCAACAGTTTTCCATAGTGGGTAGCAATCTATCCTAGGAATGGACTTTGGACCAAAAGCTATGAGGTCCTGCCTGGGACTTGAATTTGTGATTTCAGAGTATCTAAACATTCTACAACTTATGCTAAGAATAATCGAATGATTCATGCAGGATGTTACTGAAGGGTTCAGTGTGTATTTTCTTTGGATGAATGCTGGCTCGTTGGGGTGGTTTTTAGAACTGTGCTGGAACTTCCTACCAGAGTTGAACTTCAGCCTGCTGTACTGGCCCCATAACATCAGCACTGATCCTTCCAAAATCACATTACGTCACAAAAGATTTCAAGCGTTTCTATTTTGTCTAGTTGGAACAACAAATACCACAACCTGACTCAACCATGATAACAAAATGTACACTTGATTGTGCACATTGGTTTAAATCTTTGGGGACAATGCTCTTAGCATCCTCTCAGAAGCTTATTCCCTCAGAGTTCATGGTGACCAAATACACAGATTATTATGTAATGGTTAGATTTTAATGTCTGTGTGTTAAATAGGGTTGAGCCTTGTTGATACTTTAAGGGGAGGACCTCAGGGTATTCAAAAGGTCTCAGACATTACATTTTACTTATTTAATACAAAAGCATTCAATAAAAGCCTCCAGTAAATAGATGACCCAACCAAGCTCCCCTGTTTGACCAAGTTTGTTTATGAAGCCATTTTCCCTGATATCAATTATAAAAATGTCAAGTAATCAATTACTACAGGTTTTTAATTTTAAAACTCTGTCAAAAGTGATAGGTGTCTGAAAGGGCAGATATGTTTAAAAACACAGACCCTAAAAGAAAATCCAACAATCACTTCAGTACACGGTCCCCTTACTTATGAAATGAGACAAAGTGGACCATAATAACAAAGATCTGCATATCTTAGCCTCTTCTTCTGTGTGTGTTTGAAATAGGGTCACCGCTTGAGCATAGCATTTTCTCATCGTCTTTACCAAGGCTGCTGGAACTCTATGATTTCTACCTAAAAATGCTGCTGCAGCTAGGCTCTATAAATACAAGTAAGCTGGTACGTGGACTCTGTCATTTTATTCATTGACCAAGTCTATTGATTCATTTTGGTACATCATTTTCCCTAAATAATAACTCTTAGTTCCACCTTCTCTCTCTCCTTCACATCCTTTGATTCTTACATTTATTATATTAGAGCAGATTTATAAGGTAAGGACCTTTCTAAATAGTCTAAAGTCATCTCTTCTGAATACTGATGAAATTACAGGAACTTTGAAATCCCAATTTGACAGGATATGTTTGCCATAAAATTTTGTGCCTGGGTTTAATTCCCTTCATTATTCTACCAGAGCTGCACCTCCTGTCCTTGCTCCCACACTCACCACTCATTTCCTTCTGGCTCTGTGCTCACTTAATTGGAATTCAGGGAATCTGGAGTTTTAGTCACACTTCATGAATTATCTGAGCTTGGACTTCAAATTCAACCTCTCAGGACTTCAAGTAAAAAAATAAGATAGCCTATTTGCAAAAAACTACCACCACCATCACCGTGTACAGAAACAACAATAATAATAATTTTAAAAAGCTAACCAAAAGAAAATTGCTAACAATGTCAATATAACCTAAGATAAAGGTAACTGAGTATTACTGAAAGGATGAAAAGTATGAATTCACCAGGATATTGAAAAACTCTCAGTTGTTATATAAATAATTAATATACTTTAAAACATTGAATCTCAATTGGAAAAAGTGCAAGGATAAATATACATGAAATACTATTAAAATTGACAATATATCTCTCAGCTATTGATATATGTCTGTGTTTATAGAGAATGTGAGAAGCAGAATTAATAAATGTGCTCTATCTTATCTCCAGAGAAAAGTTTACTCAACTGTTGGCCAACAGGCATTCTTTCCAACCATGTGGCATATTGAACAAAGTTGACTACCATAAATTCAGTCAAAATCAATTTTAAAGACTTAATAACATAAGTAGCACATATCTGGTCACAGTAGCTTAGAGATCATTGTACTTTTAAAATAGAAAATATGATTAAAGATTAAGATACTCTACTAATACATACACTGACCAAAGAGTAAATCATAATAGCATTTAGGAAATATCGAGAAAACTTTAGCAATGAAAACCCTGAGGTCAAAACTGTTATGAAAATTAAGTGATGTTAGGAGGATGTGATTAGCCTAGATAAGAAAGCCTCAGAATTAATTGGTCAGACATATTAAGCATCCAGCTTGAAAAGTTTTAATAAGAAAATAACCCTAAGAAAGTAAAGGGAAGAAAGTACTATTATAGAAAACAAAAATCAATAAAGTAAGAGGTAGGTGTTTGAAAAGTGTTAACAAGTTAGACAAACCTTTGACAGGATTAACTAAGACCCTAATGTTGGAAATTAGAAATAAACATTATAATTGAAAACGGTGACCAAAGTATGCACTTTAGAAGATATTATAAATAACTCCATGCCACAATGATTTAAAACCTGGGTGAAATAAATAAATAATTAGAAAAGCACAGCTTCTGAAATTGACCCAAGAAGAATTACAGCATGTCACTCATTATACAATCATTAAGAAAGATAAATTAAAGGTGAAATAGTCTTTCCAAAAAAAACCCCACTAAGTTCACATATTTTATGGGCAGTTGTGTTAAATATTCAAGGACAATTTTAAATTCACACAAACTCTTCAGGAAAACACTAAGAATAATTCTACTGCTCCTCTAATGAAATTGACATTACCTTGATGTGGAGTGCCAGGCAAACCATTAACGCAAGAGGCCATTTCATTACTTAACTAGGTAGAGAATATTAGTAAATGAAATTGAGCATTATCTAAAGGAGGCGACCATGACTAGGCTGAGCTATTTCAGTTTTATATATTCCATTAACAGATTAAAGGAGGAAATAAAATATCAAAGTAAGAAACACAAGAAGCATTTTTTAGAGCTGAATATTCATCTAAAATAAAACTTCTAACAAATGAGAATAAGAGAAATTTTATTTCATCTAATGTAAAATCTTTAAAAATTTTATATCCAGAATCATATTTAAAGTGAAATATTGAAAGTTTTCCATTTCCTACTGAGATGAAGTCAAGAATTATCTAAATGAAATATGAAGATTCTGTAAAAATTTAATTCTAATTAAATGTTTTCAATTCTGCCAGATACAAAAGTCAATGTACTAAACTTTATTATTTAGTATAATAACATAACTACTTAATAGAGTCTGTGAAGACTAAAATGCACAGTATCTACAAAACACTTATTATTTGAAACTCAAATACAATTGTGGATATTAAAATGAGATCGGTTGTATCTCTATATATTAGCAGTAGGAAGGCAGCTTTATTTTAAAATACTCTTTTATCTTGAGGTCCTGTAGGAACAGAGCCTTGGATTAAGGCTGTTTGTACAGCTAGGTAATTTGAGAATCTAGCTTTTTGCCTTTTCGTTTTTATTTGACATAAGGTTCTACTATATAGCCCAAATAGGCCTTGAATTACTGACTGTCCTATCCTACACCTTCCCAGTGATAGAAATGCAGGTCTGTACCACCACACCTGCCTCTTCAGAATGGGATCTGAAATAGTCATTGTGAAAGACAGAAGAGAAAGTATACAAAAAGTAAAAAAAAAAAAAAAGATGAATCTGTGTTATTAATCTGGACCCAGGAAATTCTAAGATTTTGAAAACTCAAGGACATCTCTATGATTAATTTTTTGAGCTACTGAAAAAGTAATAAAATTACATAAAGAAAACAATAAAATAATGGTCATGGGTAGGGAGATTAATGGTGGAAACTGCTTAGTGTTCTTCTAGTTTACAGGCTATAAAAATGTCTATCCAAAACTCCTGTACTTCTAGAATTTCATTGCTGTGTTTTCAGTGTAACTTGGTAAGATGAGTATTAAATAGATAATCCAGAGCTAGATAATTCTAGACACCAAGAATTATTGTACTAAGATAAAAAGCTAGTGTCTGTGTGTCTGCGGTGTAGGCATAGAGTTACTGACTCATAGAACAATGAGCCCTAAGTACATTCATACTTGAATAGAAAAGATATTGAATGATTGTCCTCATATCAGAGACTATTGATTAAAAATCAAGACATGACCCATGACCTTACACTTTAAATAAGGTTATCTATAGAAGGAATAAATGTAAGTGGAGCTGGCAACATGCCTCAGTGGGTGAAGGTGCTTACTGTCATTTGTCAGTAAGTCCGATGACATGCGTTCCATCCCTATAATCCACATGATGGGAGGAATGACTCCTGAAGTTATCTTCTGACCTCCACATGCTCCACATGCATGCAAATCCATATACATACCCACATGCACACCTAGGCCCTCACATACATACAAACACACAAACAAACAAACAAAGTATAGTAAAGCCAAAACTCATGAAACTTGAAGATACAATAAAAAATACCATATTACTAAATCATGGCAGGAAAGAAATCCCATAAAAAGACATATAAAAGCAGACTATAAAGACAAAGATGGATAAATCATTCTGATAAATGATGGGTCAGTGAGACTAAATTAATATTTAAAGATGTTAAATTAGCATTAAAATTCCAAATGCATACAAATAGTAAGGAGAGTACAGATCATTATTAAAAACAGCCAAGCAAGCAAAACAAAAGGACTGGTGTCTGGATTAGCAAGAAAAAAACATAGTAACATACACAACAGAAAAAGAACTTTTATATGCAGGAAGACTGTAATAGGGGGGCCTGCTTTGTTGGGGTTTCTGTCTTGCCCAGTTCCCACAGCTGGTAAGTCCCAAAGAAACCACACAGAATTCTACATTAATCATATACTGATTGGCCCATTAGCTCAGGCTTCATATTAGCTCTTATAGCTTATATTAATACATTAGTCTAGTATATATTAGCTACATGACTCAGTACCTTTTTCAGCGGGGCAGGTCACAGAAGATGAAATACAAACACCTCTTTAACATATGAACCGACTGAACTTCATCTGTGTGAATGAAGTGGTAGTTACAAATCATGATTAGATATGTCTCGTGTGGACCATATTGGCAGCCTCAAAGTCTGAAGATGCAAGCAAGTAACAGCAATAATTTGAAGCTATGGACCCTTACCCATTGCTGATGGGAGGATAAATGGGCCCAGTCATTTTTGATCAGTTTGATGTGACCTAGGGAAGTTGAACTCACTTGAAGAAACTCCTGTGCACTGGTTAGCCTGTGTAAGCATCTTATACAGTTAGCAGCCACTCAGTGTGCATCAGGGAGTAGATGTAGTTCCATGTAAGGAAAGAACTACACACTGGAGAAAACCAACAATCATCAACAGCATGGATGAATCAGAAAACCTCACACTCAGGGACTGAAATGATGCTGTCAGTAAATTGACAAACATAAGACTGGAGTTTGGGGTTGCAGCATCCACATGCAAGCTGACTGTGGTGGCAGGCATCTGTAACTTCAGCACTGGTCAGCCACCCTAACCAATTAGTGAGCTTCATGTTCAATGAAAGAGCATTCCAAAAAGAGAAGGTGGAGAGTAACAGAAGAGAATAGCAGACAGGGACCTCTGGCTTCCAAGAGCACAACTGTGCACGTGTTGTTCCTGAATGCCCATCTTCACACATCCATACCAACATGTATATCTACAATGGGATAAATTATTAATCCATGTAATTTCTATCATTATTTAATTATGCAATATATTATTTAGGGACATGTATATAGACGGTAAACCTATCAATTTGAATTTAAGATATTTGTATCCCCAAGCACTTCTAAAATACTAATAGTTTATTTCTTTAGTGCTTAGTTTAAGGGTCACTACCAATTTTGTTTAAACTGTTGAGATATGTTTAGGATACCATTTTATTAAGTTTCTTTTTAATTGATTCTTTAGCATGCAGAGTAATGGATGGACTTGGTGGTGGTGGTGGTGGTGGTGGTGGTGTGTAGTGTGATTGTGTTTGTTCTCATCAATATAACAATGATTTTCTTACTAGAAACTTATACATGTAATCTATCCTAATTTTAGATGTGCCTATCTTATTCCTTTATAGTATATTCTATATTTAGAACTTGCATTTTATGTGGACTATGTTTCATAGAAAATCAAGTTCCTCTTACAAATGGCAACCTTTTAAGTGCTCAGACAGTCCTTTTGACTCCCTTTAGTTTTCTTCTTTTTTAAGAACCAAGCACCCTTAAATCATGATTTCCAGACACCTCACCGTCTTGGCTGCCTTTTCCTTGATGATCATCCAGGACTGAGCACAACATTCCAGTTTATTCTGGCCACTGAAAAGTCTGATGGAACTATTAGCTTTCCTGTTCAGGATGCAACATTTATTGATATAGCCTAGACCTGACCTACATTTCTGCTGTCATGTATGCCACATTAATTTGTACTAGGCTACACATCATTTTAAACCCTTAGGCGCTCTCCCTCCCTCCCTCTCTCCCTCCCTCCCTCCCTCCCTCCCTCCCTCCCTCCCTTTCTCTCTCTCTCTCTCTCTCTCTGTGTATGTGTGTGCAAGCACGTATGTGTGCATGTGTGTGCGTGTGTGCGCATTTGTGTGCATATGCATGTGTATGTGTGAGTACGTGTGTGTGTGTGTGTGTGTGTGTGTGTGTGTGTTATATACTCTCCCCCACATTCTTTACTTGCATTGGTGACTTTGTAAACTGTTTACACTGTGTTTTTAGATATACTTATATAATTTCTTTCTATTCTTGTTTTGTTTTGTTTTGTTTTTTGAGACAGGTTTTCTCTGTGTAACAGTCATAGATGTCCTAGAACTAGATCTTGTGACTAGGCTGGCCTTGAACCCACAGAGATCCTCCTACGTCTGCCTCCCAAGTGCTGGGATTAAAGGCGTGTGCCACCACCACCAGGCTCTTATGTTTCATGTTGATGAAAAGCCATCTCTCCAGCCACAGATTCTTGATCAGGGACATATTGCTCAGCATGCGTTTCTTGCTCGGTATTTAAACCGGAATATAATTAGAGAGTGGTTGGTTACCGTCATGCTCTTCATACCACTATTGCGCCCATGGGCATAGGTTTCCATAATGGTCATTATTTTAGTTCATTGCGTTCACAGCTCAGTAAGACTATTGGCAAAAGACCCAAACAAGAAACTATAGAAGAATATCTAAGTTTTTGGAAGCAAACAAAAGTTTTTCAACCAGAATTTATATAGCACTAGTTTTAAAGGAGTCAACGTTAAATTTATGAACTCCTAATCATCTAAAGATCCCTTGAGTGAGTCGATTTTCATAGACCATTAGACACTACACCAGAAGATGTCCATCTGAAGAAGTGCTAGGTACTAGGGCACATCGGGGCACATACATCAAAGGCACATAGTTATATCAACATTTAAAAAGACCAGTAAGCATTGCATATCACACACTGTGGGTTCATAATTGTGTATTCAGAATATTACAGGGCATGAAAAGTTGAACATATGGGTGTCTTATTAAGAATGCTAAGGTTTAAGTATATTTCAAAGTGAAATGCTTGCATGCATATGAAAGAATGTTCATAGCAGAGCTAGTCACACTTGTCCTTCCTTGGAAACAATCCAAATACAGAATTTGTTCTGTATTTGTCTGCTCTAATATTGCACAATGATAGAAACAAAAATTACTGTCTTGCATATAATGTGGTAATTGCTCATACACATAACACAGGATTTACTGGATATAGAAGAGAGCAGATTATATTGTTTTATGTAAACACTTTTAAAATTTTGCTTCTGTGATTTTGTTTTAACTATACATAGTCACTATAGTTAAAATTTTGCTTATTTAAATGAGTTGATTAGAGATTGTGTTTTTTTTTCTTCTTAATGCCCAGAATGCTTACTTAAAGTAAGAATGAGCATATTTTTCTTTTAAAATAATGCTATTATTTCTGGATTCTAGGATGACACTAACTCATCTTTATTTTTAATGCCTCTATTTTTCTCCTTTTATAAAATACCAGTGCCGTGCATTCTTATGCATTAGACAAAGTATAGTTTTACAAATTTTAAACATTACTTTAAAATTTTGAACAAAAATTGTAGGAGAGAATTTTACATACATGACACATTATGGATAATAATAGAAAGAAAGAGTACTTTAGACTTGGAGTACTTCCAGGAAACTAAAAGGGGGGTGTGGATGGAGTAGGGAGAAAGATTTAAGGGAGAGCTTTAGTGGAGCATAGGTGGTGTGGAGTGTGAAAGATTGGAAACAGGTAAATAGGAAAGGGAATGGCAGTGTAGAGCAGAGAACGTGACACAGGGTGGGATATTACTAAGGATGTTTGAAAGGGTTATAGAGAAACCGACTATTTTGTAACATACACACATACACATACACACACACACACACACACACACACACACACATCTACATCGTGTAAATGAAGTTACCCTACAAAGGGGATGATTCTGGTAGGGAATTTTTTTTTTTTTGCCTCCAAGAACTTCAGATATTCTTCTACAGATTGTTGTTTTCATATTTTATGCTTAGGTGGATAATATGTATACAATTTTGGGTATACCATAAAATATTTTCTTTTAGAATATTTCTACCTAGATGACCCAGAACCGTTTATTGGAACAATTCATTCCACACTGCTTTGAGTTGTATATTCTGCTTGAGTTAATCCATCCATCCATCCATCCATCCATCCATCCATCAGTCCATTCATCCATCCATCCATCCATCCATCCATCCATCCATCCATCCATCCATCCATCTAGGATGGTTAAATTGTTATGCTCAAAAAGATCTATTTAGGGAGAACAGGCATCTCAATTATATTATTATTATGCACTAATGCATTAATGCATTTTTACTGCTTGTCTTGGTGAGAGAGTTAGAAAATTATATGTGGGCTAAATTCAGCCATTTACCCACTTTGGAAAATTAAGTATTATTGGAATGCAGCCATACTTTTTTCTGTATGGGCAATGAAATATGCAGAGATCAGCCAGTCAGGCTGCAAAGGCTAAGATACTTATCATCTGACTATTACAGAAAATGCTTGCTGGACCCTGGGTTATTTATGTTATGTTTTTTATATTGATTTCTAGAAATATATTTACATATAATTTGTCTATGGATGCTTATGTAAAAATAGAGACTTTGCATAACAATAATATAGCCAACTTATGGGTTCTTTTTAATATTTTCAGTGTTTATTTCCTCAACTTTACTTATTACATGCTTTTTAAAATTTTAATTAGTATTAGTAAAATCCTTTATGTTACTGATAGTAAACCTTCCTCTTGACATTATGTAGGATATTTGCTATATATCTCTAACTCTATCTCTATCTATCTATCTATCTATCTATCTATCTATCTATCTATCTATCTATCTATGTTTGTTTTGTTTTTAGAGACATGGTTTGTCTGTGTAGCATTGGAGCCTGTCCTGGAACAAGCTCTTGTAGATCAGGCTGTTCTCAAACTCAGAGAGATCAGCCTGCTTCTGCCTCCTGAGTGCTGGGATTAAAGGCATGCTCTACCACTGCCTGGCTATCTGCTATACTTTTTGACAATTCATCAAAGTTTTTGTTCTTAATTTGTTATAAACTTTTATTGTAAGTAGATTTTGAATTTATAACATTTTCTCTGCATATATTGAGTCATGTAATTTACTTATTCAAGTAAGACAGGGTGTTAAGTTTTGAATCTTAAACCTCACTAATATTGAGGTATTAATCTTTCAATACCAATATTTATTTGTAAACAGTTAATTTAGATGTTGCTTCCATTTGTGATCAAAAGAGATACTGAACTATAATTTTTCCTTTTCATTGGATTGGTTATCAAACATATGAAGACCCTCAAAACTCTTGTTGTTCACTTATAGATATACTTGCTAGGAGTTCTATTTTTACCTTCTGTCTTGCTTTAGCAATACTGAGATGATAGACAAACACTACCACATATGGCTTTTAAGTGAGTTCTGGAGATTTGAACTCAGGTCTTAAAGCTTTCATGGCAAGTGCTTTATCCACTAAGCAATCTCCCTAACTCATATCTTACATTATGTCAATCAAAACCAGTCATTTGTGAACTAAGCTCATAGCCAACTATAAATCAGGGAGTTCCTATGGCCCTTTGCCATGGAAACACTTGATTTTCACTTGCTAGTATATCATAAAAGACATTACAGAAAACACAGCTGAACAACAGGACTCAATAGACACAGTGGGCCAAGTATGTGGAAAGGATACACAGCTTCATGCCCTCTCTATACTGCTATCCTACGTGTTTTCAGTTATCTGCAAGCTCACCCAAACACAATCCTTTTAGCTTTTGATGGAGCCTCATTGTATAAATAGAATTGATTGTATGGTTGATTATTGGTGATCACATCAACCTTTAGCCATTCTGATCTCCCCAAAGTATGGGGAATGGGAAGTTCTAAATCTTCATAATGAAGTGGTTGGTACCGTTAACTACTAACCTCCATCTTCTTGGCTGTATATTTTAGCCAATACTCATCTTGTTAAAATAAAACATGGATTTATTAATCAAGAAACTCCAAAGACTTAGAAGCTCTAGGTCATGAATCAGAATGCAAAGGTCAAATGTTTGATCAAAAGATTCTCCTATCAATCTAATCTACAAAATATGAGAAGCATGCCTCCACAAGTGGGTGGAAATTGAATATGAGAACAAAGATTCACTTAGCATTTTAAAGCTTTTGAAATCACTAGGGTTTTTAGAAATGCAAATAATTTTAATACTGAGGTCTAAGAGTAGAGCCCATTATGTATATTTCTTGTTACTTCATAGATTCAGTTTTTTTCTTAAGCTATAACTTGGCTATTTTATCTTTTGCTTTGGGGAACTTTGATTTGATTCACTTATAATTTCAAGTGAGTTTCCTTTTGGAAAAAAAGATTTTGAATATTGAAGTATCTTTTCTTGTACCTATTCACCATTGTTCTCAATAAACTCGTTTTCTTGGTACTTGATTCAAATTTATTTTTGATAATTTTATTATGAAGATATTCTAATACTTGGCTCCTTTCAACTGTTCTCTCTCTGTCTTGTTGCTGTTTTTGTTTCCTCTTTTGTATCAACTTATTTTTAACAGAATACAATATGCTGTATATAAGCAAGCAATAACTATGGAAATAATTTGTCAACTAAAATAATGGTATTTTTCATCACCAAAACTTACATTTGTTTCTGGAAAATAACTAGGGACACAATCTGTGATAAAACCTTAATCTAATTGCAGGGTTTGAAACTGTTGGAATCTTATCTTTTTTTCCCCTTTGAGAGTTGCTATATTTCTGATTTATCTTTGTTATTAAGGTATAGTTTTTATATTCCCAATATGAAGCATTGAAGGGTTATATTTCATATTTAATCCCTCAAACCTAAAAGTTTTTATAAAGCACAGTTAAGGCTCTCAGCTGCTGTAGAACATTGTTTCAGCTAGGCAAAGGTGTGTTACATTTCTTTATGATGTGGAATATTACTTTAATTGTGTAAAAATGTGCTACATTTGTTTATGTTGTATTTGTTTAATGATGTAAGGATGTGTGATTAATTATGTAAAGATGTGTTGCATTTGTTTCACCTTGGGTGCCTAAGGCACCTGATTGGTCTAATAAATAGCTGAATTGTCAATAGCCAGGGAGGAGAAAGGATAGGTAGTGCTGGCAGAGAGAAGGAATAAATCAGCTTAAGAGGGGGAAGAACAAAAGATTAGAAGGAGGAGAGAATGAGGGACTTGGGACATGAACAGAGCTAGAAGCTAGGCAGACAAAGCCAGCCAGACTTAGAGAAATAGTCAAAGTAAGAGATACAGAAGTAGATAAACTTACACAAGCAATAAACCTTGAGGCAAAAGGTAGATAAAGAGAAACAGGTTAATTTAAATTAAAAGTGCTAGCCAGAAATGTGCCAATGCTAGGCCAAGTATGAGCATTCAAGACTAATAATGATGATTTGTGAGCTGGTTGGTGGCACACAAAAGAGAAAAAGCAAACTATACTCAGCCTCTCGCTGACTGTCCAGAGCTATCAGCACTTTTCTAGGTAAAATGCCTCTGCATGCTGAACTTGTCACTTTTTCTCACAAAACATTTACCCTATATATCTAATCATCTCCATAGACTTTCGAGTGTCAAGTAAATCATAATTTTTTAACTTTTGTATTTTTTCCTAATGGGAAGATTTGATTCACTTTTTACATTAGGAATGTCACCAAACATTTTCAAGTATTGTTGTGTTTGGTAAGTTTGGATACATGAACTCAAGTTGATGACTTAAATGAGGGATTTCTGCTTCTCTTTTATTTAAGAAGTACAGAAACAACCCATCCTGTTCATGTTGAATATGCCTATAACTATTAGAGGTGTAGGAAATTTTCATATTTCTGTTCTACCAGGCTTACTGTGTGATTGCTATCTTCAGAGATTTAACAGGAGTCTGAGATGTCAGTCAGAACCCCAAGCACTGTGTACTCTGCAGAAGTACAAATAGAATAATAAGGAGATGACATACTTGCTATCTGACCCTCAAATATTTTCAGAAGCTCCCCTTATTATATTATAATTTTTATTTTATTTACCAGAATGTCATGTGTATATATTGTTAAAAAGAGTTAGAAAATATTTGGTATAGAAATTTCAAATAGAATTAAAATTGTGTTATTAAGAAAGATGAGCAAAGCCAGGTGTGGTGGTGCACACCTTTAATCCCAGCATTTGCAAAGCAGAGGCAGGTGGATTTCTATGAGTTCAAGGCCAGCCTTGTCTACAGAGTGAGTTCCACGGCAGCCAGAATTACAACAAGAAATCCAATCACAAAAAAAATTCAACCAACCAACCAACCAACAAACAAACAAAAAGAGATGAGCAAATAGCTCAATCCCTGGTAAAACTTCAAAGTATATTATCATGCAATGTACTATAATTTACCTATTGATAAAATTTATATTTGCCCACCATTTTCATTATTATATTAGTACGCCCAATGGTTTTGATTTTGTATAAGATTTAATAATATATATGTACATATATGTATATATAGATCTATATATCCAATGGTTTACATAAAAGTATATTTATGTTATAGTTTAGGCATAGCTTTATTACAATAAGTAAGGCTCAAGAATTTTTTTTTTTTTGAGTTTTTGAAACAGGGTTTCTCTGTAGCTTTGGAGCCTGTCCTGGAACTTGCTCTTGTAGACCAGGCTAGCCTTGAACTCACAGAGATCTGCCTGCCTCTGCATTCTGAGTGCTGGGATTAAAGGCATACACCACCACCACCCAGCTTAGATTCAAGAAATTTTTAACTTTGAAGTATTTCTATATATAATATAATTTATTAAATTATGTATTGTTAGACACATATCTTATAACTATATTATCATTATAAATAAAACTTCTATCAACTTTATGTCCTCCTCTTTATTTTAAAATCTCTATCTTTTATGAGTTATTAAAGTTAGATTAATTTATATCTGTTATAGATGTTAAAAGTTTTGACTTGAATGATTTAACACACCACAATATTTATAGTGCATACTCATTAATAGTATGGTTCCCTTTCAACACACACTTATTAGCACACATTTATACTTTTAAAACAAAAACCTTTACATTTTTATAAGTAAAAATATGACATAGTTTACTTACTTTTGGTTTATTTAATTTCTATTATTTTGAATGAATGTTCATCTATTTGTCATCACATTTTCTTTAGTTAGTTATACACTAATCACATTTGAATATTTTTCTATTAGATATAACATTCTAAAATAATTAATATAACTTTTGATATAGAAATTATATTCACTCTGTATCAGTTGCATTTCTCATTGATGTGATGAAAATCAGAAAGAAACAGTTTAAGGAAGGAAGGCTTTATTTTGGCCTACAGTTTGTGGTAGTTCTGAGATGGTAGGGAGACATGGTAGCAGGAGCATGAGCCTGCCAGTCACATTTTCTCCATCATCAGGACGAAGAGAATATGTAAAGGAGACAGAGCTTAATGTGCCTGACTGCCCATACTTGAAACTATACTAATTACAGCACAGGTCTATGGGTCAGGCATATTCCTAGTTAGCTCTTACATCTTAAATTAACAAAATTTCTATTAACCTGTGTATTGCCACATGGCTGTGGCTTACTGGTAAGGTTATGACATTTTTTTCCTTCAGCAGCTTCACGGCATATGCCTGATACCTCCTTCTTTTCTCCTCTGTCTCTGCTTGGATTTTCTACCTTGCCCTGCCATAGCCCAAAGATACCCCTTTATTAACCAATTATAATAAAACATATTCACAGCAAACAAAGGAGATGTCCACATCAAGAATGATAAATGTTGATGCTTGGATAGATTTCTTTTCATTTTTATGCAGTACAGGAGTAACCAACTTAACCAAGACAATACTACAAAACATTCCCATAAGCATGTCTTTTTTTTTTTTTTTGGTGATTCTAGATCCCCTCAATTTGATAATCAGTATTCACCACATTGCACTTTTTACTTACAGTAAATATGATTGACATTAACTTACCTTACTTTTTGACTTAGTGATGTGGATGATGATAGCAATGTAGTTATGTTTAATCATAATATACTTACATCTTTGGATTTTTCCATTTTGTTTTCTTCACTCATATATTATAAGCATTCTCTCTATAAAAGTGATAAGTTAAATATTCACCTATTTTTGTCTTTTAGTTGTTTTCATGATTTTATATATTTTTCTCTTTATATATGAATTTAAATTCACTTATTAATCTCATGATATAGTTTTCGTTCAGGAAAAATTCTTGTGGTATATTTATAACACTGGTTTAACGTTCTTTGGGCCCAATGATACATAATTCCTGTGTTTAAAAGAATGTGTACCGAGCAATTTCTGTACTTATGCCTTCTGCTCTTCAGTGACCAAAAAGGAATAAAGGCTCAAAAGATAAGGTATATATAAAAATGGATTGTTTTAATCAAATATGTTTAAAATAACTTGCTTCTATAAACTTATTTGTACTTATTTCTCCATGTAGTCAGCATAACTGTCATTACTTTTCCTTATTCTTTTTAAATTATATTTTATTATTTTTTGAGAATTCCATACATTGTGTTTTTGTATTTTCATCCCAACTCTTCCTAACTCCTCTCAGATCTAACCACACTTCACAACTTCCCCAAATAACATTAACTCATCATCTCTAATATTTGCTGCCCATTTACTTACAGGTGTGGGGTCACTCACAGTAACATGGCCAATCTACCAAGGACACTCTTCAAGTAAAGCCATGAACTGTACATAGATCCTTAGTTAGGAGGAAGGGCTCATGAGCTTCTTTCAACTCCATGACAGAGTGTTGACTGGTTTTACCCTTTTCAAGTCTTGGGCTGGCATCTCTAACTTCATGAGTTTATGAGTGGAGAAGTCCTGATGTGACCAGAGCACACTGTGCTGATAATTATATGTATAAATCTTCCTGCTTTTTTCCTTCACACTCCATACACTAATTCCATTACTAAAGATTCTTTGGCAGGGGATGCATGATTAAATTTGTTGATACTCACCTTACAGAAGTTGTTGGGAGATGTATGGGGAGAAGTAGGGCAGGGTCAGAAGACTCAATCCAGGTCACAGCCTTTACTGGCCTCCTTAAAACATATTTACAATTATGATAATTAAACCAAACTTTAGGCAGATGAGAATCTACCAGTTCCATTAAGTTTTAAGCCCTTTAGTTGCATCAAACTCAGAGTCATATTTTTTTGCAACAGTTATACTAGCAAATATTTTAAGTGTAATTGATTAAAACACTCCATCTTTATGCCTTCTCTTTTGACTCTCTATATCTTCTGTGGTCATTGGTTTGGAGATTGAACGACATTTTAGAAGATGTATTTAACTTGGTATAAACGAATATGTTTATGTAAGGTATAGTTACAATGTCTTGTTAACGTTTGTCATTCTGGTATGATTAAGCTTCTTGAAACACTACCTTCCATGACAGATTGCAAATCCAAAGAATTAAGAGACATATTAGTAGAAGAAAAATGTGGAAAATGCATAAAATTAGAAGCTTATATGCTAGAAAATTGAAACGGCACTAATATGCAAGAATTTTGACTTCCACAGTAAAATTTTATGTTGTCTTTAATGGTAAAGCTGAAAGAAAATCTTTTAGGCAATCAATAGCAATGAAGAACTTCATTCTTATTTGCAGATTTGCACAAACAGCTATTATCTGTTTTATTGTCTCAGGAGAAAAATTTAGGGCAATATTATTATTTTATGAGGCAACAATTAAAGAATTTACAGTCATAAAATATGAAAAAAATTATCAAGCCGTTAATGAAAATATACTGAAATGTTTTTCTGAATTTTGTGATGTTTTTAGTATTTTTCAGTATTTTAAAGTGCATAATTATAACGGTTTCTGTTCATAGTGTTCTATGCTTCTATAATTAATTTGTGTATTTATGACTATGATTATTAAAAAGGTCCTTTAAATTATGCAAGTTATTAAAATATAGGCTGGTTGTTCTATTCTCTCAATGCTACTTTACTGCCTAAAAACTGATGGAAGAATTTCCCCATTTGCAAACTAAAGTCCTTGGATTTTTCAGTCAATGAAACTCAAGCCATAGGAGCCTCCTGTTTATAGTAACTCTAGTATGTACCCCCCACTTTTTGGGTGGAGCCAAAGAAAGAAGAGGATGGAGGAAGAAACACATACAACTTTGACAGGTTACAAAGGTTGCCTGATTGTGTAATGACAGAGATGACCCGCCTTTCAGGCGGGGACAGCGCCATTAATCAGCCTTGCTTGAACTATTAGTGCTGTCAGCTTCTTGCTTAGAGATGACAGTTCAAGGGTAGCTTTTCCTTGATTGGTGAAATCCCCTCAATCAAAATGGAAAATAAGTCAGAAGCAGAGGCAGGACTACACATCTCTGGCAACAAGATGTGTGTCCATACTTTTAGTCTATACAGGCTTTCAATTTAGTGTTGCAAGAATGTGAAAACAATCCTTAGTAGAAGCCCTGGACTTGCTAGTACAAGAGTTGAGGTCAGGACCTGCGTATTTGCCTTGGAAGGGTGTGTTTGTGATATCATGAGCAGGAAAGTTAGCACCTTGCCTGTATGATGATGGCCTGGTTAAATATAATAATAAACACATGCCCGTATTTGTTTGCACATGCACTATCTTTTGGGAACATGTAGAGAGGATTGCTGGATGGCTGTATCAGAAATGAAAGCTAGACATTAAGCTTTGGCCCTACTTATTAGCAGGAGAGGGAGTGTCCTTTGAGGTTGTAAAGATTATTGTTCTGAAAGCCAGGCTAACTATTTTTGTTTTTGTTTTTTGCTCAGATTAGATGTTACATACATCTGTAGAATATCATGAAAATCACAATATTATTAAAAATGTCAATATTTACATGATTTGTAAAGAAATCATAGCACAGTTAGAAATCCTAGAACTCTGGCTACTCAGTTTATATGTCTTGTCATTTCTACTGTGTGTGTGTGTGTGTGTGTGTGTGTGTGTGTGTGCATGTGTGTGTGTTTGTGCATGTGTGTGTGTGTATGTGTTCATGAGCCCATGTGCATGTGTACAGAGGCCAGAAGAGGATGTCCAGTATTCTGGTCTATTGCTTTCTATCTTATTTAGTGTTATTTTTGAGACAGGATCTCTCACTGAACTTAGTACTTACTGCTTCAGCTAGACCGGACAGCTCTGGAAATCTGGCTGGAACTGTCCAGCCCTAGCCCTGGGTTACAGGTATGTGGTCATATTTGGCCTTTTATCTAGGTGTTGGGGATCTGAACTTGAGTCCTTATGTTTGTGCAGCCAGCCCTCCTGCTGCAAACCAGCTTCTCAACCCAGATACTACCATTTTCCAAATATTCACAGACATCTATTCTGCTGATGTGGAAAAAAAATCTTCATATGACTCCTGTTTTTCTCTTATTTTTTTAAAGAGGCCTGCGGCTCTGTCTCACATGCACTGGTTTCTCTTTGAGATGATGCTATCTTATGGCCCTTGAGAGCCTTTGACTGGGATACTTTAGTTCTATCTGCTGTAAAAGCATAAGATCCCTTTTTAACGGGTGAAATGGGGCAAATATTTTAGTTGATCTTCTCTTCAGTCTGTTTTCTCCCTGCCTTTATTCCTAAATGACCCAGGAAATTAAAAATGGACCTGTAAGCCACTTAACCTAATGATATTGCTCATGTCTAATGGAGGGACAGCTTCTCTGTATGCATTTGTTCTAGATACATTTATGAATAGAACTTAGTGCAGATCCACATCTGCTCTGGGTATCAGTGTAATCCCTGTACATCCAGGATTGGCTTTAAAACCGTCCTTCCCAGAAACCTAAGGTAAGAACTGTTGAAGAGATATGGGGCATACATGATTTGTCCTTTGACCTAGATATCAACCATAACAACTGGATAATTAAAAATAGACTTTGTTTTTAAGAGAGTGCTGTCTTCCTTGATGAAGAAGGCCCTTGCTGGCTTGTGTTATGAGTGTATCAATTTCTTTAAAGTAACATTAATGGCTAAGAGGAGGACTTTAAAACCAAACAATGTATCACATTTCTATAATTATGATTAGTGCAAATGCTTTCCTCTAAAAATAGTGGTTTCAGCTTTGTGTCATTTTGTTTGCCAGGGGATATTGGACACTGTTGAAGACGTATTTGATTGTTCTACCTTGGTGTAATATGGTGCTCTTGACAGGGAAAGAGCAGTAGAAATTCTACAACATATAGAACCCATCATCAAAGTCAGCAGTGCTCAGTTTAAGAAGCCTTTGTTTAAGCAATAAGAACAAAGTAGACATAGCAAACTCTGGTGATTCTGATGGGATTCAAATTTTATTGATCTCTAAAAATAACCTTGACTGTGACTCTCAGGCCTCTTGTAGCTTTGTTAATTATGGCCACAGGTGATATCTTTAAAAATATGGGTTCTGATTGCTTAATTGTATTTTTGTTTTTATTTATTTATTTGCTTAGAAACAGAACTGACTTGGGTGTAGACAGACTCACCTGTTGGCTGTTCTATGATGGACAAATGCTGTTGCTATCACTCAGTGTCTATGGATATATCTATAACTATAGGCTTCTCCCAGTAGACTGGAGGCCATGACATCCCTTTACTTGTAAGAATGTTCATTTGGAAGAGTGTTACTTGGTATCTATTAGGAAGTATTTGTTATTTTGGTTTGTTCTGCTGTGGGATAGATTAAAATGTAGCCATAGAAGTCACAGGTAAAATTATTTGGTGATTTCTTGGCATTCTTTTTACACAGCTGAAATCACCTCTCATGATGTTGAACATGAACCTGAAATGTAGATTCACTGCTAATGTTAGAGGCATTGACTGAATTGGCTGGATTCATTAAAATGTTTTTTAGTTACAGACCTAATAGTAATTTTGAAAATTGCATAATGGCTCCTACTTGGTCTAATATGTCCCACGGTTTCCCTACTATACTTTGATCTTTGATAAAATCGAATTTATTTGAATCCTAGAACCATTTCTGAGTTTCACAACTGTAGCAAGATAGCGGAAGAAAGCTAGACAGTCATGATTGCAGAAATGTGCCCTGTAATTGGTAAGATAAACAAGGACTCTTTAGCCCATGGAATGTAGCACAGAACAGAAGTCAGGCGGACTATGGAAGATTCATACAGAAACAAAACAAAGCTAGTATCTGTTACCACAGAAGCAAAGAAGTCACAGATTTGTAAAGTGGAGAATACATTTACCAAGAGTGAGATGGCCATTATAAGAGTAATAGTCTATGTAAATTTTTTTGGAATATTGACAAAGCAGGAACAGTTAAATCCCAGAATCTAGAGAATCTTCTAATTATAGTACGTATTTATTTTCTCTGGTAGTTGTAACAGACTACCACTGATCAGCTTAAAATAACTAAAAACACTCATGTTGCGTGACTTTTCTTGGAGAGATATAAAGAAATGTAATTCATTAAACAGAACAAAACCAATTCCATTTTGGTGAATCTATGAGTTTGCTGGGGCTACTTTAGGAACAAGAGAAACTTTCAAACAGATAATATCAAAGCCCCTGGGTGATGTGAGTGTTGTCAAACAACTGGGAAATTCAACCCCAGTTAATTGTTTGCTTGTTTACCTCATATAATCTCAGAAGGCAATGGTCCTTATGAGAATACTGCAAAGGTCTTCTAGGGCTTTTGTGACCCTCGACTGAACCTCCATGAGGTCTGACTCTAAGAGGGTCTCCCGTGTATCATCACAGAGTCTCAGCTTCAAGATGGCAAGGGTCATGTCTAAGCTAGAGGAAACAACTCTCCCTTATTCAGTTTCTTAGTATTCTAGGAGTCAGAAACTGAAGGCCAAAATCAAGGTACCTATAGGGTACCATTCTACCAAGGGGCTTTCAGAAAGAATATGTTCCCTGCCCCTTTTGAGTCTGTTGGTTGTCATCAATCCTCTCCTTTTAATGAAATCTTTGTGATCTTCAAGGCTAGCATCTTCAAATCTCTTTCTGGCCTCATGCCTTTTTGCTGTTCACAGTGTATGTGAAAGGCACCTCTACCAGCATTTTATTAAGGTACATGAGATGCCTTTTGGGGCACTCCTGAATTTACAACCAGGATCATTTCCTCATATCAAGATCTTTAATGTAATCATATCTGCCTAGATGTAGTAGGAGGCTGCTCATTCACTTTTTCCAAATCAGGTTCAATGTATTAAGATTCACCTGTGACACATTAAGGGCTGTACTAGTTGCGTGTATCTCAGGCGCTTCCTGCATTAGGACACTGTGATTCAGACAGTGATCTTCAGTGATTTGCTTCACTGCCCCTTGAGTCTTGGTTTTCTCATTTATGAAATGAACCAACAAATAGGCCATAAGAATTTTATGAAGGCCATTTCAGTTAGTCCTATTGAAACACTTAGAGACTGACTGGTGTATAATGAACTCCAGCGAGACTCAGTAATCATTTCTTTTTATGCTATTCATGTTGGTGTTACGGTGATCACGGAGAAGAGAGCTAGGTGAGAAAAGAAACTAAACTTATGCTGGGTGGCCTATGTCATGCTGCTCACACGTTTCTTTATTGCTACTTTATTTTATATCTTTACAGTACAGCTAAGGGAGATCATAGAAGTACAGCAGCAAATTGGTTTAAACAAAGCATTTTGAACTGAATCCCAGAATCCAGTAGGTAACTCCGAAACTAAGCTTTTCAAGATCATGTTAACAATAAATGAACTTAAGAGCAGCAGAGGTAAACTGTTCACTCAGAGAAGAAATTGCACTGTGCTCTAGAAGTGTTTGGTCTACTTTCTCAACATTTCAGACCTAAAGATAAAACCTCAGGTTTTAGATTATAACAGAAGTCCTTTTTGATTTAATTGAGAGCCCAGCTTCATGCAAGTATGTGTAAGCCATTCTCCATTCAGATTTCGTTTTTATTTTTCTCTAAGAGAGTACACTGCTCTCTCCTCTCCTCACTAATGTAAAATAAACACAATTAATTTGCTAATCAAAAAACAACAAAACTTTTTTAGCTTAAAATTCTACTCTGTTCCTTTTGAAGGAATAGTCTTCTATGTATCTAATGTAAATGTCAGGTTGTTTAGAATATGGTGTGATGGGCCCCACTATACACACTAATGGGCAGATTATGTAATCTTTTTAGAGAGCTGTATCAGTCTAATGACAGTTATTTATGGGTCACGCTAAAAACAATCTTGTCATTTCCATTATCAAATGATGAAATTTAATGAAACAAAAATTCAAATGACAATGTCAAGGGCATACCAATGGAAGCAATAATCCATTTTCTCTCTGCATTTCACAAGAAAAGAATCATATACAGCTTGACTGTAACACAAATCTGTAGATCTTCTGCCCTTTGGCATAGTACTAGGCTTAAATAATGAGGAGTTACTATTTTATAGGTTAAATATAGGTTCTAATTCTATATGGTACAGACAGTGTGGAAAAGGGGATCAATCTTCCAGAACTATCAAATGGAAGCCACTAGATGAAACTTTCAACAATATAGGGAGACTTTCACATTTCCAGTTGCTTATGTTCTTCCCAATAAATATCAACCGAATCTTGGCTCCCATTCTTCACTTTAATGTCAGTGGTTATGGGAACATACTTTATTAAGAGAAGGGGAAAGGAAGAAAAGAAATTCATAGGGGGAAAAGCCAGGTAAACAGAACACAATGAAAAATACAAATTGTTACTAACTTCGTAATCATTTCTTTTTGACAGTGTTTATCTCTTTAAGTGTTTATCTTCATACCCATTTTTATTTCCTCTTTATGTGTCTCATAAAGTTGGAGATCACTCAATGTTTAGTTTTCTGTTGTCTGATCACAGAGAGCAGATTGTCCTGGCACTTTTATATACTGTAGGAAAGGAAAGCAATTTTCATATACTGAATTTATTATTGGAGTATGTTTTTCAATATAGCAATGTATGACTACAAAATTTAATGGATATGCATATGCAAGTGTATGATGCAAGAATAATATCAGGTAAATCTTTATGCCTTCTTTTGGAGAAAATGCAGAGAAACAAACAGATGCGTGTACGCACGCACGCACACACGCACACACACACACACACACACACACACACACACACACCTACCTCCTCTTCTTTCATCCTCCACATGTCTTCTTGTCATCAGTGATCCTGGAAAGGAGCATTGTATTTTTTTTCCAGAAAGTTCCCCAAAATGCCCATTTATCATATGGAGGATGAGGATCTTCATTATAAGTAGTTGAGAAAATGCTAAACCTCCAAGAAAAAAGATCCACAGATCTCTCTGTGGGAATGTGATGACCCAGAGTGGAGACTGGCTTTAAAAAAGTAGGCATGGAGACCCGTTATCACGGATTTCACTAAAAGGTTTTACATTCTTATAATTTATGCTTTTTGTTAAATTTATTTATTTTTTAAAGCAAACTTTTCTCATTTTACATATCTTTGCCACTCCCACTTCTTCCCTCCTCCCGCTCTCCCTACTTTCCCCCCACCCCACCCCTTATCCACTCCTCAGAGAGGGTAAAGCTTCCCATGGGCGGTAACAAAATCTGAAACATCACTTTGACGTGAAACCGCGGCCCATCCCTCTATATTTAGGCTGAACAAGGTATCTCTCAAAAAAGAATGGGCTCGAAAAGGCCGGTTCAAGCAGTAGGGTTAAATCCTGGTGCCACTGCCAGTGGCTGCAAAGACTGTTCCAACCACACATCTGTCACCCACATTCAGAGGGCCTAGTTTGGTCCTGTGAACGTTCCTTCGCTGTCAGTCCAGAGTCAATGAGCTTTCACTAGCTCAGGTTAGCTGTTTCTGTGGGTATCACCATCATGGCCTTGACCCCTTTGCTCATATTATCACTCCTCCCTCTCTTGGTCTTGTCTCCAGAAGCTCGTTCCAGAAGCTCGTCCCAGTGCTTAGCTGTGGATCTCTGCATCTGCTTTCATCAGTTCTATGATGACAATTAAGGTAGTCATCAGTCTGATTACAGGGGAAGGTCAGTTCAGGCACCTTCTCCACTATAGCTTAGGAACTCAACAGGGGTCGTACTTGTGGATTCATGGGAATTTACCTGGTGCCAGGTTTTTGGTTAGCCCCATAATGACTCTCACAATCAAGACAGCTCTTTTCTTGCTCTCCCTCTCTGTCCTTCCTCATGTTCTTCTCCTCCCTTCTCTTCTCTCCCCACGCCCCCACTCCCAATATTCTCAGGAGATTTTGTCTATTCCCCCTTCCCCAGGGAATCCATGTATGTGTCTCTTAGGGTTCTCCTTGTTCCCAACTTCTCTGGGGTCATGGACTATAGGATGGTTATCCTTTGTTTTACATCTATTATCCACTTGTGATTTATGGATTTGTGGTAAGTTGCATTATTTTCTCCCACCAATGAGATTTCTTAATTGGAAACTCTACATTATGAAGCTTATTGACTTTGTATTGACAAGCCGTGTGAATTCTTACTAATTGCATTTCTCCTATCTGAGGATTCTCATGACCTGGGGAGTCATCTCCTGTTATACCTCCTGATATATTCCATGCTGGAGTGTATGGGAATAAGGAAACTGAGATAATTTCATGTTCTAAAGAGCAATATGACCCTGTGCCAGCAGGCCCACTGCATCATTACAAGTGTGTGGACTGGTGAGGAAATGACTGTGGCTCAGAAATTTGGGGAGAATTCCTGTGGGAGTCCCCTCTGTGTGCTGGGATTACCATTAGTGAATAAAGAAACTGCTTTGGACCTATAACAGGGCAGAACTTAGGTAGGCAGGGAAAGCTAGGCTGAATGCTGGAAAAAAAGAAGGGCAAAGTCAGAGAGAGAAGTGAGGGACCCGCCAGGGACAGACACTGGGAACGTTAGCCAGTAAGCCACAGTCTCGTGGCGATACACAGATTAATAGAAATGGGTTAAATTAATATGTAAGAGTTAGCCTATAAGAAGCTAGAGCTAATGGGACAAGCAGTGATTTAATGAATACAGTTTCTGTGTGATTATTTGGGGTCTAAGCTAGCGGGGTGGCTGGGAACCAACAAGCAGCAACTCCTTCCAACAGGTAATGATTTAACTTTATTTTTGTATATACATTTTTAATAGCACTTTCCATCATAGTATAAAGGAACTCGGATAGAAGATTTGGTTTCAGCCCAGAAATGTTGGAAAAAATTTTATAGTTTTCATTTGTTTCTTGGCAGTTTGACATACGACTGTCAAAGAGAAAACAGTATACAGTAGAGAGTAAATAAATTAGTCAGATAAGTTTATATTCTGTCTTCTGTGGTTGAAACTGTAGATATTTGGAGGGTATATAAAACTCCTTCATAGTCACAGAGGAACCGAGGAGGTGGACAAAGGTAGCAGAAGTGAAGTGAAATCGGTCCTTAGTATACATTTATTTTAGGTGATGTTTTCTTATGCTGCCCTTAATATTGCTTATGTTTTAATTTTTCCATAATAATTTTTAATCTCAGCTGGGCATAGTTGTACATGCTTTGATCCCAATACTTGGGAGATGTAGGCATCAGATCTCTGAATTCAAGGCCAGCCCTGTCTACATAGTGATCCCAGAGCAGTCAGAGCTACACAGTGAGACCTTGTCTTGAGGAAAACACAATGAAATTTAATCTCAGTATTTAGCTGTTTTCTATTAGTAATATAAACCAAATATGAAACAAGAATGTTCTCTATGTACAGATATCACATTCTCTATTTTTTTTTAGGTATAATTCTATAATTTCAGTTTCTAAATCTTTTTGGAACATGTCATTGGAAACATCCCCGGTGTCCCTCAATTCTGTTGCTTATGCTCTGTAAGAGTGGTCTGGCATGAAAGGATCAATGTAATAACCATCACACATAATATAGCAAAAAAGGTAGAATGAGCAGAAGTACAGAGGGAACAGTGTGGAAGTAATGAATTAGCAGAAAGAGAAGAATGGACATGTGGATTAAGCTATTCTGCTAGTATTCTGTATCTGGCCCATAGCATGAAATTTCTCAAAGTCACACTGTTAACTTGGGACATCAATATGTTGTATAAGCATATTTCAAAGAGGAACCTTGTCAGGTCTAAAATAAAAGGATCAACTAAAATAAAATATGGTTGTGGAGAACTAGAAATTGGTCTGGTCATTGTTTTCCGTAACATAATTCTTGAACTAGAAGTAGACAATATTGCGGAAGTTGCTTGTTGGTATACCATGGCTAATATTTAAATGCTAAGGCTGATTGAACTTATTCTTAGTCATTCTTATAGACTGAAGACAGGGAAGGAATAACCCAGGACCTAGTACTTGTCTGTTAACTATCAGGGTTCATTAAAACAAAGACTGAAACAAATTTCAGTTCACTTTTCTATAGAAGATTTCTATGTATTTGAAGTAGGTTATAGTGTTAAAATAAGCTGTCTTCTAAGCCCTCCAAATATTTATAGTATATAAGTTCCTTGAATAGTGCTCTATAAAAGGTTACACACATAAATACATAAAGAAACCACCACTTTACACTTGTTCCCTTACCAAATATCACATGAGTGAAATTCATTTCATATGTAGTTGGGTCAGGATATATTTTTCATTAGTCCATTCTTTATTCTTACTCCATAAACATTAGCTAATTCTTTGATTTTACCCTTTGTATGCTGCAATGCTTGTATGCTACCTGAAACACTCTACTCCCTTTTTTAGTTTACAAGTCTGTCTCCCCCTACTGGATTCTAAATAGTTTTTTAAGACGAGAAATAATCTATAATAGTTCCAATAAAAACCAGTTATCAGTGAATGGCTGCATACATGATGAATGGTGGTTCATGCTTGGGGTTGCTCTGAACTGGTTTCATAATATAAGCACATATTTTTTTTTATTTTTCTCCTGCTTCTTTTTTTTTCTTTTCTGTTTTCTTTCTTCTTTTTTTAACACTCCATATTTATAAAGATTTATTTATTTACTATGTATATACTAGGTTCTGCCTGTATTTGTGTCTTTGTGCCAGAAGAGAGCACCAGATCTCATTACAGATGGTTGTGAGCTACCATGTTGTTGTTGGGAATTGAACTCAGGACCTCTGGAAGAGCACCTACTGTTCTTAACTGCTAAGCCATCTCTCCACCCCCAATATTCCATATTCTTACATGGGTCCTGCATCTAGGAATGAAAAATATGTTGCCAACTGAATTCTTATTTCCTATCTTTTTACTGAGGTAACTTATAGTTTTCACATGTCTCTGTTTTTTTAATGCTTAGCAACTGTCACAATTAAATAATTCAAATGTTGTGTGTTATTGCCCCCATCCCTGTCTGTCCTTATATCGAGTGAAATTCACCTGTCTTCTACCTTGCCTCACCACCACTCCCTAGGTATTCCAATTAACTTCTCCTAGAATGACCATTCTTTCATACAAGATGGTTTTCGTAGCCAATTTATTATCTACAGTTTGAGAGAATACTGAGAACTCAATCCACAGCTTTGGGCTTGCTAAGCAAACACTTTCCCACTGAAACACATCATGTCATGACTTTTGAGACCCCTTTACAGGGAACTCGCTCTGGTGAAGAATTGAAGTAGTAGCCAGTGCCCAAATCATTGACCAGCCCTGAATGTTGTTGAGGTTTCCATTTGGAAAGCATACTGTCCATTATAAAAAAAAAAAAAGACTCCTCTTTGAAGTCTTTCTATTCTCCTTGGGTCCAAGCAATTTAAGACAAGAGGTGTCCTATACAGTAGGAAATATTTGGCTAGCTTTTCTTTCTCCCTATTCTTGGATTCTTGGATAATGGAGAGAAGGTTAAGTGCCAAATAATGTCAAGGTATGTGCCTTGGAGGACGTTATACTTGATTGTGGTTCAGAGTGGCGTGGGGCAGAGATTCAGGCTGGTTATGTCATTACTCAGGAATGGTGCCCATGCCTAGTATTTTCAGCGACAGATAATCATTCTTTTTCACTCCTTCATCAAAAGTTTTCATCAGGTTAGCAGGAACAGGTTGGTAGTTCAAAGCAATGTCATGTCAGACTTTCTGCAAGCAGCTCTTCCTTCTCTTTCCTCCTCTTGCTCCCCTTCTCTCTCCTCTTCCTCCTCTTTCTCTTCTTCCCCATCCCCATCCCTCTCATTCCACATCAACCCCCTCTTTCCTTTTCTCCTCTTCCTCCTTCACCCTTGTTGGTGAAAATTTATTCAGAAGAAGTAAATTTAAGAAAGTCTGAACAAGCATCATTTTCTTCTGACTAGTTCCTTGTAAAATACAACATGACATCTATCAACACTGAATATATATGGGGAAGCAACAGCTCCACTCACAGAGAGAAAATGAAACTAGAAGTCTGTTTATAGTTACATTGGCTTCATGATCACAGAAATTTTAAATATATAAAAATATATAAATATATACACACATAAATACATACATATACACATATACATGTAAGTATACATGTATATATATGCACATATAATATGTAATTTATTGGAATGACTTACAGGCTGCAATCCAACTAATCCAACAATGGCTAGCTGTGAATGGAAAGTTCAAGAATCTAGTAGCTAGCTGTTCAGTCTCATGTGACAAGGTGTCTCAGCTGGTCTGTGTATGCTGGAATTCCAAAGAAGAGTAGGCTCCAATGCCAGTGAATGTGCTGGCCAGGAGAGGGTAAGCAGGTGAAAAATGACTCCTTCCTTCTTCCATTGTTTTATATAGGCTTCCAGCAGAAAAAGTAGTCCAGATTAAAGGTGTGTTCTCTCTCCTCAAGATCCAGATTAAAGACCTGTGTCACCCAGCCTCAAGATCCAAATCAAAGGCATGTTGTCTTCCTGTCTCAAGATCCAGATCAAGATCTGGAGGTCTGCTCTCCATTTCTGGATTGTCGTTCATTCCAGATATTTCAGTTAACCACCAAGAATAGCCCTCACAAGTCTGTAATGCCAGTTAATGAGGAGGCTGAGACAGGAGGGCCACAGAGTCCAGGTCTACTTGGGCTACAAAGTAAATTCTACTCTGGACAGCCTAGAGAGACCCTGTGTCAAAATAAAAAGCAGAGAGAAGACTGAGGATATAGTTCATAATGAAAACTTGACTGGCACGTGGCACACGCATAGATTAGATACCCAGTAAAATTTTTTTTTAAAAAAAATTACAAATCAACAGCAAAAATAAAGCAATGACAAATAAGGAAGTTGCAATTCAACATTTCGAGGAAGCAGCACATATGCTTCCTCTGAGGCTCTTAGGTTAGTGAAGCTTTTATTACTAATGCAAAAATCTTAAAGTATATTGGTTTCTTTCAGGAATGAAGATTTATTAGGATCTTTAAAATGATAGAGAGTCCCCTGAGAAAGTAAAATGTCTGTTCAGGAATTTGTTTATACATCTATTTGAGAAGTAATCATTTAGCTAAGTGGTTGTATCTTGATAAAAGACTCCTAGCCTCCATCTAAAGAACAAGTCCAGCTTCAAACTAAATTTGCATTTCATGCCTTAGATTTTCATCCTTGTATGTCACACTAATCCTTTCCTGTCTCCAGCCTCTTAGAAGAGCACAAATATTCATTTAATCTGATAAAAACATAGCCTTTAAAATTGAAATGGAAGTAAAAAAATATCATTTAGGAATATCATATTCTGCCATTAGCCCAGTTGCATGATTTTATGCATGTGTGGTACAGTAATTCATTCTAAACTATTATCTTAATAGCACCCTAGGTTTAAGGGAGTTTTGAGAAATTATCTTTTTAACCTTCCTCCCTATCTCAAGAACCAGTCCATGGGTAACATTTTCATAATTTCTCTTGGTAATAGGTCTCATTTATAATCATCTTCATTGCAGATATTCATCCCCACACCAAACATGAATTATTTCCCCATGATACAATTAATTCTTTTAGCTTCCCCATCTCTGCTGAAGTTGAGAGAGAACCATCTGGTTTTTCCCTTTGTGTTAATGTCTACTGATTGGAAGGGGAGTTGTGGCGTGTCTCATTCTCAGAACAAGTCCTTCCACTGCCTCTGGAGTGGCAAGAGCCAGCATGTGTCTCCAAATGTTTCTCATGCTACGTGCCCATGTACCGGATCATGAATAAGGTGATATAAAATGATTCCTTTAAGAGCTGCTGTAAACCCATTTACAAAGAATGACCTATTTTATTTCAAAGCTGAATATCATCTACTGGTGTCCAACAAGCTGTGGAATGAAATAAAGGGCAAAGGAAAGTTGTTCCAAAGGTGATGGACTAGTTCTGGCTGTTTGCCTTTGTTTCTCTTGGTCCACTGTAATGGGTCAGGGAGGTTGGCGAAATGAAATGAGTCACAACGGGTGAGTCGACACTGTTTCTTCTGAGAGCTCTCTGTCCTGGAGTGTGCCATGTGGGTCATGATAGGACTCTATTCCACTCTGTTCCTTTGCAACCTCTTGGTTCACTAGGTCCCCAAGTTAGGCTCTTTCCAGAGATAAATGATTCTCAAAAGCAAACACTCACAGCCAGCCTCATGGCACTTGGGGATGTTTGGAGAGTGAGGGGTGGAGAGCAGCCATTAATTCTAATACAGACCAGGTCAGGGGTAAGTGAACATTCTTGACTCTGAACAGCTGTTTAGTGGTCTCTGTGAATTGAGGTGGTGGCTGCCATCCAGGTTCTGGACAGCTGTCTTTCTCAAGAGAGGCATCTCCACAATTGGCATTAATTGATTTTCTTGTGGCAGCCTCCACAGGTAATTCATTTGAACCTTTCCCTTTTTCTACTTCTGACTGTGTTAGTTTTATATGTGTCTAATTGGTCACCTGTGCTTCTATGTGTAATAAGACGTGACGCCAGAGGTTAACCTTGGGGACTATTCCTCGGGGACCACCCACCTTGTTTCCTTGTTTTATTAGACAGGATCTCTTACTGGGACCTAGGTTCACCTATTAGGCTGGACTGTGTTTGGGTCTAAAGGATCCACGTGTCTTCCACTGCTCAGCACTGGGGTTACAGTGTATTCTGGCTTTTATGTGGGTGCTGGGGACCCAACAGAGGTCCTCATGCTTACACAGGAAGTACTTTACCACTACCCTGTCTTGTGTTTGTGTGTGTTTGTCCACCTGACACAAACCAGGATTAGTTGGGAAGAGGAACCTCAATTGAGGAAATACTTCAATCCGATTGGCCTGTGTGCAAGTCTGTAGGGCCTTTTCTTGAGAGATGATGGGAGCAAGTCCGCTGTGGACGTGCTACCCTTAGGAAAGGTGGACATGCTATCCCTAGGGCAGGTGGACATGCTACCCCGAGGGCAGGTGGTACAGGGTTGTTTAAGAAACTGAGCGAGTCATGGGGGACAAGCCTCCATGACTTCTGCTTCTGTCCCAGCCTCCAGGTTCCTGCCCTGAATTCCCACTTTGACTCCCCTGAGTGATGAATTATTACTTAAAAGTTGAAAATGAAATAAACCCTTTCCTCCCAAGTTGCATTTGTTCGTGGTGTTTTATCAGAACAATAGCAACCTCAGACACCTACTAAGCCATCGCTTCCTCAAATTCCATTACTACCACTTATACCTCCCCTTCCCTCCTCCTTGTTCTCTTTTTTTTCCCTCTTTCCTTCTGCTTGAGGTAGGTGGCCTTTATAAAGAAGCAGCCTCAGTTCCTGAGGGAAGAATGCATTCACACCTCCCATGTGCCAGAGCTTGCCAAGGATCTAGGGAAGGGCTGTAGGGAAGGCATTTCTCACCGCCCACAGTGCCTGCGTGCCCTACCTCAGCGCTGAGTTGCTTTCTTTAAGGAGTGTCAGAGTTGACTCCGGGGTTGTGTATTTTGTCCATTGACCAGCACATTTTGTCACGGGAAGGCAGGGAACATGGCTGTGTTTGCAGAAGGGGTGGACCCGCAAGGAATTCATAGGGAATCGGTACTTGTGGTAGACACCTTGCATCACAATCCTGTGTCTGGCACAATCAGAATCAGAGACAGGAAGCTGTGCATTCTGTGATTCCATTTCCTGATTATAGCACATCGTTTAGCGAAGTATGTCACAAAGCACTATTTGCAAAGCCTTAGCCAGCACCTTTGTCCTTCTTGTGATTTTTTTGGATTGATAATTGTTGCATTTATTCTGCAGATTTTTTTTTAGTAAAGATAAAACCTCATGTGTATTATGCATTTGACAAATCACGTGAATGAGGATGACTAAAACGTTTCAAACCAAGGCGGCTTCTATGCCAGTGGCATGAAACACCACTGTGACAATATCCTTTGGGTTTTTGCTTTCTTTTATAGGTGAGAGTGAAGGAAAGAGTGTGGCAGCTGTCACATTCCAAATTACAAATTAGGCTCTCAGGTCACCCAGCTTCGTTGTGTTAATCTCAGTTGAAAAGCCAAAAGCAAGCTCACTAAGGAAAGATTCATCATGCATTACTCTTTTCCACCAAAGAGAGTCAAAGGCAGGATCTGATGCATTCTTACTATGAGAAGAGGGGGGCAATTTTAAATGATTTTGTAGTGGTTCTGTACTCAGTAAAAATGCCTAGTGTGTTTTTCCTTGGGCTGTGTCTTTGAGGAGGAAAACCTGTGTGTAAAATTGTATGGGGAAATTCAACCACCATGTACCCTGCTGGTTTGCATTTGCTTCATTAGCATATTGACTGCTCAAGACAATTTCATGACCAGAGGATATCGAAACCCTTTCAATGAGAAATGAAATCTGAACCAAGGGGTTGAGTTGGGACAATATTAAACAGATGCTGAGTCCTAGGTATTCACTGCAATTTAGAAGATAAAATTCCTAGTGAACCAACTTCAGCAAGAGTTTCTGATTCTCAGAGCCATGACCTGACAAGGAACAAGAAGACAGCTGATAAGAACAGTGAGGTTTAGGGTTCAGGGAGATATCCCAAACCACTTGACTCTCCAACCTTGCTGACCCACTTTTCCTCATCATGCTGGGAAAACTATATGCTATGCCTCATCATGATTTTTCTGTGACTTAGAGAGTATAGGATCACTTGAAGATCAAAAATGATAACTACCAAATAATTCCAACAAGCAACTGGGAGCCACATGTTGAAAGAGACCTCATTTCGGAGGGTTGTAATTTCTTCTGAGGTGTTGGACAGATGGGAAGAGATGCTCAGTTTTATGATCCCTTTACTCAGAAAAAAAAATTCAATAGAAATCTGACAAATGGTTTTCTCAGGTTGGTTGTGGGCTACTCATTTTCCTACATTTTCAATTTCCACTCCAACATTTCTGATCTTAAAAAAAAAAAGGAAAGAAAAAAAATGGGAACAAACAGCAGCCAGTGGCTATAATTCTGATCTGTACCTGCTTGTATCCTGCACTTTGCGTTTGAAAAGGAAGCATTTTCTGACTTCCCACTCATCTTCTCCTTAAGAGGCCATTTCCAATCACGCCTCAGATCCTGAGCGTGGATGACAAGTACGAGGAGCATCAGCTTACATTTCTGGGTCTCAGAAGAACTCTGTGGAGCCTTGGGGCTTTCAGGGTTGAGCAGTGAGTAGAAGCTTTGTTTCTGGGGACCACACCTGCTGCCCTTGCTGGCAGTGACTTCATCAGGTGTTGAAGTGTTCTCATCTACTCTAGTTGAGATACCATCGTCACCTCCATCTCCGTGTCCTTTCCTACTTTCCATAAAAGCTTTCAGAAGCTTGGGATCAAGAACGAAACACAAGCCGGGCGGTGGTGGCGCACGCCTTTAATCCCAGCACTCGGGAGGCAGAGGCAGGCGGATCTCTATGAGTTCGAGGCCAGCCTGGTCTACAAGAGCTAGTTCCAGGACAGGCTCTAAAAAAGCTGCAGAGAAACCCTGTCTCGAAAAAAACCAAAAAAAGAAAAAAGAAAAAAAAAAAGAACGAAACACAAATACTGTGTATGGGAATGATAGACTTTTGCAAACGCGTGCTGGTACTGCAAGGACAGATGGTCTGTCGTTTGTGTTAATTTTTCAAACATCTGGATTCTCCTCCAAACACTTAGTCCACGGGGTATATACCCAAACCTCACATCTGATGATTAATAGAAAAAAAAGAGCCAAAGTTATGTGGCATGGAACCTCTGTCTTTGGGGAGGAGGGCCATGCAAAAGTTACCTCACTTTAGAATTGCAGGGCACCTCTCCACTCTGATATGTTGTATGTGAATGGCGCCCCCTAGTGTGAAGCAAGCTGAGCCCTCTGCATGCCCTCGGTATTCATTCATTCAGAACATCCTCACTGAGCTGAACAAATGCCAACCAGGATTCTTAAGTGCTGGGGAGATGGCAAAGCCCAGCGAGAGCTGTGGGTCACACAGATCTTACCCTCTCTTTTGACTCAATTTCAAAAGTGCCTTGCCAACTGAACAAAATACACCCATATGCAGATTTTCGCCCGTGCTCCCTACAAAGAATGACTCTGCTCTGTCTAGGCTTTTAAGTGCTGTATGGAGGGGCAAAGCAGTAAGAGCAGCAGACTGACCACATGTTTGTACCCACTGTTTAGATTGTGTTTAATGGGGACGCTGTGCACATAGAAAACTCAACTAATCAACTTTCAATTACAGTTTTATGACCTCCACCCCCACCCCAGTGTCTACAATTGCCACGATTTCTCTCAGGGAAAAGTATTCCCAGAGATGATCTCTTAAGCAGGAGAGGAAGGAAAAATAGGAGGAGATGGGGGTGATGAGTGGCTGCCACCCTGGACCTGCTTAAATAACTCTCGTGAAGACTAAAGAGCAGGATGTCCTTGAGGGCCAGGAGGCATGTGGCACCAAGTCTTGATTTGTTCCTAACCACATATAGACTTATTTATTTATTTTTGCCAAGCCAAAAAAAAAAAAAAAAAAAAACCCAAAAATATTTCCTAAGTCTTCAGGCCCCTTAGGAGAAGGGCTAAATTTAAAGGACTCTCATAAATAATCGATTTCTCAACTTCGTGGCATCTAAATGGCAATGAATGGAAAGTTTGTTTTATCAGTGTTGAAGGGAAATGACACTCAAAGATTTGGTCACTCAGTTTCTTCTTTGCCTGGAAGGTTATTATTGTTGTTATGAAATGAAGCTTTAGTGAAACCAAAAATAACACTGGTACTGAGTTTGGGAATAGGTTTTAAAGAAATATTGTGGTGGTCTCAAACAGTTTACAACTTTTCCAACTTAGATGAGTTTTCTTAGATAAGCTCATGACAAAAAAATATATATATTCATAGAACCCAGGACCCAAATTTGGTGAAAAAGAAGTGTCATGGTATAAAGCTCACATAGGAACATTAATATCTTTTTTTAAAAAAATCTATATTGTAAAACCCATCTATGTTCACTCCTCCCCTTTTCTACCTGTCTGCCAGGGGTCTTTATTGCCAAAGCTACTGATAGGTTAATAAAAATGGTAGTCAGAGGAAAGTGTTAACATATTAATCTACAAATTACTTTGCTTCAAGTTTGGAAGCATTTCCTGAAAGCTGTCAAAGGTGATTTCTTTTCCTGTCTCTCCCTTTAAATCACAAAGCAAAATCCCACTGTCTTTTCCCCCACCCCTACTTAAAAAAAAAGTTGTGGAGTTTTGCTTTTCTGTTCACTGTGCTCCTGGCCAAAGTAAAGCCCTCTTTCTCGATGACGTCAAGATCTTTAGCAAGATTAGGCTTTCCTTTCTCTATTGCAGCAATTAGCCAGGGAATGTATAAAAGGCTTCGGGAGACTCACTGGGCTGCAGAGAGGCACTCTGCTACGCAGGCAGAAGATAGCAAAGAGGAAAAGCCAGAGGGAGGGGGCAGAGGACTCAGCCGCTCCTGGAGAACCTGGAGAAAGAACAGACAGAGGCAGGCTGGGAGGAGGAGAAGAGAAAGTATGTTTAAGACGGAGTAAAGACAGACAGACAGAAAGAAAAAGAAAGAAAAATACAAACAAACCCTACCCTTACAGCACAGTTAAGAAATTTGGCACTGCAAGAAGTCAGTCTGCGTTTAAAGGAACATGAAAAGCTCAAAGAAATTTTACCATCTCTGCAGTCTCATAGGTGCCTGGAAATGAAAGTAGAGCTTCCTGTCTTTAACGGACTCTGACAGGGGTAACTGGATTAGGAACTGGTACGCCAGGGCTTTTTCTTTTCTTTCTTTCTATTTTTTTTTTTTAACCATCTTAAATCCTGGAAAAAAAATGCATCTCGGAATTGAATGAATTGATGGGCACACTCCAACTGCTGGACTGCAGAGAGCGAACTTAGTCTTGCCATTTCTGCTTCTTTCAAAGAAGAGACAACTTGGGTTTCCTTCTAATTTAGTTTTTCTCCTTCTCCCCCCCCACCCCCACTCCCAACCTTCCCCCCTGGTCCCCCACTTCCTCTACCACCACCTTCCTTTTCAAAAAGAGGGTGAAGGGGGAAGCAGAGCACACAGGGGACAGGCTGCAGAAGCAGAGAAGATGGGACTCCTCAGCGTAGACTTGCTGATCACACTGCAGATTCTGCCAGTCTTTTTCTCCAACTGCCTCTTCCTGGCGCTCTATGACTCGGTCATTCTGCTGAAGCACGTGGCGCTGCTGCTCAGCCGCTCCAAGTCCACTCGCGGAGAGTGGCGGCGCATGTTGACCTCAGAGGGACTACGCTGTGTCTGGAAGAGCTTCCTCCTAGATGCCTACAAACAGGTGAGCTGCACTCACTGGGCTTCTAGGTCAGCCGAACCAGGGGACTGGAAGGTACGGGGTTGCAGGTCATGTCATGGGCAGCCCTATCTGGGGTGGCCTGCCCTTTTGATGACGTTCAAGGGAGTCTCAATGTCACTTGGGACACCTGTTGCACAGGTTAGATTTGGGAGTGACAGATATTGAGCCATCGGGATTCTGGGTGAGCTCAGCAAGAGTTTTTTGACATGGCTGCTGTTACCTTGCTCTGACTAGGCAGTTTGGGGCTTGGTGGTGGTGAAATAACTCTGGGTGAATTTAGGCTTGTTGGAGGCTGGGGGCTGCATTTGTTCTGCTCTCGGCATGAGCTGGGTTCTGCTGCTTTGCTTAATAGGAGACTGTAGGAGATGTAGTAGGAAGGTCTGGATAATGTTTCCTTTCTGCTGAAATGGTCAGAGTCTGATGATGATGATGATGATGGTGGTGGTGGTGGTGGTGGTGGTGGTGGTGGTGGTGGTGGTGGTGGTGATGGTGGTGGTGATGGTGATGATGATGACTCTGATCACACCCTAGCCCCTTCATTTCTTAGGGAGGTAAGAACTAATGGAAGCAAGCCCAGTACAGCCACCTACTTGGTTGGGATGTGTGGATTCCTAGTTTTGAAGTGTCAGTTTGCAAAAGAAAGATCTAGGAACTGCCAGAAATTCAAACTTTGTATGTAAAACCAAAGCCACAAATAAGTTACCTAGGAAAGCCCTGATGGGTCTATGGTGTGTTCCAAGATCAGGCTTTGGGCATTACAACAGCGACCTCCCTTACCTGGCAAACATGTGTCTCTATCGGCATTTGAAACACCAGAGTGGGTGACTGATGTTTTGAAGTGAAAAGTTCTGGTGTTAGATTCTGCTGCTGGGAGATGTTAGGGAAACATTTTTCAAATGGTATCTGTCAGGGCAAAGAAGAATACTTTACTATGGCCCTCCATGCTTTTGCCCCCATCCCTTAGGTTCACAGGACTCCTAAAGTATTCTGGGTTTTATAGCGAGAATGAATGCATTGGAAAGAGATTTCAACAAAAGGAGGAAATGTGTCCCTAGGGGCACTGGGAGAACTTGCTGGAGAAGGGAGCTTGCAATAGTGAAGCCAGATGTTCAACCAAGTGGCATTCTTCAGACAGGTGGAACTGTAGAGAGCATGATGAAAACTCAGAATAGCCGAGGAGGAAGGGAAAGAGCCCTCCCTCCCCCAATAAACAGTGGAAAAATCAATCCATGTGCCAGGAAAATAAAAACAAAGCATCCAAGCTGGTGCTGGGGAAGAAAATGCCTTTTGAGAATAGATTGTGTGATTCATGACATTGCTCCTGCAAGTCATCTGAAGAAGGTCCCCTCTTGCTGTGCTGAGGACATGTCAAATGTCAAGCCTCTTTTTAGCAAGTAGGAATGCCCTCATCAGGAAAGGAGTCTCCTGCACTGTCGTTAAAGGCCAGTTTTATCTTATATGTAGAAGTAATAAAAAGGATGAGCCCAGAGGTACTGAAAAATAATTCCATCCCCACAGAGAATGTGACATTTGTATGTATGTTCAGGTGTCAGGAGGTTGGAGTGGGGCATTACAACTGTACATTAAAATGTTATTGATTAGCCAATACCTTCCATTACATCTATGTATCATACTTTAGATAATATGGAATGTTAGTGGCTAGATCTCAGTATACTAAAAGCTTCACTTTTGAAAGACAATGAACTTCTTCTTAGAAGAATTTAAAGTGAATTTTTGGAGAATTTTACCCATACACATATGTATAGAATATAAATATTTTCATATCAACTTGGAGGCTACAAAAGCACCTATAAACATCAATTGAGGTATTTTCCCATCAATGATATGGAAAAGAAAAAAAATTAAGCAAATGCCCCTATAATAAACTTCATGGTGTCTTTTTTCACTAACGTATAGTGTTCCGTTGTGTTGTCTATGTTGTTATTTGTGTTCATGGGAACTGAGAAAGATAAATGATTTGTTTTTACTGTTGGCATATGGTTTATGTATTCCTCTTATTTATTTCTTTGTCTCTGCCCACTGACTTGATTAATGACCAAGTTCATGACTTATGTTATTATGCTTGCTTCTAATGATTTGTAAAACAGCTACAATGTGCCAAAGAAACCCCAAGAAAACACAAGCTCAGAGAAAAAGCGGGGCTGAGTGTGAGATAAATAAAAACATTATGAGTATGACTTGAGCAAAATCCTGTCCTCTTCTGTCTTTAACTATGGCTGGCATCATAGTGGATGTGGTGGCCTCAGAAGCTCACGCAGAACCTCTCAAACAGGTTGAATCATTTGCCAAATGCTGTGTCATCCGTGGCACACTGTCTTTAGGCGTGACTGTTTCCATAGATGCTGGAGGAGGTCCCGTTTGACATTGCATCTTGGGATTTCACAATCTTGACTTGCATTATTTGGCTACTGCCACCCATGAAGCAGATTTCTCCAGGATGAGGGGTGTGTCTACATGGAGTTTCATTTAGACAGATCGTTCATTACTCCCAACTTTCTTGCTTAGTGAATGTCAGCTATTACATTTGTGAAGATGTTTAGAGATGCTGTATTTGTTCACAGAGGAGGAGACACAGGCAGGAGCTGCAGTGAGGAGAGGGAATGAGACCAGAATGAAATACTAGCAATAAAAACTGCATTGAAACTTTAAAAATGACTTAAAGTCAACTTTGTAAGGAACTTATCAAAGATCACACGGGCTTGGTAATGGTCAGGAGGCCTGTGTGCAATTGGGGTTGAAAAAGGAAATCTAAAAACTAGTGAAAGGGTTGGAAGGAATAGCGGCTATTTATGATTTAAGTTTCCTCGGTGTCTTTGCCGGTGAACACTGTACCCTTGTGTTGGTGCTCAACGACTCAGAAATGCAACCAGTGAGCAAGCTGTCCTTGCTTGGAGCCTGGCTCTTACCTAAATGAAGTGTAAAAGTAAGCAGACAGTATAGACACTCACAAGCAGGCTCATTTCTGCACAGCTGATGTTGCAGTGGCACAGAAAACATACTCATGGGAACATACAATTTTGTTTTGAAAGGGTCTCTTTAACATTCTCCTCCTTCTCTTTATTCACCTCCAGCCTTTTGACACTGGCTTCTCCAGTGAAAAGAGGCTCTTTAGAGAGAGAAACTGTCCTACAAGGACACAAAGAAGGCCACAGCCAGAGCTTGTCTGTCACTTGGATAAAACATAGAGAAATGATAGGGCTTTGAGCTTCATTTTCAAGATACAAATCAAAAAGAGAATAGCCAAAGAGGAGAGCTCAACCCAGGAGACAGAGGAGGTAGGCTGTTCTTCAAGTCTGATTTATTTGGCCCATCTGAATGGGCAGGGCTGAAGCCCTGCCTAATGATTGTTTGGCCATGTTTCTGAGGACACTGCTGTAGCCCGATCATTATGCTGAAGAATTGGAAACTTCCTGAGAGTTAATTTCCAGTGCTTTGGATGACCAAAAGTCTGTGTAAATATTCTGGTACGTGCCCGTCCCCCATTTTTAAAAATTTGTTTCACAACGCATCATGAGAGTGTGTGATACGTTACTCAAAAGCTCCTCTTAGGCTGTGAAAGAAACAAAACAAAAACAAAAACAAGGATGGCAGTATATGATATGTTTCTAGTTCACTCAATAAATGGTTCCATGTTTCCCTTGGCTCTGCATTTTGCTGCTTTATCTCCAGTCCCTAAGTACTCAACCCTGTCCTAAACTGGAACCCATCATCAAGGGAGTCAAATTCTTACATACAGTATGCATTTGTGCTTTTGCCTACGTCTATAAACATATCTGTTATCACCTTTGAACTTGGCCCAGAGATGTCATCAGCAGTAAACTTGCCTTACCCACTCCCTTAGTGGGCATTGTGTTCCTGTCCACTGAAATGACTCTAACAGTGCAGATGAGAGCGATAAAGGTCAGTAGTGACGCTATCACAGTTTACGTGTGTCCCTTCTGATCCTTGCAAAATAAAGAGACCCTTTGGGAACATCGGAACTTCAAGACCAATTAGTGGAAATGATGTTTCTTGTGTTTGGGCATTAAATACCAGGCAGGGTTCTCTTTAGGCGGCTGATGCTGGCAGGGAAAGAGGTACCGACCTAATTACTCTTCCGCAAGAGCAAAAAAATGCCTTTTGAATGCCTCTTTGGCAAATATGTCTCATTAAGGACAAAAACCAAACACAAACCCTCTAAGAAGCAGAAATTAAGATGATAGGTAACTTGTGTCCAGGAGACTTTCTGTGCCACTGTGGGAAATTAAAACGAAGTTTGGGAGTACCAGAGGATGGTTTGTTTTTGTTGAACGTCTTTCCTGTAGCCTTAGTGTTATTATGGGACCGACTTTATTTTCTTCATCATTTTGGCTCTGTTTCAGGGAATGCTTTGCTCTGTCTTCCATTGTATGGATGACAATGGGGTTTCTCCCATTCCATCTCAGCAGGATTTCTAACCCCCCCCCAAAAAAAACAAAAACAAACAAACAAAAACAAAACAAAACAAAACAAAAAACCAAGAAATTCTCTACTGGGAATTTTAATCTAATGGAAGTTTAATTTCATAGTGATTTGGGAAATGGATTTAAAACATTTTTTAAAGATTAAGTCTATTTTTCAAATTTTTATCCAACTTATCCCCTATCAGATTTTAGAAAAGAGGAGTCAATTTATGACTAGTTTTATAAGGCTTATAAAATCTGACCAATGGTTTGCTCACGCTTGGGCTTATACATTATAAGTGTGACTCTCTCTCTCTCCTCTCTCTCTCTCTCTCTCTCTCTCTTCTCTCTCTCTCTCTCTCTCTCTCTCTCTCTCTCTCTCTCTCTCTCTCTCTCTCTCTCTCTCTCTCTCGTGTGTGTGTGTGTGTGTGTGTACTTATTTTGTTCTGCTGGGGCTCAAATCCAGGGTTTTATGGAGACTAGTCATGTGCTCCAGCACACTTAATTTTATTAGTACCGTTAATCTTACCTGTATGTTTTCTCTAGCCTGTGACTTTCATGAATAAGGTGTTCATACATGACTTCCTAATGTTCACAGCTGAAGAACAAAGTAAAGAGGATTGATCTCATTTCTTTTATTTGCTGGTTAGCTGAAATAATTAAGAATAGGCCAACGATATTGGTGTTGACTACAGCAGTCTCTGGTAACAGGGTAGGGTTCCTGTTTCTGAATGTATATGCTTTAGTGTATTTGTCCATCACCTGATTGTGTTCACTGTATGACGGGGTTGTTATTCAGTGTAGAAGTTTTCCCTGATTTAGGATTATAACAACCAGAGTTTATTCAATAATTCACTCCCTAAAGCCTTTAAGGTGCATATTTCCCAGAGCAATGAAATGCTCAATGCCTCCACCACCAGGGGATATTAAGAATTTGTTGACTTCCCTAAACTTTAAAATTAAAGTGTGTGATGTTTATCCTACATTTTCTAAGGTAATCTAGAAAAAAATTGTTTTGCGAAGGGTTGTATGGCAGAACTGTCTGTTGTCTCTAAGAAGTGACATGCTCTTAGACTTTGCAAGGAAATTGACTGCAGGTAGCAAGAGATTATCTATGACCAAAATATCAGACTGGATTGTTCAGTTGAATAGTCAAGAATAACACAACGATCAACAGGTCTGCTTGGGAGCCAGGGAGACCCAGGCCTGTTTAGCAAGACCACACAGTTGTCCACAGAACTCAACAATGGCTCCCACATGCAGATGGATACTTTCACCCAGAAGAAATCCTCTAGTCTGCAGTACAGAGATTATTTGCTCCCATGAAAATTTTCTGATCCAACAAGTAGTCTCTACAACATGCTCATCAGAGCGCATCCATTCCTTCTTATCACAGGCCTTTGAGGATCAACATTGCACAGGCAGTGGCATTCAAAGCAGTCCTGGCATCACTGCAGGATGTGACGGGAAGCAGAAGTCATAGAAAGCCCCTTTATAACATTATTTAGGAGCAAGTATCAAGAGACTTTAAAGCTCAACAATGCCTAAAATGTGTATCTTCCTGTTTGATGTGTTTTTCAGTGCTTCAAAGAGCAGAGTAGAGGTCATCTGGTCAAAGGTGCATTATGGGAACCCTCTATGTAGTTGACTGTAAAATAGCCAAGATGGTCCATATAAATAACTTTCTTCATAGTTGTTACTGAATCAAAATATATTTATTTAAATCACATCTAAGAAGCAAGACTATGATTTTAAGATGTCTTTTGGACCACTACTAGTACCAATTTCAAATCGGTCCTGAAAGTTTCGAGAAGAATGAGAAAGAACTTTGATTCTTTCCCTAAGTGAAAAATCCCCTGAGTGTTCTACGTCAGTGTACATCTTTGCTCTCCAGCAGTTCCCTTTTAAGTAGCTTCAATTAACGATAGTTTTATATGGGACTATATTTATATGAGAGAGATAAGTCGATCAAGTTGGAAATGTTTTGCAATATTAAGGATAGTATTTAAAAATCAATGGTACCATTGTAAGCTATCCCTGATAGTATTAGCCTTGATTAAACCATTCTAGAGGGAGATCCAATCATGGTAATTCTGAAGTAAGTAATTGACTCTTTTCTGTTGCCTTCTTTTTATTATCAACCTACAAATTCAAAGGCCACTAACTTTCAGTATTCTATGTTCAATGATTTAAACCAAGGACTAAGGGGTTCACAGAATAATTTCAGTCAGCATGCCTTGTATCTGAATGCTTATCATTCTGAGGGTTTTGATAATAAGTTATATAAAAAGCACAAGGTTTGGGTCTTCTGATATAGAAGTGTGGGAAAAACCCAAAATATATAGAAAGTCAGAACTCAGCTGAAAGTCATATTGTGGAATAGCTCTTTTTCTTGTTAGTTTTTGCTTTTCAGGGGCAGCTCTGAGATTCTAGCCATAACATACATATTGTGAGCAGTACCCACAAGAACCTGCAGAGATCACACCATGCATGCTGAAGGGAGCGTGAATCTCTTCTCAGAACAATTTGCACTTTTTTGAACATATGATTTCCCAAGAAGAGTGGTACTGTGCCGTATGTGATGGGGTGCTGTACACAGTGGCATCTCTTATCCTCACAGAGTCATTAATAGAGTTCCCCTCCTTACTTCATCCTCCAGGACCCACAGAAGGAAAGCAGGCATGATTGCCTAAATATTCCGGGTTGGGAAAGCATGGACAAGGGGAAGTGGGAGGAACTCTACTCACAAACGGTGGATTATAGATTGTCCAGCATTGCCCGGAGACAGAACTCACTGGTGTTCATTGGATAATAGTAAAGAACTTACTGGGTGCGTGAGATGGCTCACTGGGCTTCCAAGTCTGATGACATGAGTTTGAACTCAAGGACACACATGGCTAAAGGACAAGACAGCTCCAAAAAGTTGCCCTCTGACCTCCACAAGTGCTCAGAAAGACAGAGAGACAGACAGACACACACACACACACACACAGGACAAATTAACAGATAAATGTATTAAGTTATTATTTGAAAGAGGAGAAAAGAGAAAACAAATTAAACCCATATGTGTGAAAACTCAGGTCTTGCCTGAGTCTTTTAGAATTCAGAAAGAGACAGTCCATTCCAAAAATGAGATAATTTATCTTAAAGTGGGCCATTTACTCTTAACTTTTAAAATGAAGTCAATTAATCATTCATTCTATAATGCTTGTTAGGCACTGACAAGAAAGCGAGAGTAGAAAAGAACACCAGAATCAACTTAATTGTGAAAACAGTTCACTCCAGTGTCTTCAGAGATGGAAAGAATTACCTCCAATGAATAGTCAGAAGGGAAGACTTTTATACTTTCATTTTTTTTCTGGACCATTCTTTGGGTTACCTGACATGACTAGTTTTACTCAGATCTCTCTCTCTCTCTCTCTCTCTCTCTCTCTCTCTCTCTCTCTCTCTCTCTCTCTCTCTCTCTCTCTCTCTCTCTCTCTCTCTCTCATTAGAACCCATTGCATTTAGAGTAAATTATTTAATGTAGAGTAAATTATTTAGAGTAAATTGTACTAGTAATGTATTAATACATTAATATTTTTTTCTTTTTAGGTTAAATTGGGTGAAGATGCCCCCAATTCCAGCGTGGTGCATGTATCCAATCCTGAAGCAGGTAACAATTATGCTTTGAAGAAGACAGCCGATGGGGCAGAATGCCACCTCCTTGACTTTGCCAGTGCAGAGCGCCCACTGGTGGTCAACTTTGGTTCGGCCACCTGACCACCTTTCACTAGGCAACTGCCAGCCTTTCGCCAATTGGTGGAAGAGTTCTCATCAGTGGCCGACTTCCTGTTGGTATATATTGATGAGGCTCATCCTTCAGATGGTTGGGCAGTGCCTGGGGACTCCTCTTTGTCTTTTGAGGTGAAGAAGCACCGGAACCAAGAGGACCGATGCGCAGCAGCCCAACAGCTCCTGGAGCGTTTCTCCTTGCCGCCCCAGTGTCAAGTTGTGGCTGACCGCATGGACAATAATGCCAACGTAGCTTACGGGGTAGCGTTTGAACGTGTGTGCATCGTGCAGAGACAGAAAATTGCTTATTTAGGGGGGAAGGGCCCCTTCAGCTACAACCTCCAAGAAGTCCGGAGTTGGCTGGAGAAGAATTTCAACAAGAGATGAATTTTAGATTAGTTGGTTAACTGTGTGATTGTAATAGTGTTTATTATTTTTTTAAAAAAAATATGTAAAAGAAGTTGAGAACTGAATCTACTATTTCAACTGAATCCCGTTGCCTCACTGAAAGACAGGGATACACCTGTCAGAAAGCATCAACCTCTGAACATTTCAATACTTCCTTTAGTATACAAATGGCATCGTGCTAAATAGCAGCCCTGTTACCTCCCTTCTGAGTGAACTGATCCGAGTTGGAGTGGAAGAAACTCTGATGCGGTGTGCCTTCATCCTTGCTTGCAACAGAAGTGATTCTGCCCTATGTGTGCGTTGGGAGCCGAGGACAACAGTTCCCAGAGTATACTATAGGAGCTATACTACCTATGATCTGATGACGTGTATTGTCTCCGTTTTAGACATCAGGAACAAACCCAATTGGAAAGACCCCCAAATATTTACTTATAATGTGATCTTGAAGCAATGTCATGCCCTTCGGGCTGAGGTGTTAGTTCTAGCTGTGCAATGCCTGTGTTAGTCTCCATAGCCCACAATTCCCAAATGTATATGTACAAACCAAGAATGGGTCCCCCAACCTGGGGGATTAAGATGACATCGGAAATCTGGCAGATGGGAAAGCGCTAGGTCAGGGAAAATGAACTTGTCAAACAAAGAAAGAGGGAGCAGAAAGAGGAGAAAACTGCACAGTGTTTTGCCTGGAAGCTGAAGATAAGAGTGTCATTCAGCCACACCCGCATGCAAGCATGCGCACAGCTGGAAAGAGAAAGGGGCTGGCTAAAAGTAACACAGGGAGGATGCACATGGAAACAAGATTGTAGCAGTACCCTTAGACTGAGAGAACAGAAGATGGAAAGATAAAAATGGGTGAATGTTCTTAACGTGGAGATAATTACTTTCTAGAATATACCCATTTCAGTGGGTGATACTTGCTAAGGGAAAATCCAGGGGGCTAGGTGCTGCTGAGTTGTTCCTGCCAAATTCCTACGGTTACAATGTTATGCTCCCCTCTGTCCATAATCTCAGAATCACTGTTTTCTCTCCATGCTGAGTGAAGGGTGTAGGAACCAGGTACCCTAGCCATTCAGCCCCTGACCCCTCCTAAAGTAGGTAAACTCTAATGAAAATGGGTTTCTTCACTTAAACATGAGAGCAATTTATTCTGATTATTTCTACCCATAGTTTTAAAGGCTTATAGGCTTCTTGGTATCACTGGGATCTGGTAAAATAGAAATTTCACTGACATTTGAATTTGGACTTGGGTTTTGTTTTCTTTAACTAGAGTTAACCCGTTAGGTGAAGTTTAGCAACGATGTGCATAACTAGAAATGTATATATGGGTACATTTCTCTTAAAAATAAAAGGAACACAGCTTTACCCACAAGCAATACCTAAAGATTACAGCCTCCAAAAAAAAATTAGACCAAGTGATATTGGATCATAATTATTTTTTAAACTCAAAGACTTTTAGCTAACAGCATATGTTTATATTTACAGGTCAAATCAATTATTTTTTATGTCTATCTCTTTCAATATTTAGATCTAAATTTGAACTACATGGGAGAAGATAATTTAAAGTTAAAGTCATCTTATTAAAAAGCTGTCCCAGATGAGAAAACTAGGAAGTGGGTGTGCGTGAAACAAAGGTATTGTTTTTAAAAATGGCAGCAAGAAATAAGTCAGATCACCAGTCCACATTTTCTTAGACATTAAAGCAGCATTGTGGCTATGTTTGGCAGCATCTAAGATTGCCAGTGCTTTAAATCCTGTCAGACATGCCCACAAAGAAACAAGGTAAATTTCGAAAACTGCAATGGCATTGGGAAACACAGCTGAAGAGAGACTTCTTCAGACTCCTCAAATGTCAAGGCCTGCCACCAAGGTTTATCAGTGATTCCTCGCTGATTCCAGTCTTCAAAATGGTGTTGGGATTGATGTGCCTCCTTAAAGAAGCAAAGTGAAAAGCTGGTTTCAGAACACTCACATCGTCGTCCCTGAATGTCCCCTTTGTTTTTCATGTGCCACAGTGGAACAGAACGTCAGAGAAGTGGGTGGGGGGATGAGTCTTGGCTAAAGCCATACTAGTTGTCGGGGGAAATGTGTGATGGAAACAAATCACCCAGTTGTGCTGTATTTTTTTAAGAAAGAGAAGGTTGTATGTGTATACAATTTGTCTTTTGGAGCACAGGCCAGTGGAGGAAGGACGAAGAGGAAGTAAATATACAAAGACATAGTCTGACTGTCAGGGACACGGACATGTTCAGTAGAACATGGCAGAAACACTGGAAGAAAAAACTGTTGAAGGGCCCAGGAAGAAGGTGGATTGGCAGAGCTCAGGAATCTTACACTGTGTAGAATGGGGTGGTCTCCCGGGTATGATACGCCTGTAATTATGTAACCTATTTATCTCAATGTAAATGTTTATGAGTTCCTATGATTTGCCTTTTACAAAATTAAGAAGTCATTATTCCAGACAAGAAAATTCATGATCAGCTCTTGTGCTCAGTGACACTATTAGGATGTCAGTATCCACCTTTCTAATATGCCTTTTATTATGTATATTCCTTCTAAGAGTTATAACTATAATTCTCACAAGGAAATATACATACATATGCTTATATATTCTCCCAACGATATACACATATATATATATATGTATATCATTGATATATCCAAGATCATGGAGTTATTTTTCCTAGAACATTAACATTTCCCCCTGTAAGATATGTTTACATGGGCATATCAGTTCAGAGTTTTAAACTGAATTGGCCTGACCACTGTTGAAACAGTTTCTTAGAACATACCACAGCATCTGGATTTCTCAAACACTTAGTGTTTGAAAGACATCTTAGTCTATCACTTTAGTTTATGGGTTAGAGGAAATAATCTGGACATTGACTTTCTTAAATGGGCGTGAATAAAGTGTCTGCCCCGCAAATGTAGACAAACTTCATACAACGGCAATGAACCTTAGTGGAGGCAGCCCAGTCATTGTTCTTGTTCTGTGTTGTCAGAATGGAAGTCCTGTAACTCACATGTTGGCTTTATTCAAGCTCTAGATCTCTCCTCCTGTGTCTTTACCTCCTTCATATTTTATGTCCCTGGATTTTTGGTACTATCAGCTTCGAAGTGGTCCTATTAATGTAGTTAACTTCTAGGAGTGAGCAGATGCTTACTCTCTGTTCTCTTTGCCTGAGTGTATTTTCCTATTTGGGTTTGATTAAAATTTATAGAACACAGTGAGGTCACAGGTGGGGGCTTCCCCCCCAAAAATACTGGATGAGAAGGTTGGGGATGCTAGTTATGATTTTCAGAGGATTCTCAGGTGGATGTAAGTTGTCCTTGGCATGCCCGGTAGCCTCCATCCACAGCAAGAGAGATTTGCTGATGTGCAGGACTTCTCATTATGTACTTCATAAGAGGATCAACCTGGACATTAGTTCCTCCTGACCTCTGACTGATGGTTTGGAAAATAAGTTTCATTAGAATCCCTTGGATACTGCAGAGGAGGATATCAGGCTGATTCTGCCCCCATTGAATGTTATGAACTAGCACTTTTGCCCTTTAGAATACGTCCAGTATCCTCTCTCTTAGTGGAAATTGGCTGTGAGTATTTTAGTTTTAGGACCTTTCATTAGGATACAGTCCCCAACTAGAACCAAAGGATATTTAGTTATACTCCAACTTCTATCATTGCCTTAAATGTAGAAGCCAAACCCTACTCTTTATGTGGATTTCCAGAACTGACATAAGAATCACTTGCTGCTTAATGATTGTACTGTCTTGGAACTGTCTCTAGTCCTCCTAGGAAAGGAGGAATCTGAGGCTGTATGAACTAGGAAGCTGCTGGGTGGGGAGAATTAGCTCCCCCCTCCCCAAGGGGGAGCTTGGAAAGTTTTGAAATGAAACTTCTTACGCTTGGAGGAAGGCTGCTGAAAGTCAGTGAATTACTTTAGGATAAGCAAGTACCAGGCCTCTTCTTCATGCCGTGTGTTCTAGATAACACCAGAAACAAGGTCTCAGACTTGACAGACTCAGCTCTGTTCCAAGATGAGTCTGAACGAGCAGAAAGCAAACACATACAGATATCCAAACAAGACTTTTCATGCAAGCCAGGACTTGCTGCCTGTCTCAGGCAACAGCACCAGGGCTCTGGGGAGTTTATTTAATATTTACCAAGACTTTGGAGACCTAGCAGATGTTTAATGAAGTCACTATTTTGACTCAAACTGCCCTCCCCCATCTATCTTGAGAAAAAAAATTCAAACAGGTAAACATAAAAATGAAAGAGGCCCACAGAAGGGGATGGGAACTAAATAAAATTCTCTCAAAACTACTCCGGACCATGCCATGCAGTTTTTTGTTTTTTTTATGTGTCAGGAGTGGGGAATGAGAAGACCCATGTACCCAGTACTTGATAACCAAAGCAATTAAATGATCTTGGGTAGGGAACATTGGCCAGTTTTGTTTCCTTGTGTGTCCGTTGTCACCAGACTGTCTCACGGACCCAGATAACCAGACACCCGATGGGAGAAACAGAGATGGGCAGAGCTGACTGGTGTGGAAATGATAACTACTGATGAAAGAGTCACCCGCTCAGTCCGTGGTTGGATGTAGTCACACGAGTCTGCCTCTCCCATCTCTGTCTCCTTGGCAAGGAGAATATTTGGGTCATGATGCGAAGAGTACTGGGTCAATGCGATGAGAGTGTGTGTGTGTCCATCTCTGCTTCTCGGTTGCAGACAAGAGGAAAGCTTTGGGGAATTATCAGTAGGAAGAGTGCTGTTATATCGGTGCTGAGTGGTACGTGTGCTTATACAGCTTGTTCTCATGTTTTAATAAACGTTAAATAAAAGAATAGAGTTACCCTTTGGCTCTATTTGTTTATTTTTAAATAACGTCCTAGACCTTGCTCTGGGCTGAAACACAGTCATGGGTGACAAGGGAAAGAGCATCCATCTTTCTAATATGCACTCCTTGGTATTTGTGGGCAAAGCCATGCCAGATTATTTTAATAAAGGCTGTGTGCCACGGTTTTCAAGGAAATCGAGACGAGTTCAAAATAAACGTTCAGATATTTTTCATATTTATTAACAAATTACACACAGGATCCGTGAAAGGAGCCCTGAATTCCAGAGACTGTGAAGCAATCATGTACTTTGTCAGATTTGTAGTTTAGGTTTTCTAAGTGTAAGGAACGTTCAAGAAGTTGGTTAAAGCAGCACAAATGCAGACAAACATACACAGTCATACACACACACACACATACACACACACACATGTTATTCATTATGTGGTCAGCAATGCACTAATAATGTAGCTAAAAAGATTAGACCTATGTATATTACACGTGTCCCAGTGTGAAAGAGCACAAGGAAATGGATGTACTATGGATGCCATGACCAGAAATCATAAGGAATGCACTTGGAATGTAGTTCAACATGTGGTTTTTCTTTCTCCGATTACTTAAACAAAACGGTGATATTTCCTTAGGCCCTATTCTTTCTCATGATTTTTTAACCCATAATTTTATTAATACTTGTAGCCTCTTACATAATACTATAAATTTTAGTGAAATTTCTTTTAAAAAAAATCATTATTTTACAATTGTTCATTCAGCTTCATTCCTTTGCAGAGCCCCCATGCTGGGTTCCCGTGATATGCCCTTAAAGACCAGACTTCTTTAAGAGGCCTATCATGAATTTGTTCAAATTTTGCAAGAATCATGCACAAATTGGTTTAAAAATTTTAAAATGGTTCCCTTGGCTAGTAACCCAACCTCAGAAAATGGCTGGATCAGAACTGCCTCATGTTTTGTTTGTTTGTTTGTTTTTCTCTAAAGATATTTATTTATGTGTGTGCATCACTCTGTGTATGCACACTTTCATGCAGCTGTGGAGGTCAGAAGAGGGCACTAAGTTGCCTGGTGCTAGAATCATAGAGGCTTTTGAGGCACCTGCTACCGGTGCTGGGAACAGACCCTGGGTTCTCTGCAGGAGCAATTAGAGCCATTTACATGCACACACACACACACACACACACACACACACACACACACGCACACGCACACGCACACACACACTTTACTTTTTAATAGTTTTCCTTGAGTTTGCAGTGTTCAATTACAACAATGTCTATCCCACTCAAACAACACCCTACTGTATTAAGTGGGTTGAACGCCTTAAAACAACAAACTGCCTTTGTTTTCTCTGTCCTGTCCCTAGCGCTGTCATTTATTCCGTGTACATGCGTATATAGTCACAAGTATTATTGCTGCCATTAGTTTTGAGCACTGTTATCTGCTACATAAAGGAAACCGAGTTTTTATTTCAGGTCTGTTGTCAAAGCTCTGTCTGTAGTTTCTGACCTGTGTCATTTTTCTTTTCTCTAATGAATGAATTTCTTTTAATGTTTTTTATGAAGGAGGTCTCCTGACAATACATATTCTCAACTTTAGTTTGAGAATGACTTTATTTCTCCTGCAGTTTTGAAGGACAGTTTCAAAAGGCATACCCAAGTCTTCCCATAAGCCCTTGTCTCAGAACTCTGATCCTCACAGGTGTTGCCCCATCTCTTAATCCTGCTCACGTAGCACTGACTAACTAGAACCGACTTGATTACTGTGTTTCTCTTTCCTGAGGTCAGCTAGACCTTCACCACACCCAAGCTGGTCAGGTGGAGTTCCCCAGTCTTTCCTGGGGGTTAGACCTCTGGAAACAAGGTTCTGGTGTGCCTCAAAATGGCTCTTTCTGTCTTCTGCTTGCCATAGGCTAGAGAGGAATTTTTCTAATTTTCTGAAACCCAGTCCAGTTTCTGGAGTTGAAACTTACAAAGCTGTGAGGAGACACCATGACTGGGTCCTCCTGGAATTTTTAGTACCCATTTCTCACATTGAGGTTCCTCCAATGCATCAATTACTGTTTGGATATTTCTACTCAGGGAAAGGTTCCTGCAGGTGTTCCCAGCTCTTAACCTTCTACTAACTGAGCTTAGCCATCTAAACTGTGATATATTTACCTTCTTGTTACCCCAGTCTGGGGGAAGATTTTATCTGGGTCTATACCCTCTACCTGGATTGAAAAGTATTGTTGAGTTTTCAGTCTGCTCAACTGTTAACACGTTAGGAAGAAGTGGTGACAGACAAGCTAATAAATTACCTGTCATCTTAATCTAGACCTGATGTTTCCAGCTTTTCACTGTCTTAGTCAAAGAATTAAGAAGGTGCACACAGCTACTAAGGCAGTAAGATGGTTCAATTAAAGAAACAGTGCAGGATACATTGCAAGGGTTCTTGAATATCAATGAACATTGGCTGCTGTTTGGGACTTCTTTTTAAAGAGTTAGAAGGGGGAGAAGTCAGTTACTAAGGGGCATAGTGTGGGTAAATCTCCACTTTGATTGACTGACTTAGATTATGAAAGTCTTTTTTTTCCACTGTGCTTGTCCTTTCTCATAATACATTTGATTTTAATCATATGCATACCAAGCTATGCATAGACATAAATGGAAATAGGTTATTTTGCCTAAATATTCAAAAGAGGACACACTATGCCTTACTGCCCATGCACCCAAGACCATCCCAGCCGAGATCAGTCCATTGCCTCTACTCCTCTATTCCTGAATAGGTTCTAGCATGTTTGAATGGAGACTAACCATGAAAGAGGTGTTTATTACTAAAGGAGAAAGACTCACTCTGTTATTTAAGCTCTATGTTTGTGTGGCTCAATGTGGGTGAGGGTCCCGGATTGCTCAGTGCATCATTAGAGGAGGGGTATGTATAGAGCCCAAGCTAAATGGAGTACCAGGCTGCTAAGCTATTCTGGGTTTGTATGCCTTGCATGTGTAACTAGAAACTTAGAAAGTCGGAATACAGGGATGCTGAGAGGGTTCAGTGGGTAGATGTGCTTGTTGCACAAACCTGATCAACTGAGTTCAATTCCAGCAAACTATGGGAGAATGGAAAGACAGAATTAACTCCATGAAGTTGTCCTATAAACCTCCACACATTTTTCATTATAATAATTGAAGGTCTTTAATATGAATTAAAAGGTTGTAAATAATAAACCATCATTTCCCTGTTTAATTTTTTAATTCATTTTTATTGAGCTCTACATTTTTCTCTGCTCCCCTCCCTGCCTCCACACTTTTATCATGACAGGTGCTCCCACACATAAACATCATGCATATATATATATATATATATATATACACACAGAGTAATGGATAGACATTTTAAGAAAATTATATATTATATATATTGAAAACAAATTAGCATACTCAATTGTATCTAGAAGGGGAGTCCAAAAATATACAGAAGTAACATCTAGAAAAAAGAATTTAAAAATATAAAGGAAGGAGCTGGGTGATGACTCAGTTATTAAAGTGCTAGGAGCAAAGGCATAAGGACCTGAGTTTAGATCTCTACACTTGTGGATAAAACCTTGCACATAATCTGGATAAGGGAAATATCACATAGTTGTACTCTTATATAAAGAGTAACATGCCACTAATGACTGATAAGAGAGAAAAAAATCAAGCTCTCTCAGGGTTCAGTCTCCTAATTGGTTATCTGAAACCACGTGGTCTTTCCTAAAAGCACATACATGCAAGCACACAAATACACCCAGCTGGTTATATTTCCACATGAAACAATAATAAAGAAAACAGAATTTGAGAGGGAGCAAGGGCCACAGGAATAGTTTGAGGGAGAAGATGGGAGGGGGGAAATGATGTAAATATAGTACTCATATATAAAATTATCAATAATAACAGTAATGATTATGAAACAACCTGGAGGGTGGCACGTATCTGAACACCAGTCCTGGTGGAAAGTGAAGTTGGAGGCTCCCAGAACCTATTAGCCAAGCGTCTAGCCATCAGTGAATGTCACGTTCAGTTGGAAACCCTCAAAAAAGTGAGATGGTACAATAACAGAAGTTGACATCTGATGGTGACTTCTATCCCCCATACCTACAAAAATGCATGGACACACAAACATGAATACATATGTACCACACACACACGCACACGCACATGCACACACACACACACACTAAAGGACCCCTCTGGGTAGTCATGAGCTGTTATTGCTTGCAACTATATTTTATGAAATCATTAACACAGTGCATTGCATTGGGCATTTATAATCTTCTCACAGCTTTGCATGTACGATGATTTGTTATGGTTTGAGCAAAGTGTTTAATTGCTATGGTGTGAGTTTGCTTAATATCCAAAGGAAATGAAGGTGGAATAAAAGGCAGGGGATAAATTCTCACCATAAGACCAGCACGAAAAACTTAAAACCTTACAGTCAAGAAAACACAGATGCTGTTATGGTGAGGTTAATATGATGTCCAGAGTGAGCCTAGCATCTAGCCTTTGGGAATTCCAGGGGTCTCCTTGCGGGACACAAGTCTGGCTACAGCCAAACAGCTGCAGTTTGCTCTGTGTTGAGCTTGTGGCTGTTTATGCCTTGCAGCTTAAGTATCATGAGAATCATTTTTCAGTCCTGCAACTGCCTTGGCCTGCATGGCAGTAGCAGAGATTCCAGGTGCATTTTGGTAAACCACAACCATTTTAACTGGTTAAAATCAGAGATTGGAAGTGCTGAGCCTCCCATTCTCATTTCTGGAGAAGGGAATTGTGGCTTGTTTCCTCTACTGCCTTTGCCCTCCCCCCACTCCACACATTTTCCTTGTTCTTCTAAGAAAAAGAAAAACAACAAAACAACTTTAGCGTGTGGGGAACATGGAGTTTGGTTGGCATGGAAGAGACTGGATAGGTAATCATTCTATATATTTCAGACAAAAATCTTTATTCATTATTTTATACAACATGTGTGGTATTTTAGGAAATTTAGTAGTGCATAGAGTTTGTAGGCCTGGGTGCTTTTGTAATTCTTCAAGGTCAATAAATAAAGGCTATATTGTGTTATAATGACTGGAATCCCCTAAACTTAATTATTGTCAGTATTTCTTATGAAACAATGACTTTGGTACAATAAACTTTCAGTTTTTGTGTACTTTATAGGATTTATCTCTTTGGGTTATATAAATCAGTGCTTATTTGGACTTTGAAAAATTCTAAGTTTGGCCTAGATCTACTTCTGTTTCCTATGTTTTGGTGCTTATGGCTTCTATGGAAAGAATGGTAATTAAACACGGCCCAACTTTGTGGTTATATCTTTAAGATAATCATCATTTCTCATTACAAATAAGGCTGTATTGTTACTAGCAATCCATGCTGTTCATGCTAGAGTGTGCATATGTTGTTGACCTTCGAAAATTCAGCTAAGGGCAGAGGCAGGTTGTACCCAAACTAGTTGGCAGATGACATTCTAGTGACCAGGTTGAGTAGATCAGATATGTTAGTGGATGCACCATGATTATGGGAAGGCATCAAGGCATCATTCAGGGCAAAGGCTATTTTTTCTTTTTCTACATGATTCAGGTACACCTAGTCCAGAAACACCCAACATTCAGGCGCTGGCTTTAAAAAGAGCTGGAAGGCTTCCATGTAACATGCAATAATCCCTTGAGGGCTGGGTTGTTTACCGGCTGCTTAGTCACCCTTTGAAAATAGCCCTCTACAGTCACCAGTAATCTCCATTTAATCTAGATGACTATGAGATCAATTTATTTCAGTCCTCATTCTCCATATTTGAACGACATTGCATGTTACTAACTCCTACAGCTTCTTATTTTACCTCTCTCTTTCCATACAGTCTCTTAAAAATGGACATGTTTATAGTATTTTTTTCTATGTACTTGTCTTAGTTAGGGTTTCTATTACTGTGAAGAGACGCCATGACCATGGCAACTCTTGTAAAGAAAACATTTTGTTGGTGTGGCTTGCTTACAGTTCAGAGGTTTGGTCCATTGTCGTCATGGCAGGGAGTATGGTGGGGAGCGTGGAGGTGTGCAGGCAGACGTGGTGCTGGTTACATCTTGGCCAGAAAGCAACAGGAAATGGACTGAGTGTCACACTGAATGAATCTTAGGAGACCTCAAAGCCTACCTCCACAGTGACACAGTTCCTGCAATAAGGCCATACCTCCCAATAGTGTCATTCCCCATGAGCTAATGGGTACCAGTTTCAAACTACCACATTACTCCTTTGAAAGAAAGAAAATAAGCATTGTTATGTAGGTAATATGAGGTAGAATAAGAGATAGTGTAATAGAGACTCAGGCAAGACAGATATGTGCTAGTCTCTGTTATCAAGAGTGTTGAGATAGGAAATCAGAGCAAGGATGGTAGTTATATTGCATGAAGCCTGCTTAAATCCCCAAATGATTGTGTTCCCCATCCAATCTTTGACTGTTTTTTCTTTTTTATTATTAAAAATTTCCGCCTCCTCCCCACCTCCCATTTTCCTACCCCTTCCCTTACTCCTTTCCCCTCCCTCTCCAGTCCAAAGAGTAGTCAGGGTTCCCTGCCATAGCCAAAGATTGCCAAAGAAAACTAGATGGGTAAGACATTTGTGTGCCAGCTGTCTTTTAAGGAGGATCATGTGAACTGCTTTATTGATATTTCCAAACACATCCCATTGGCAAGAAGTTTATCACTCATTGTCTGTTACCTTCTCATTGCTGAGACAAAATACACTGAGAAAATAATCCTAAAGGAGACAGGGTTTGTTTTCACTTAGTGTTCCAGAGGACTGTAGTCCTTTGTGGTGGTAAAGAAGAGCAGAAGGCAGGAAAAGGGCCATAACAGGAGAAGGATGTTATCTGGTCATATTGCATCCACACTTGGAAAATTAAGAGTGAACAGGAAGTGAGGCTGGGCCAGAAAACCCCAAGTCTGCTGCTCAGTGACTCACTTTCTTCCACAAGGCTCCACTTCATATTGGTTCCACAGTCTTATAAAATAGCACCACCAGCTGGAAATCCAACACATGAACCTATGAAGGCAGTCACATTGAAACACAGCACCAGAATTGACTGTCATGTAAGGTAGGTTAGAACATGCATCTTCATTGCTGATATCTATGCATCCGTGCAAAATTTCATTACTGTGGAAGAGGAAAGTAGCTAGGCATGGTGGTACATGCCATTATTGCCAGCATTTGGAAGGCAGAGGCAGGTAGATTTCTGAAGCTGAAGCCAGCCTGGTTTAGTTCCAAACCACCAATGCTACATTGTTGTCCCTGTCAAAAAAGGAGAAGGAAGAAGAGAGGGAGGTGGAGAAGAAAAGGAAGGGAAAAGGAAAGAGGAGATTTTCTTCCAGAAATTTTACCTTTTGATTATATTATGTATATGAAGATATTTTCCTTATGAAACTAGTGAAGAAACAAAATTTTACTTTGTTCTTCTATCAGGTAATTATTAAGGTACCTTTCATTCATTTTTTACCAATATTCTATAATGATAGTTCTGACTACAAGTTTCCAAATGCATGTATGTGCCTCTATGGTATCTACTATAGATTTTTTCTCTATCATCTTTTTCTGTACCAATAATATATCTCATAAGTATATATTATATAAATAGTATATATAAATTATCTGTTATAAATTTATGTAAGTATTATAATATAAATATATGGTATGGGAAGGCCTTCTGTATATGTGTTGCTTTTATTGGTTAATGAATAAAGAAGCTGTCTTGACCTGTGATAGGGTAAAGTAGAGCTAGGCAGGGGGGAAGGATGTAGGAGGGGAAGTAAACTGAATGCTGGGAGAAAGAAGGTGGAGTCACAAGATGCCATGTAGCGACCAGAGGAGAAAAATGTGAGCTGCCAGCTCAAACCTTGCCGGTAGGCCACAAACCTTGTGATAAAATATAAAATAATCAAAATGGGTTAATTATAGATGTAAGAGCTAGCTGTCAAATACGCTTAAGCTATTGGCCAAAGACTATTGCAAATAATATAGTTTCTGTGTAATTATTTCAGGAGTCTGAGTGGCTGGGGAAACAAACAAGCAGCCTCCTACAGCAAATATATTATATTTCTGAGCCAATATTTTATATATCATATATAGTATATATGTCTGTATGTACATGTGCATATGCATGCATACATGAAACATGTATATATTATATATTATGTATACGTGCAGTTTTCTCAACACTATTAAAGATATTATCCACTAACTTATTATAATATTATCATTTAATTAAGTATTCACTAAATGTAATCGGTTACCAAAGTGTATGTGTCAGTCAATAAATTCAGGTTTAGAGATTCACAAAAGGGGGAAATTACAATGTTTGTTCAAAGAAAGACAGAGCTGAGATATGAAAGAGATGATCTCCTAAAGGCATCATTTCAGCACACACACAGAGAGAGAGAGAGAGAGAGAGAGGAGAGAGAGAGAGAGAGAGAGAGAGGAGGGAGAGAGAGAGAGAGGGAGAGGGAGAAAAAGAGGGAGAGGGAGAGAAAGACTTTATTATTTTGGTAACTCTTGAGATTTTATCACCCTTTGGTATTGAGCTATACGATGCCAGTTTCCTATATATTAAAATGAATACTGTAATTTTAATTTTGGGATGAGCGTTGTTACATTGTTACAGTTAATTCTGTTTCTGCTTTATTCATTTATCTACCAGGGACATCTTGATTATTATTGGTAGTTGTCTCTTTTATATATGTTTAAGAATACACTTCTCAAGATCAAAGGAAGAAGTCTTTTAGCATTTCGGTTTGATTTTGTTAAATTTACCATCATTTCATGTGATAATTGACATATATAATATAACATACAATATTAACATAATAATATTATATAATATAGAATAATTATAATTAATATAGTATATACTCACATGAGTGTATATATATACATATATATATATATGTATATATGTATATATATAAAATTACTGGTACTGAGAATGATAGTAAAGAATGAAAACCTTTGTTATTCCTCTATGTGTTTTGAAGTCTGTTAGTTTTATTTTATCCAAGACCTACTAGAAATTATAGTAGAAGGGTCCACCCCCTTGAATACATAGCCTCTCCTATTGCTGAAATCTTTGTTAGGGAATGTTATCTAATCTGAACAATGTCATGCTCAACTCTATGTTCATGAGTGATTCTGAAACCTCCTCATGCAGAACCGAATCCACATCTGCTTTCCATTGCTCTGGACCTTTGGAAACATGAATTAGCCACTCACACATTTCATTAGCTGTTAAAGCAAAAGATAAGGAACAATTTATCTTCTTTCACAAATTAATTTTCCTGTCAAACTCTGCTGTTTTATTATTATAACATGTCAACATTATTCTTAGATTTTAGCACATCAGTTCTGAAAATACTGCGGAAGATAAGAATTGTCTACCACTGGCTCCTCTGTCTGCCCCATAACATATATTATAAATTATCATTTCTAAGTTCTACATAAAATTCTAGGCCCTAGCCACCTCACTTAGGATTAATTCAAGAAAATTTCAAAGCTACTAATTTCTACTGTTCATCTGGTCTGTCAGTGGTATAAGATGCTACAGGTTCTAAGAGAGGCAAATGCTATTTGACATTTTCCCTAAGATTTTTTGTTTTACCCACCAAACCTCAGAAACCCTGGAACAGCCTCCCCATATATGCAATCATCCCCCACCACATCTATGACCACTGGATTCTTGGCCCAGACTACTCCTGGAAAGGTGAGTGTCTGGGTTCCCAGATGAAGGGCTCTGCTCTCTATGTCCTAGCCCTGGGAAGCACATCCTGTGCCCTATCACCACCCACCAAACTACAGAGACTCCAGAACAGTCTTCCCACAAACACAACCATTCCCCTACCACATCTGTGACCACTGGAGTCTTGGCCCTGACTGCTCATGGAGAGAGCCTTGGCCCTGACTATACCTGGGAGAGCCCCAGAACTATATCAGTATCCACTAAATGCATGAATATGCCTGCACCTGGAGGAAGAGTGACCACCTAAGTCAAAGGCCCCACCTTCACAAATTGAAGAAAGAGGGACCCTCTGAAGCAAAGCCTCTCCTGTCCCCACTGGAAAAAGATGGGCATATGGCAGTGTAAGAATGTATTCAACACCATAAAGAGCAATATGGCACCAGAACCTACAACAGGAAGACCTGAACATGCTAATCCAGAAGAAGCAGAAGAAAATGATCCTAAATAAAACATTCTAAAGATGATAGAGACACTTAAAGGAAAAGTGGGGGGAAAAAGACAAACAAAAGTTGGAAGAAATCAATAAATCTCTTAAAGCCAAGAAAACAAAACAAAAAACCAAACAAAAACAAACAAACAAAAAATCAAACAGATGAAGGAAATAGTTCAAACAGTTTAAGACTTGAAAATTGAAATAGAGTCAGTAAAGAAAACACAAACCAAGGGAATTTTGGAAATAGAAAATCTGGGTAAATGAACAAGAACTACAGATGCAAGCATTGCCAATAGATTACAAGAGGATAGAAAAGAGAATTTCAAGAGTTGAGGATACAATAGAGGAAATAGATTCATTGGTCAAAGAAAATGTTAAATCCAACAGATCCTTAACACAAAACATCCAGGAAATTTAGGACATCATGAAAAAATGAAACCCAAGAATAATAAAAGTAGAAGAACTCCATATCAAAGGCACAGAAAATATATTCAACAAAATCAAAGAAAAAAACTTTCCCAAACTAAAGAAGGCTATGCCTATGAAGGTACAAGAAGCTTGCAGAACACCAAATAGGTTGGACCATAAAAAGAAGACCCATCACCATATAATAATCAAAGCACTAAACATGTAGACTAAAGAAAAAATATTAAAGCTGAAAAAGCAAAAGGTCAAATAACATATACAGGCAGACTCATTTATACCCATCTTCTTGATGGAAACTCTGAAAGCCAGAAAGTCTTGGAGGAATGTGTTACAGATACTAAGAGACATTGGATGCAAACCAGACTACTATACCCAGCAAAGCTTTTAGTCACCATAGAATGAGAAAGCAAGATACTCCATGACAAAACCAGATTTAAACAATACCTACCTATTCACAAATCCATCACTGCAGAAAGTACTAGAAGGAAAACTCCAACCCAAAGAAGTTAGCTGCACCCACGAAAACACAGGCAACAGATAAACTTATACCTCATACCAGTAAACCTCAAAGAAGGGAAACACATGAACACTACTACCTAAAAATAAGGAATGACCAATCTCTGGTCATCAATATCTCTTAATATCAGTGGACTCAATTTACATATAAAAAGACACAGGTTAACAGAATTGATATGAAAACAGGACCCATTCTTCTGCTGTATACGAGAAACATACCTCAACCTCAAAGACAGACCTGACCTGAGAGTAAAGGGTTCAGGAAAAATTTTTACAATCAAATGGACCTAAGAAACAAGCAGGTATAGCTGTTCTAATATCTAACAAAATAGATTTCAAACTAAAATCAATCAAAAGAGATGGAGAAGGACACGTCATACTCATCACAGGAAAAATTCATTAAGATGAAGCCTTAATTCTGAAAATCCATGCCCCAAATACAAGAGAACCTACATATGTAAAAAGAAACATTACTAAAGCTTAAATCACACATCAGAACCCAAACACTAATAGTGGGAGACTTCAACACTCCACTCTCACCAATGGACAGGTCTGCTAGACAGAAACTTAACAGAGAAATAAAAGAATTAACACATGTCATGACTTAAATGGGAATAATAGACATCTGTAGAACATTTCACAAAAGAATATACTGCCTTCTCAGCACCTCATGTAATCTTCTCTAAAATTGATCACATACTCATTCACAAAGCAAACCTCAACAGATAAAAAAAAAATTGGAATAACCCCCATATCTTATCTTAAAGTTAGAATTCAACAACTACACCAATTGCAGAAAGCCTACAAACACATGGAAATTGAATGATGTTCAGTTGAATCACCCCTGGGTCAAGGAAAAAATAAAGAAAGAAATTAAAGACTTCCAAGATTCAACAAAAATGAATATACAACATACTAAAACTCATGGAACTCCATGGAAGCAATGTTAAGAGGGACTAACATGGAACTAAGTGCCTACATGAAGAAAATGAAGAAATCTCATTAAGAATATGACTTAACCTCACACCTGAAAGCTCTAAAACAAAAAGTAGCAGACTCCAGGAGGACTAACTAACAGGAAATAATCAAATTGTGGGCTGAAATCATTAAAATAGAAACAAAGAGAACAATACAAAGATCAATGAAATAAAGAGCTGGTTCTTTGGAAAAATCAACAAGATAGAGAAACCATGATCCCAACTAACCAAAAGGCATAGAGAAAATATCCAAATTAACAAAATCAGATATGAAAAGTGACAGAAAAACAAACACTGAGGAAATAAAAAGAATCATTAGGCCATATTTCAAAAACCACAAAATTGGAAAATCTAAAAGAAATGGACAGTTTCTTGGGTAGGTACCACATACCAAAACTAAATCAAGACCAGATAAACAATTTTAATAGACATATAACCCCTAAGGAAATAGAAGAAGTCATCAAAAGTATCCGAACAACAACAACAAAAGCCCAGGGCCAGATGGTTTCAGCACAGAATCCTATCAGAACTTCAAAGAAAAGCTAATACCTATACTTCTCCAATTGTTCCACAGAATAGAAATAGTGGGAGCATTGCCAAACTCTTTTTACAAGGCTACAGAAACACTGATACCCAAACCACTCAAAGACACAAGTAAGAAAGAGAATTACAGACCAATCTGCCTTATGATAATTGATAAAAAATACCCAATAAAATACTGGTAAACTGAGTCCAAGAACACATCAAAAAAATCACCCACCATGATCAAGTTGACTTCATCCCAGAGATGCAGGGATAGTTCAATATATAAAAGACTGTCAATGTAATCCACCATATAAATCAACTGAAAGAAAAAACTATATGATCATCATCTCACTACATGCTGAAACAGTCTTTGACAAAATTAACACCCCTTTATAGTAAAGGTCTTGGAGAGATTAGGAATAAAAGAAACATATCTAAACATATAAAAGCAATATGCAGCAAGTCAACAGGCAACATCAAATTAAGTGGAAAGAAACTCAAAGAAATTCCACTGAAATCAGGAACCAGACAAGGCTGTCCACTCTCTGCTTATCTATTCAATATTAGTACTCAAAGTTCTAGCTAGATAAGTAAGACAATACAAGGAGATCAAGGGGATGCAAAATGGAAAAGAAGTCAAACTTTTGCTATTTGCAGATGACATGATTGTATACATAAGTGACCCCAAAAGTTCTACTATAGAGCTCCTGCAACTGATAAACACCTTCAATAATGTAGCAGGATACAAGATCAACTCAAAAAAATCAGTAGCCTTCCTATATACAAATGATAAAAGTTCTGGGAAAAAGAGAGACAACACCCATTATGGTAACCACAAATAATATAAAGTATCTTGGGTTAACACTAACCAAAGAAATAAAAAACTATACAAAAGAACTTTAAGTTTTTGAAAAAAGACATTGAAGAAGATATCAGAAATGAAGAGATCTCCCATACTCTTAGATAGGTAGAATCAACATAAAAAATTGGCAACCTTACCAAAAGCAATCTACAAATTCAGTGCAATTCCCATCAAAATTTCAACACAATTCTTTACAGACCTCAAAAGAACAATACTCAACTTCATATGGGAAAACAAAAAACCAAAATAATATCCAAAACAATCATGGCAATAAAGGAACCTCTGGAGGCAGCAGCATCACTGACTTCAAGCTTTACTATGGAGCTATAGTAATGAAAACAGCTTGGTACTGGCAGAAAAATAGAGAAGTAGACCAATGGAATCATACTGAAAACCCTGATATTAATACACACACCTATAAATATATGATTTTTGACAAAGGAACTAAAATTATACAGTGGAAGAAAGAAAACACCTTCAACAAATGGTGCTGGAACAACTGAATGTCAACTTGTAGAAGAATGCAAATAGACCCATATCTATCTCCATGCACAAAACTCAAGTCCAAATGACCAAATACCTCAACATAAATTCAGTCCCATGAACCTTGTTGAAGAGAAAGTGGGAGGTATCTTTGAACACATGGGCATAGGAGACCACTTCTCAAATATAACACCAGCCACACAAACACTGACAGCAACAGTTAATAAATGGCCCCTCCTGAAACTGAGAAACTTCTGTACAGCAAAGGACACAGTCAATAAGACAAAATGACATCCTATAGAATGGGAAAAGATCTTGATTAGCCACCCATTTGACAGAGGACTGACTTCCAAAATATATAAAGAACGCAAGAAACTAGACATCAAATACCAAAAAAAATTAATTAAAAAAGGAGGTACAAATCTAAACAAAATTCTCAACAGAAGAATAACATATGGACAAAAGACATTGAAGAAATCACTCAACATCCTTAGCCATCAGGGAAATGCAAATCAAAAGGACTCTGAGATACCATCTTACACATGGCAGAGTGACTAAGATCAAAAACACCAATGATATTTTATTCTGGAGAGGATTCAGATTAAGGGGAACAGTCCCCATTGCTGGAGGGAGTACAAACTTGTACAACCACTTTGGAAATCAGTATGACAATTTCTCAAAAAATTGAGAATCAATCAACCTCAAGACCCAGCAAAACCACTCTTGGGCATATACGCAACTGATGCACACTCATGCCACAAGGACATTTGTTCAACTGTGTTTATAGTAGCATTATTCATAATAGCCAGAACCTGGAAACAATTTAGATGCTCTTCAACTGAAGAATGGATACAGAAAATGTGGTACAATGAAGTACTACTCCGAGTTAAAAAACAAACAAACAAACAAAAATAATGACACCTTGAAATGGATGGAACTAGAAGAAAACCACCCTAATTGAGGTAACCAGATCCAGAAACACAAACATGGTATGCACTCACTCATAATTGTATATTAGACATAAACCAAAGGATAACCAACCTATAATCTACAAACCCAGAGAAGCTAAGTAACAAGGAGAACCCTGAGAGAGACATATATAAATCCCCCTGGTAAGGGGAATTAGGCAAGATCTCCTGAGACTATTAGGAGTTGGTGGGGGTAAAAGGGAAAGCAGAAAAGGAGGGGAAGGGGTGGCAAGGGAGGAGGAGAACATGAGGGAACAGGTTGGTTGAGATGGGGGAAGGACAGAGAGGGAGAGCAAGGAAAGTTCCCTTGGTAGAGGGAGTCATTATGAAGCTAGCAAGAAACTTGGCACTAGAGAAAGTCTCAGGAATTCACAAGGATGACCCTACTTAAGACCCTAAGCAATAGTGGAGAGGGGGCCTGAACTGACCTTCTTCTGTAATCAGGTTGATGACTACCTTACTTATCATCATAGAACCTTCATCCAGCAACTGATGGAAGCAGATGTGGGGATCCACAGCTCAGCATTGGGCCGAGCTTCCAGAGACAAGTCCAAGGGAGGGAGGAGCAATAATATGAGCAAAGGGATGATGACCATGATGGGGATACCCACAGAAACAGCTGACCTGAGCTAGTGAGAGCTCACTGACCCTGGACTGATAATAAGGGAACCTGCCTAGGACAGACTAGGCTCTCTGAATGTGGGTGACAGTGTGCAGCTTAGGCAGTCTGTGGGGACAGGATTTATCCCAAGTGCTTGAACTGATGTTTTAGAGCCCATTCTTTCTGGAGGGATACCTTTCTCAGCCTAGATATAGAGGGGAGAGCCTCAATCCTGTCTCAAAGTGATGTCAGACTTTATTGACTCCCCTTGGAAAGCCTTACCCTCTCTGAGGAGTGGATGGGGGGAGAAGGATAGGGAGAGCAGGTGGGAACTGAGATAGGTATGAAAAATGAGAAAAGATTGTTTTAAAAAATAAATTTAATAATTTAAAAAAAGTTTTTTGGTTTCAAACACTAATAAAGAAGACATTAGCTACTAACCTCATATACTATTATTATTTCATTAAGTATTAAATAAATGTAATCAGTTCTCAAATATGTGGGTCAGCTTATAAATGTGTGTGTGGACATAAGAAAGGAGAGACTTCAATATTTGTTCAAAAATAGGCAGATCTGTGATCTAAGAGAGATGGACTCCCAATGACATCATTGCTGAAGAACCAAAGTTCCTCTATTTTGTCCTCTGCCTCCATCTTGTGTCTTGTGTAAGCCAGTCGGCAGAAATGGCTAGGGACAAAAGTAACATGGTAGCCATCTTGAAAGTAGAGATGTCACAGAATGTTCCCACCTGGAACATTCTGGAGGTCAGCCAATAAGAAAACTTGACAAGCAATAGGTGACATTAGAAAATAAAATTTCTGAAAAGTCTCTAGATGCGAGCCAATTAGGATTGAACCTGTCACCCCACACTCTGCTCATGTAACTTTTCTGGATTTTGCCTTTAAATAATGCCCTCCTCTTGCTGCTGCTGTGCCAGTTTCTTTGACGAGGTCCTTGCTGACTTGTCTTATGCACACAATAAACCTTGCTTTTTGCATTTCAGTGAGTCGGTCTCTCTGGTGATCTTTTGGGGTCCCTATGGACTGGGCACAACATTGCAGTATCTGTGTCTCACTATACTGAGTTAAGTCTAGCTAAATATAATAAATTCATCTCCTTTCTTTTTCTTTAATTTCTTTTTGTTACCCTTTCAACTTTCCACTTCACATATACTATTTTATCTTAGCCATTGTCCAGTCCTCATTGTGAGTCTAGCTGAGAGTTAACTCAGTGGTAGAAAGAATCCTGATTTTCTGCCCCCATTGATATGTTGATGTTTCTGCTCCTAAAGATGCCTGCCCTCCTTGACTTTTGTAGTTATTCTTACTTCCTGAAAATGTAGTGTTCCTTTGAAGACTGTTTTGACTATTCCCACTTTTAGCTTCTATTTTTGGATATCTACTGCATATTCTTTCTATGTTTTTAGGGTATCAACAAAATAATAAAACCATAGTTAACTAAGCATCAACTATATTCCACCTCTTTCAATCTGTGTCTTTTAGTGAACTTTTTTTTGAAGTGCTGGGAGTCAAACCCAGGACCTCTTTCTTGTTAAGTTCTGCTGTTAGGCTGCTTCCCCAGTTCTTAAATTAACTTTTAACCCAAGAAATTAGTTACCTTATAATCCTGTTCCTATATTTCCAGTGACAAATATTGATGCCCAATTCATACCTATCACTTAACTACATTTAAGAAATAAATGTGTAGAAAGGTGACTATTCTAGACATTAGGGGAAAAGTTGATCATCCTGCAGCTTCCTTATATTGCATAGACGTTTCTGATTCAACATACTCATTTAGAATCAGATGAGATGGCTAGGAACTTCTTCTTAGATCATGAATATTCTTCCACCATAGAAAGGCTTTGGAATAAAGTTTCAAAAAAAGGAATCTAATTATTAACTAGAAATACAATAGATCATTAAAAGTTAATACTTTTACCCATTCTTGAAAATTTGTTGAATGATTAATAAATTTGCTGATTCTATTTGATATTTTCATTTTAATTTGTCATTAACTTTTGACTAAATTATGAATCACACATGCTATGCTTAATATAATCTAGGAAATATAAAGAAATAGACCTGTTTTAGGTCTGGAAAGCATGTCTAGCTTACTCACTGTTGGGGATTCAGTTCTAGATGGCTAATTATGACTATAGAGACAATGGCTTTACTGTTCTGTTCATTCTTTTTATCTTCACTGACTGTCCAATATAGTTGATAGAATATAATATCAATATATAACATAATGTCAAACAAATAAAGTATATTTATAATAAGTTTAATACAGAATAAATGGTTGTATTTTTATAAAAAGTCAACCCTCAGAATGACATTGCTTTGTGGTTACTCAGATGAATTGCAATATCTGCCTGGAAGATCTGTTGTCCTTCGGCAGGATAATGTGTGAATGTAAACATAGAAGAGATCAGGCACTAAGGGAGCCTGGAGTAGCAGCTTGGTATTTTACAGTACAGCTCACTTTTAAATTACTCAATATAGAATTTTATGTGAGGTCCTTATTGCACTTTGAAGCTTGTTAATAAGAAGAGCAGTGGCCTGCATAATCAGAATATGCAATTCTGTACTATCAGTCTCCTGTGAACCACCACCTTGGGTGATCTCACATCATCCTTCCTTATTACAAATGAAAAGGCTGAGTTAATTTTGCTAAGGTTTCTTCCTGCTGTAATTTTCTTTGTTTGACATCAAGTCTGCATGATCTCTGGTCCATAACTGAAGGCAGTAACCATCCTTGCTGTTATTCAAGCTAAGTTATATTTCCTGTGTTGAAATGAAATGCTAGACCAATGTGATCAGACATCTTGTTAGCTAAGAATTTGTCTTTTTGTGGGATTTCAAACTTTTAAATTTTGATGTGGTAGTTTTAAAAGAAAATGGCCCCCCAAAAGAGTGCCACTATTAGAAAGTGTGAACTTGTTGGAGGAAGTGTGTCACTGTGGGGGCAGGCTTTAAGGTCTCTTTTGCTCAAACTTTCCCCACTGTGACTGTCAGTCAACTTTTTGTTGCCCGATATAGGACTCTCAGCTATTTCTCCACAACCATATCTACCTGTACGTCATGCATGCAGTCATGATAATAATGGACTGAACCCCTGAAATTAAAATTAAACTTTTTCTTTGTAAGAGTTATCATGGTTATGATGTCTGTTCACAGCAATAAAAACCCTAAGACAACTGAATAAATTAAAAATCAAATATATTTTAAACTATTCAACCCAAACTAAACCCAATACAGAGTAGGGCTTGGCCTGTGGGCTGACAGTACAAGCTTTAAAGTTTTCTTTTCCATTCTCAATGATTTTGGTTCTGGTCCATAAACAGCTACAGCTACCCACCATTTTTTTCTGTTGACTACACAAAGTATGGACTGAGCACAGAAGAATGGATCACCTAATATGTAGATTAAATATCCTAACATGAAATTATAGCTGTGGTATGGGAAAAATCTGTTCTTTATCAAATTTCATTTAAATTTCCAAGGAATGGCATGGCAAAATTATTTTATAGAAGTAGTAAGTGGAAAATTACTTTATTATCATGGAGAAGAAAGAAGAATTCTGTAGAAACTTTGAGGCCCATTCTCATATTCAGCCAAAGAGAAGATGCAAGTAGACTTGATAAGGGATGCATGCTGTTTTATATTTAACTCAATAATAATCCTTCTAAGTTTTATGCCTGGTGAGGTCATTTCAACTTCCTTAAAATTTAATTGAGTGAGAATGGCATAACAGAAATATCATATGGCCATTAGAATCAAAATTGGATCTGATTCTAATTTCAGTCATTGACTGGGTAACCGTAAAGTTATCCATCTTGTCTATGCCTTATATAACTCTTTTGCAAAAGAGCTGGTATTTGCAATGGATTCTTTGAGGTGCATAAATAATACATAGTAATAATTCATGTAACATATATAGCACATGAAATGGTACATATACTTCAACTGAATTTATCATATTTTAGTGAGACCCAATTATATGATATATTGTTTCCTAGTAGAAAACAAACACAAAGCAAACATGGCTGCTTCTCCCACATTTTAAATCTCTAGTTGGGAGAAATAGGACATAATCATATATGGCTAGTATTTGTGGCACAGTGTAGTACATACCAACCCATAGAAAACACGAGAGCTTACTCAAAGGTGAGTTTTCCATTGCTTTTTCCTGAATACTTTTATTGCAGTTTGTAGATGGAGCTATAGGCCGCTTCCTACCACTCGGCTGCCAGCCACCGGCTGGCTTTTACCTAAAATAATTACATGGAAACTGTATTCATTTAAACACTGCCTGGCCCATTAGTTTCAGCCTCTTATTGGCTAATTTTCATATCTTGCTTTAACACATATTTAGTAATCTGTGTAGCACCACGAGGTGGTGTCTTACCGGGAAGGATCTTAGCCTGCGTCCATCTCGGAGAGGAGAGCTATGGCGTCTGCCTGAGGCATCTGCCTGACTCTGCTTTATTTCTCCCACAATTCTGTTCTCTCTACTCCACCTACCTTATTTTCTGTCCTATTAAAGAGCTAATTCAGTTTCTTTATTAACCAATGAAAGTGACACATAGACAGATGACCCTCCTCCATCAGCAGTTGGTAAGTGTTAGAGTCTTGTCTATTTCAATAGAAAGAGAGGGCTTTGGAAGAGATTTTAAAAGAGACCTTCCCAAAACACAAAGTATGAGAAAATGTATATTTTCTAAAAAGTATACAATATATAGTAATGAGATTGATAAAAATAATAATACAGGAAATAAAATATTTAAAGTAAAGAGTTTGGAGATGTAGTGACGGCAGAGGTGTACTGCTTTCTTTCACACCATTAGGTTTCAATAAAGTAATCAAGTCTTAAAATATATGGGGAACATGCCGGGCGGTGGTGGCGCACGCCTTTAATCCCAGCACTCGGGAGGCAGAGGCAGGAGGATCTCTGAGTTCGAGACCAGCCTGGTGTACAAGAGCTAGATCCAGGACAGGCTCTAGAAACTACAGGGAAACCCTGTCTCGAAAAACCAAAAAAAAAAATATATATATATAGGGGGAACAGAAACTTGACATATACTTGTTATATGCAGAATTTGATCATTTTCCAAAGGCTGTAGGGTGGTGCTCCTTGGGTATGATGTAGCCCTTGTAGGAGTGATCCTAATGAAGGTTCTCAGGTTGTTGGAGGCATTTCTCTAAAGAATATCATATGACCCTTTCTTCTTATTCTCTTCTTGTCTCTTTGCAATGAGGTAAAGAGTTTTGACCTACGGTGCATTCTTGCTGGGATTTGTTTCATTTCAACTCCACTAAAGAGTATTGTTGCTGGGCAGTTGTGGCGCACGCTTTTAATTCCAGCTCTCAGGAGGCAGAAGCAGGCAGATCTCTGTGAGTTTAAGGCTAGTCTGGGCTATAGTAACCCAGACCCCAAAAGATGAATATGGTAAGTACTCACTCATTAGTGGATTCTAGCCCTAAATGAAGGACATTAAGCCTATAATTCATGATCCTAGAGAAGCTAAATAGGAAGGTGAACCCTCCCCCCCCCCAAAAAAAACCATGTAGTTATCCTCCTGGATATTGGAAGTAGACAAGATTTCCAGGCAAAAATGGAGAACTTGGGGGTGGGGGTGGGTTTGGAGTAAGGAGAGATGAGTAGAGAGAAGTGAGAAGGGGAGGATGGGGAGAACTTGGGGGAATGGGACAGTTGGGATGGAGGAGGAGTGGATATGGGAGCAGGGAAGTATATGTATTAATTAAGGGAACTATTTGAGAGTTGGCAAGAGACTGGACTCTAGAGGGCTTCCCAGGTGTCCAAGGAGATGTCCCCAGCTTGTTCCTTGAGCAGCTGAGGAGAGGACACCTGATCTGGCCTTATACTATAGCCACTCTGATGAATATCTTGCATATCACCATAGAACCTTCATTTGGCGTTGGATGGAGATAGAGACAGAGACCCACATTGGAGCACTGGACTGAGCTCTCAAGGTCCAAATGAGGAGCAGAAGGAGAGAGAACATGAGCACAGAAGTCAGGGCCATGAGGGGTGTGCCCACCCACTGTGACGGTGGGGCTGATCTAATGGGAACTCACCAAGGCCAGCTGGACTGGGTCTGATAGAGCACATGATCAAACTGGACTCTCTGAACGTGGCTTACATGGAGGGCGGACTGAGAAGCCAAGGACAACGGCACTGGATATTATTATTATTATTTATATTATTATTATTATTATTATTAAAAATTTCTGCCTCCTCCCCACCTCCCATTTCCTTTCCCCTCCCTCCACTCCCCTCCCCCTCCCTCTCTAGTCCAAGGAGCAGCCGGGGTTCTCTGCCCTGTGGGAAGTCCAAGGTCTTCCCCACTCCATCCACGTCCAGGAAGGTGCGCATCTAAACAGACTAGGCTCCCCCAAAGCTAGTACATACAGTAGGATCAAAACCCAGTGCCATTATTCTTGGCTTCTCAGTCAGCCCTCATTGTCTGCCATGTTCAGAGAGTCCGGTTAGATCCCATGGTTTTTCAGTCCCAGTCAAGCTGGCCTTGGTGAGCTCCCATTAGACCAGCCCCACCATCTCAGTGGGTGGGTGCACTCCTCGCGGTCCTGACTTCCTTGCTCATGTTCTTCCTCCTTCCGCTCCTCATTTGGGCCTTGGGAGCTTAGTCATGCACAACCCCTCCCCTCCCTCGGGGCCACAAGACCCCCAACCCCAACCCCCGGCACTGGGTTTTGATTCTACTCCATGTACTGGCTTTGTGGGAACCTAGTCTGTTTGGATGCTCACCTTTCTAGACCTGGATGGAGGGGGGAGGACCTTGGACTTCCCACAGGGCAGGGAACCCTGACTGCTCTTTGGACTGGAGAGGGAAGGGAAAGGAAAATGGGGGGGAAGGGGAGGGAATTGGGAGAAGGGGAGGAAGTGAAAATTTGTACTACTACTACTACTACTACTACTACTACTACTACTACTACTAATAATAATAATAATAATGAAAAATAGAAAAAAATAACTCATATAATTTCTGAAATAAAAAAGAGCTAGTTCCAGGACAGGCTCTAAAACTACAGAGAAACCCCATCTTGGGGGAAAATAAAATAAAATAAAATAGTACTGATGACCATGGTGTCTAACCTCTAACCATTAGCTCGTACAAACCTTTTATATTTATTCTGTTACCCCAATGATGAAAATGCAACCAATGAACCATTTTCTGAAAACATCTACAATTCCCACCTGGATAAAATCCAACATAAGGCACAACAAAGCCTAGAAGAGTGATTGGAAGTATTCTTTCTTGTAAGGGGAATGTGGCTTGTATTGAGGAAAGCATGGATTTAATGGAGACTCTTACAGAGGAATGGTAGGACTGGGTAAGAATTTATAAGAACTTAAAACCAGAAAGACAGAAGTTCCTCCCTCAAGAAGTTGAAAAAGAACCACCTACCTTAGCTCCTACTTTTATAGCAAATGCCAAGCATGGCTGACTTTATTTCTCCATTTATGCAGAGATATTAATAGGGTTGTAATACCTGACACATAATACCAGATACATAAAAATTGTACTGTAGTTCAAAAGGGTAATTCTGTCTTTTCTAAGGTAGGAGGAAAATTTAGAAGTATTGTTATCCTTATTATCATGATTCAAGAGGTTGTCATAGCTATGAAATTTGAGTGAGCAGTTGTAAATGGGGGCTGTTCCGCGAGTAAGAAAGATTTCATAGAATTGTACAAAATGCTTAATTAGGAGGAAGCTGCAGAGATTTGATTGAACACTGTAAAACTGAATAATAATGTTGGAAACAGAACATTTCTCTGAGATACTAAGGGAGTACTGAAGTACAATTCTTAAATGGAAAAAAAGATAAAAGAGAAGATCAAACACAGATATAAAGAAAAAATTACACACATAATATGGAAATTTGTAGAATGACATAAATGGAAAGAGTAGGGGAAAAAGTAAAATGAAATGTTCTGAATGGACCTGTCTTTAACTGAAAAGAATAATTGGTTATTTATTTAAATTTAATGGAAATACATTAGAACCTACTTTAATACTGAAACATTTAAAATCAAAGATGGAGTAAACTAGAAAATTTTAGAGCTAATAGAAACAGGTTGCATAGAAAAATACCTAAGAAAAGACTGATATCAATTTTCTTCAAACTAGCAGAGCCAAAAAGGATAGAGGATGAAAAGATGTGGCACTAGAAGGTTAAATATTGTTATGGAAGAGTCCTCTAGATGACAAAATTGCCACAGGTAAGTTTGGAGAAAGAAAACGTATTTCAGACAGGTGCTTAGAGAGCTTGGAATGAGTGCATACTTCTGAACAAACTTGTTAGAACAACATTATGTGAAGATAGGTGAAAATTCAAATGAAGCCATCAACCCAAAAATAGAACAAATATTTGGTCTTGAGAGATAAAGCTATTTGAGCATTATTATTACTATTATTATTATTACTACTGTTATTATTATGTAACATTGTATAGTTAAAATAACCTTTAAAAGGTAGGTTACAAGAGGTCATAAATGTGCTATGGAAATTGGATTGTTTTAACAAAAATTGGAAATTTCTTAAGGAAACAGGAATAGGAAATTAGCATCCCAATGGAAATGAACACACCCTTTTCACTCTTACTAATAAGTAGAGGAACTGGGCTCTAGTATATTTTTAAAGATAGGAGCTGTGTAATTCACTACTGCTCATAACAAAACATGATGCAAAGTTTTGAAGCCAATGAAGAAGAAAAAAATGTAACAGAATGAATGCCATGATATGGTGATCAAATGAAAGAAGCAATAACTATACATACTAAAAATGTCAGCAGTGGTAGCTCTATGTTATAGTTGTAGGCTTGCTTGTTAACATATATGTACATGTCTACATCTGTCCTAATTATTATAACCAAGTACTAAGTATACTATAAAAACAAATAATTATATTTTCATTCAGGGTTACAAATGATATTGAATATGTAAAATTATTTTAAATATGGGGGAAATGCCACTCTTGAATAAATAAAAAAAGAACCAAGATGTTTCAACTTTTGTAAGTGAGTCCATGTGTAAAGAGACAAAAATGCTTTTGTGAACGGTGACAAAAGGTTGAGGTTTATACATTTTTTTCTGTAAATTTTCTAGAATTACCTAATGTTACTAAAGTGTTGACAGAAACAATAGACAAGAGACAGATGCAGTGGAGGAGTTGGTGGAGGTGAGGCCTGTGAAGAATGACCATCAGGCTAAAGGGTTTGCAGAGCTTCTTTAGTGGTTTAATGAATGGGGAGCCACTAAAGAGGTTTTTAAGTGGGGAAGTGATGCAAACAGCTTTGTATTTTGAGAAGATTTAGACAGACGTGTTATTGTTTAGGTTGGATTCAGATGGCTAATTGACTGGAATTCATTGTAATGGTCTAGACAGGAAACACATCTTGGCAGCAGGGGAAGAAAAGAGGAGAGACATTTGATGTGATAGAGAGAAACAGTTTAGAGGGGGGGACTTGGGGTCAACATGTGGTGTCAGTGAGTAGAGGAGCAAAGACGCTGAAGAGACATGGGGCATTGTTAGCATCAAATGTTACTTTAAATAAGGGCAGGTTAAGGATATTTTCAATATAATGATATCCTGTCTTTGGAGGTTTCATGGAACAATGGCTACAGATCTGAACTTATGTTTTAACTGGATTCACCTAGGATATCCTCCAACAGACCTGTAGATCTCATTGATTGATCCTACACTTCCTCTGGAGCACAAGGAAGGAAAACAAAGATTTTCCATTCTCTCACAGCAATGGCTACACAATGACTCCTTCCTTCCTTGCCAATAGACTGTAAACACAGCTGTTGACACCAAGTAGATTGGCGAGTTCCTGGGTGATCTTGGACATTTGTAGCCAGGACTGGTCTCAGGGTTTAGCAACTAAAGCTCCAGCACTGTCCTCATCATTTAAGCCTGGCTTCTCCCACACCATTTAAGATTTTGTTGAGTGCTGGGGTGGCATGCCCCCTCAGCTTGGGCATATTCCCATTTCTGCAGTGATGTGGAGCCTAAAGCCAGTGCTTAGGGCTTGGTCAGCCTTCCTTACTGGCCTATGTTCTCAAGGAGAAACGATTCTCCTCCTTTGTTCCTTTATTTTTTTTTATGTCTTTTTCTTTTTTTTATTAAAAATTTCCACCTCCTACCCTCCTCCAGTTTCCCTCTTTCTCCCCCATACCCCTCTCCCTCTCTCTCCAGTCCAAGGAACAGTCAAGGTTTCACTGCCCTGTGGGAAGTCCAAGGTCCTCTCCCCTTTATCCAGGTCTAGGAAGGTGAGTATCCAAACAGACTAGGCTCCCACAAAGCCAGTACATGCAGTAGGATCAAAACCCAGGGCCATTGTTTTTGGCTTCTCAGTCAGTCCTCATTGTCTGCCATGTTCAGAGAGTCCGGTTTGATCACATTCTATATCAGTCCCAGTCCAGCTGGCCTTGGTGAGCTCCCAGTAGATCAGCCCCACCGTCTCAGTGGGTGGGCACACCCCTTGTTGTCCTGACTTCCTTGCTCATTTTCTCCCTTCTTCTGCTCCTCATTTGAACCTTACAAGCTCAGTCCAGTGCTCCATGTGGGTCTCTGTCTCTAGGTTCATCAATTGCCAGATGAAGGTTCTATGGTGATATGCAAGATATTCATCAGAGTGGCTATAGGATAGGGCCATTTCAGACTCCCTCTTCTCAGCTGCCCAAGGATCTAGCTGGGAACATCTCCATGGACATCTGGGAACCCCTCTAGAGTCAAGACTCTTGCCAACCCTCAAATGTTTCCCTTAATTAAGATATATACTTCCCTGCTCCCATATCCACCCTTCCTCCATCCCAACTGTCCCATTCTCCCAAGCTCTCCCCATCCTCCCCTTCTCGCTTTTTTGGGTCCCTGTTTCAGGGCTAAGGAGTGCCATCCAGATAGGTAAGTGTGTGTTATCCCTGGGTGGCCTGTCCTGGAAGAGAGCAAAGACTGTCTTTCTTAAACCTTTAGATCCACACGAAAGACATGAAGGCTAAAAGTGGCTGTTTTAGAAGAGGAATAGTGGTTCAGGTAATTTTCGTGACCTATTGCTCTTGCCTAAGGTTCTTTGTGGTAGTCAGAGGCAAGTGCAGGAAAAGGTGGGCAGCCCGCAGTGTGACGTCTCCAGGTAAACTCCTGAGTCGCTGACAGTCCAAAGGGGGCATTCCACCAGGCAAAGGGAAGCAGCCAGGGAGCATGGTAATGAGAGAGGACTTGAAATCTGAAAGTGTTTTAATATTTTGGTTTCTGGTGATAATATGCTAAGCATATTAGCTCATAAGCAGAAAATTAGGTACAGATTTTTAACAAGGCTTCCTCCCAAACCACAATTAGAAACCCATTTAATGGAATCTTCCCGTGCCTTTGTGACTCATGGCAGGCTGAAATCACCATTTCCTTTAGAAGTGGATTGATGAGAAACATAGAAAAGAGGAGATGTGTGACACTCTAGCCTAGTCCAGTTTTTCTTTTCTTTCTTTTTTTTTTTTTACCTCAATTGGTGATGTTCCTAAGATGAAGACCATTGCTCTTTACTAGTTTTCAACCCACATTTCCTCTCATGTCTCTAGATATGCATCGGCCCTGAGTTGCTTCCACAGGGCAGATCTATCTCCCCTCACCTGAACTTTATACTCCTAATGTCCACTTTTACCTTTAATCTAGTGTCCACACTAAGATTGATCAAGGTAGGGCATCGTAGCCAGTATTCCTAGATGCTAGAAAGTAGTCATGGTGAATTACCGAATACTCCATTATAATCACAAACAATAAAGAAGTTCATGAAATAAGGAAGGGTGTGGAGGGAAATCAAGATGTAGATGACCAAAGTGTTCAAGTAAAGCCATCAATGTCCTACTGCTGGACTTGCCAACTCTACCCTCTGTCCTTGGATGGCCCCACTCTTCTTGGATATCTGTGGACACTCCTGAGATTCATTGCAATATAAACACTTGGAATAGTGCAACCAGGTTTTTGTTCTTTGTAATAAACTATCACAAAGACCCAATGTCGTCTATCCTTAGGCTAATCCTTTTATTCATAAGACTCAAAAATTGGCAACACTAGATTTGGATCACGGTCACTGTTCATCTCATACAAACATGCTAAGACAGACTGTCAAGGTCACTCAGACAACTTTAGTAAGAATTGCACAACAAATCTTCATATGGTTTTCTTTCTTCACAGGTCCTTAGCGCAAACCCTATGTTAAATTTAAATGCCTAACACATAAATAGTGATAGCCTACATGTGACCAGCACTCTTGCAGAAAATATCTGCAAACCTCATGCTTATACCACCATAATTTATCTTTTTCTGATATTATTTTTTTCTTTCTTTCCTTGTAGTCCGTCCTTCCTCACTCATTATAAATAATGCATTTCATTAACAATCTGTGGCTTTAGGTGCAACAGTTTCATCCTTTTGTTCACTAGATCAGTATTTCAGACTTTGCCAGTAACTACGCTATACCTACTGAACCCATAAACTTACAGTGGCTGTGGTTTTCTGCATGAGATCTGCACAAGATCCAGCCAGGAAAAACTCTTGCATAGACAGAGGAGAATTCACAAGGCTCTGCTCTTAACTGAGAAGCTGTTGGCAGTTGGTGGCTCCTGGGAGAGTGAGGGTCATTCTTTGGGGGGTATGGTCACTGGTAGGTTGCCCATGCTCCAGTAGATGGCCCTACACCCATGCACATATGGGCAGCATTAAATATACTTAATGGGTAATTTACAAAAGTAAGAGGATATGAAGTGAAGAGGCAGATTCATGGGGAATTGGAATTCATGGATCAACAAGAAGGGAGGTAGGTATGATTCTAACTTACCAGGTACTTTAAATTCTCAAAGAATAAAAAAAAAAAACAAAATAAATTTATAAAATCCTCTGTTCTCTGGGTAGGCAAGGCAAAAAGCTTCATGTTAACCCAGTTATCTTTGGTGGGTGGGTTATTTAAAACACTGTAATGGACCTTCATAATCTCCCACAGACCCTGGGTCTCTAAACTTAGTTGGTTCTCACCATGGGTGGGGTCATGCGTGAGAAAACATACTATTATGTCCTCTGAATACTGCAGTTCTTTTTTTGCTCTGGTGCAGAGGATGCCTGAGATTGGTTTCCTGTGTTGCTTAGAAAGAGTTCTCTGAACATCAGCCATGGAGTTTACGTAGAAGTAGAATTACAGTATGCACTGCATGTGACCTGGAGACCCTCGGCCCTACCTGCCTCCTGAATCCTGATGCACTGCATTGATACTTTCGTGGGAAATATGCACATGAAAGCAGAAAGAGTACAGGATAACAGTTCATTTTCTATTGGGCTTTTCAGTTTACAGAATGTTTTCACTAGCTTGACCTTACTTGACCTCAGAATGCTATATGATTATGTCTGTTTTTAAAGATGAACTCAAAAGATGTAGAAAAGTTACTGAGTTTGTTAAAGAGCTGTGTTTGGGGTTTGATACTTTTGCCAGTACCAAAGACTGAATCTTGGACTACCTGTATGCATATCAAGTACTCTATGACAAAACTATAGCTCCAGTATGAAATCAAGGATTGGAGAAAAATTAATTGACACATAATTGTATGTTTTTGAATAGAGTGCAGCCTGAAAATTCACTATACATTTACAATATGTAGCAATCAAATCTATATAATTAGCATCTACAAATCTTTATATATCATTTCTTTAACTTGGGAACATTTGAACTCTGTTCTTTTAGCTCATTATAAAATGAATCATAAATTATAAATTAGTCACCTTACTATCATGCATAAGCTTCAGCTGTGTTTCTTCTCTCTAAGTGCACATTTGTACCTTCTTTTTAATTACCCTCTAACATCCTCCTCTCTACCCTGCCTAGCCTCTAGTGACCACTGTTCTGCCCTCTACTTTGTGAAATCAATGTTTACCTCTATCAATTAATAAGACCATTCTATATTTGCTTTCATTCTATGAACAACTTTCTTTACATGACTATTTTAATATTGATATTAATAGCATCTTTTAATTCCATTAATGTTGTCACAAATACAAAAATTCTTTTTATGGCCAAACACATTCCAATGGTCATAGTATCTCACATTTCTAATCAGTTCATCTGTTGATGAGCACCTTAGTTAATGTTGTATTTTGGCTGCTGTGAATAGCATTGACTCCAATAAATATACAAGGGTAGTTATGTTTTAAGGGTTTCTATTTCTGTGATAAAACACCATAATCAAAAGCACCTTGGGGAGGAAAGGGTTTATTTTATATTGCAGCTTATAAATGCATCATTAAGGGAAGCCAGAGAGCAGACACCATAGAGAAAAGCTGCTTTGTTCCTCATGGCTTACACAGCCTGCTTTCTTATACCATTAAGGACCATCAAGCCAGGGGTGCCACTACCCCTGGTCTGGTCCTTCCCACATCAATCATCAATCAAAAACGTTCATCACAGGCCAATTTGGTGGGAGTGTTTTCTTAATTGAGTTTTCCCCTTTCCAAAAGACTTGCATATGCTAAATTATTATAAAACTATACAGAGATATAAAGCCATCTCTGCTATATTGATTGTTATATATCCACTAGTGAAATAATGGGTCATGTAGTTGTGTAATTGTTTTGTGAAGCCTCCATATTGTTCTCCATAATGACTATATAATTAGCATCTACAAACCTTTATGTATCATTTCTTTAACTTGGGAAATTAATAATATATATTTATAATTTATAATATATACCCACAATTCCCTTTTTAACATCTTTATGAGCATTTGCTACTGTTGTCTATTTTGTTTAATTGACAACCTCACTTGAGAAAGGTATCTCATTGTGTTTTTGATCTGCATTTCTCTGATGAGTAGTGAGTGACCATGAGTACATTTGATATATTAATTTTCTGTTTGTAAGATGTCTTATCAGATAGTTTGCCCATTTTTTAATTAGATTATTTGGTGTTTTGTAATTGAGTCCTTTAAGGAGTCTGGATATCAATCTTTTGGTAGCTAAATAGTTTATAAGGGGCTGGGGAGATGTCATAGTGGATGAAGGGCTTGTTATACAAGTGTGAGTGCATGAATTCATGAATTCCAATCTCCAGAACCTATGTTAAAAGTCTGGAGGCAGAGATCTCTATGGAAAGCTGGCTAACTAGACTTTCCAATCCTCAACTGCACATACAATTGAGAAACCTGTCTCAATAGATTAAGTGGAGAATGACGGAAGAAGAAAATCAGCATCAAGGCCTTCACAAACCACATACGTGAGCGAACACATGCATCTACATGTGCACTGCATGCTTCTGAACATACATATACATATATACTTGCTAACAAATAAATACCTTAAAAATATTGGCTCTTCTGTTTGGGGAGGCTGTTTCTTTACTCTCTTGTTTTCTTTTGTTATAAAGACGTTTATTAGTTTGTTGTTATTCCCATGGTATGTTTTTCCTTTATTATCAATGCTTTTGAAACTTCAGGCAAAATATTGTTGCATATATCGGTGTCCTGAAGTGTTTCACATATATTTTTTTTCTAGAAACTTCAATAGTTTGAGTTTTTAAGTTTGTTCAATTTGTTTCATTTTGAGTTGATTATAGTAACTGGTGATAGACAGGTATCTAATTTTATTCTACATATGCAGCTTCCCCAGTAATATATAATTAAGAGATTGTATTTTCAGTAATATTTTTTGTACCTTTGGAGATCTGGAGCCTAAAGATATATGCATTTTCTCAATTCTCTATTTTTCTCATTGTCATTTTGTTTGGGCTTTATTAGAGTAACAATGTATTACTGAGTTTTGTTTATGTGTATCTATGCATCTAAATAACTATGTATGCATTATCTCTCTCTATCTATCTATTTATCTATCTGTCTGTCTGTCTGTCTATCTATCTATGTCCATCTATCTACCTATCTATTTACCTACCTACCTATCTACCTACATCTTCTGTCCTGGTACCTGTGGAGCTAGAAGAGGGACTTAATTCCCAGAAAATGAACTAACAGGTGAATATGAGTTGATCTTTGTGGGCATTGGGAGGTAGTCATGAGTTGCCCAAGGTGGATACTAGAAACTGAACTGGGGTGTTCTGAAAGAGCATTAAACATTTTGAACTACCACTCTCTAGTACCTTGCTGTAATTTTGTAGGGTGTTTGGAGGCCTGTTTGGCATACCTCTAGCTTTGCTGTATCTGTTCACATTTATTTTTGATGCTAGAAGTCTTTTGTGGTTCCACATACATCTTTAAAAATTTGTTTATTTATTTTACATCCTGGCCACAGTTTCCCCTCCCTCCTCTCCTTCCATTCTGTCCTCTCCATGCCCACCCTGTTCCCAACCCCCAAGTTACTCCTCCTCGTATCTGTTTAGGAAAGGGCAGGTCTCCCATTAGTATCAATAAACATGGCATATCAGGTTGCCATATCAAGCTCTTCCCTATGTATTAAGGCAACCAGTTATGAGGAGTAGGGTTTTAAAGGCCTGTAAAAGAGTCAGCCCCTGTTACCACTGTTAGGAGTCCCACAAAGCAACCAAGCCATATCAATATAATGTATATGTAACATATATGTAGAGTACCTAGGTCAGTCCCATACAGGCTCTCTGGTTGTTGATCCAGTCTCTGTGAGCCCCTATGATCTCAGGTTAGTTGATTCTGTGAGTTTTCTTGTGATGTCCTTTCTTAATCCCTCTGGCTCCTGCGATCATTTTCCCTCTTCCTCTTCTGCAGGAAACCCCTAATTAGAATTCCTCCTAATGTTTGGCTGTTTCCATATGAATTTTAAGGTTACTTTTTCCTTTCTGTAGAGGAAATCATTGCTATTTCAATGAAAATTGCATTTAATCTGCAGGTAGCATATAACAGTATGGACATTTAAACAATAGTACAATTTGGCAATCCATAAATATGGGGTATATTTTCACTTTTTTGTATCCTTTTCAATTTCCTTCATGATATTTTATGATTTTCTTTATAGACATAATTCACTTCCTTGGTTAAATTTATTGTTAGGTCATCTACTATTTTGTAGCTATTATGAATAAGATTGTTTTCTTCATTATTTTTGTTATCAAGTTCATTATTGGTATATAAAAGCGCTGTTGATTTCCTATATAACTTGTAGTATTCAATTCCATAATTAAGTTATTGGTTCTAGCAGATTTTTTGATGGAGTCTTTCTATTTTTCTCTTTATAGAACTATGGTTATCTTAAAATAAAGATAATTTTAATAACCCAAAGATCTTCTACATTTATCTTTGCTAACATTCATTCCTTCGTTTCTACTCAGTAAACATGCTTTGAGTAGCTACCTGGTTTGGATATCATTCTGGGAGACATACAGTTGTACATTTCTTTTTTGCAGTAAGAAAATTTGGGTTAACAGCAGGATATCCAAGAGGAGTTTTAGTGAGGGTCAGGTATTGACGGTGTACCAGAATCCAGAGGCCATGAGCCTAACTAACAACATATTACACAATGAACATTTGCAAATAAAGCTGCTTGGACAAAAGGGTGCACTACATGACACACCTCAGCTCCCAGTGCCAGGAAGATGAATGAAGAGGTGTTGGAGAGGGGAAAAAGATGGAATAGCAAACTGCTTTTTGTCTGCTTTTGTTTATAATTCATTATCTTATCTTTATTGTTTCTCTTTACATTTTCCTGAGGGGGGATGCTACAAGTGTGAAGAAAGGTATAGAGGGACTGGGAAGTGAGTGGGACTGGCTGCATGATGAGAAATTCCTAAAAAGTATGTAATTTAAAAGGGCATTCTACACACACACAAACACACACACAAAAGAAAGTAAGAAACAAATCAAAAGATTTTATAACAGGAGTGAAATCCAAGCTGATGAGGGGCTGGGAGGGGGGAGAAGTGGGAGATGTTATTCAGGCAAAGTGGGAGGTCTGGGAGAGTTCCAGTTAGATCAAAGTTTTATCTTTAAACCATTCCAGTAGATCTGAGAAATAAAAATTAGTCAAGGAAGCAAAAGAACAATAACAAAATTACACAATTGTGTAATCTCATATTTAAAAGATGACAGTATCTATCAATTCTATTTCCTTTTTCTTCTGCAGTCATATTGAATATATCCTCATGACCAAAGGAAATTAGAGACTTTTCAGAATATTTTCACTACTTTAATAATTTGGCAGTCTGATTTGTTTTTATTATCTTAGTGATAATTGAAGACAGAATTCTGACTATGCCCTTTCATGAGAATGCCAAAGCTGCCTCTTCTTCTTGGACCACATTTGAAACAAGTTGGAAAGACTTTTTCCAAGGTCAACTGGTGGGCGTTGGTTGCACAACAGCCCATAGAAAGAGCCTTGCTGGCTATTCGAGTAAGGTGAGCTCCTGGATGTCACCTAGGCTTTGTGTGTGAAAGGAAAATGCTTGTAATCAACCAAAAAAGGTCTGACTTCCTATTTCATACTTGGTGTACTGGTCAAGAGATCAACAAAATCTGGCAGAGTACAACAAAATCTCAGGCAGGATCCAAAAACGAGACTGATCCAATTGTATTAAAAGGTTGACTTTGTCAGTCCATAGATGGACAAGCGTCAGGAAATAGGACAAGAACTAATCCTTGCTGAGTCATTAGGTCATCATTTTCCTAATCAATACCATATTATACTGGCTTCAAAGAAAGTCAACACCCAATCGGTGGGATAAACATTCCATTTGGAAACAGGAATGTATTTGCAGGGGTGAAGTAAGGAGAAAGCTGATAACACAACCTTAAGAGCATTACTAGAAAATACGAGAAATATAATGTAAGAAGTGGAGATAAAGCTGGCCTAGATTTGATCACATGGAACACATACCAGGAGAAAAAAATCAGGACCCTTGTGCAGACAGAAAAGGGGAGGACACGGTAAAAACTTTAGCCCCCATCACTGTGATACTGATGACTAGATGACTTTATTAAAAGTAACTAGGAAACAGAGATAAGACTCTATGGGCTTTAAAATACACATGAATTGGATAAGTAGGGAGTTTGAGTGGATCTGGGGGGCTTTAAGGGTGGTGGTAAATATGATTAAAATACCTTGTATGGAATTCTCAAAGAATTAACAAAGTATTATTTAAAAAGAAGCATCTGGGTTAGCAACTAACATGAGGAAATTTCGCTTCATGGTATTATGGGCTATTTGAAGAACAAGGAATGGAAAAATATTTCTACAACTGACTAAATGGTACAGAAGGCTATATACCAGGTTGGGTGAAGAAGTTTATGAATAAAATAAGAAATAAGAAAGCATTTATATTGCTACTGTGGCATTATGCTTTTGAAATAGAGGACTTCCTGTTTATAACAAACTCATAACACAGAAGGGGAGCAATGTGCATTGAGATACTCTATAGTAGTATTTAGACAGCTCTGATGAAGTTGTATGGAGGATTGAACCAAAGTTTCTGAAAGTCCCTAGTGAGAAGACTTTTGATGTGGATAAAAGCAGAGTTTTCCAGGATAAAGAAGGAGGAAGCATATTTGAGGTGAAGGGATTTACCTATTTCTCATCTTACCCTTTTCCATGACTCCTGTTAAAATAAAATGTGTTATTTGAGAAATCCCAAGCTCATCATTGTCAAGGGTAAATGGATATATTAAAAATAACAATCCTGAGGATAGAGAACTATGTGCTCCAAAAGAAATACAATGTGAGCCACAAATATAACCACAAATGTAATTTAAAAATTTGTAGTAGCCACAGTTTTTGAAAATGTAAAGAGAAATAATTTAATTTTAATAACATACTTTTTTCTAACTTAGTATTTCCAAAGTATTTTCATTTCAACATGTGAAATCATTTTAGTGTGATAATTTACAGTTTTGTACTAAATTCTTGAAATATCCTATTATATGTTTTTAAAATAACCTTGTATATTTTAAGTTTAAAGCATAATTCAGCTCAGCAATGTCTCCATAGTTCAATAGATCCATGTGACTATTGGTGATTATATTGGATGGTTCAGATAATCAGCTTGTTGATTTTGAATGGAGAGAATGGGTATCTAGAGGTTGGGGCATCTCTAGGGATAGCACACCAAAGATTGGTGCCAAAGCAGCCTCAAAGAATAGATACAGATTGATCCTGTTCAGCAGTTACCCTAATGACCAGCTCACATTGTCTTCTTTCATCCAGAGTTGTCCAGCAAGGTCCGAGCTGGTGTCTGCTCCTCCACCCACAGAAAATATGTCCAAGTCAAGTTTTCCTGGGAAAATTCTCATTTTGTTTGACTTTTATTATTTTATTTTAAAAGCCCACAGGCAGCTCTTCTCAACACCTAATAATGTCTTTCCCAGCTCTCTTAGGAAGCAAGGCCTTGAAGTTTTCCTCACATATAAGCCCCAGTGGACACTGTCTCCATTCCATCGAAACACTGCCCAGAAATGAGCTCACAGACCTTCTTCTCATCATGGCCAGAGGCAAGTAGGACTGTCTGGGATACAGGAGGAGAGGTCAAAGACAAGCTTGACTTCCCTGAAATAATGTGCTAATATTTCCAATCCCAGAGACCAGTCACAGATGGTGCCTAAAACTGACTCAGCTTTGGCTGAGGCACTTGACAGACCTAGTCTTGGACACCCCACAATCCCATTATCTAGTATGGTTAATAGAGTCTCAGTCTTTGTAGATATCATTTTTTTGTGTCATGCTTCTTATTGACCACCTGGGTTCCATTAAGTCCCTAGGCTTTGGCACCCACATAATGCTTAAGACAAGCAGGATACTACCTGGGAAAATTCTCTAATGAAAGTTCCTAATTATAGTTTTGTTCCTGCAAATTCAATAAATTTGTGATTTTAGTTGCTGAATGTGTCAGTGGAACAATTTAGAAAATAAATAAAAGAAATATCATTTGGTATCAAATCTATTATTGGCTTTACTTGTCTAAGATGTTCACAAATGCCACAAGTCTATTTGAAGGGACAAACCATTTATCTTCATCCGTCTGGTCATCAGATAACTTAGAATCTCCATGAAACTGAGAATCATCCCAAAGCAGATCTTACAGAAGATAGTAGTAGAGGAAGTTGTTACACCTTTGCTGCAATGGCAAAGCAGGTTACACTGGATGTTCTAAACAGTTTTGTATGGATTGCAAAACCAGCACCACTACCACCACCATCCCCATAATCATCAACATCATAACGTCGTCATCATATCCTTCAATTTTTCTTTTCTTGAGTTTTAAACATTGCCTATGTTTATAGTCTCATTTCTGAAGCCACACAAAGCAAACTAATCTACCGACTCTGCGTGTTTGCGTCTATAGCCACACACCGATGTGTAGTAATTTTAATCATTGATTACAGATAAATAGATAGAACAAATCATTTAGTGGTACAGTAATACTGTACCATCACACACAATACTATTTGCTAGTTTTTTTGTCCAGTTTTCTTTTACCAAAGCGTCATTGAATCACTCTTAACAAGCCTATAAGTTAGCCCATATGATAACTAAACAGGAATCCAAGTAAGTGTTTCAACTTTGGTTGTTACAACCCAGTGTCACTAAGTCTACTTTTTTATTGATAATATTTTAATTAAGGTTATAAATAGCCTGATTGTGTCCATTGATGTGGGGGAAGAAGTTGGGTGGTAGTTTTGGAATAAAAGACAGACTTTCTCGTATTTCTGCTTTGACATGGCAATTCAGAGCTGTAATGTGGGAATGTCTTCCAGGCATGACATAACCACTATTTTCTTGAACCAGAGTAGCTGTGACCATCTGTGACATAAGCTCATGAGATATGTCTATTAACATTTCTTTGTAAAAGGAGAGGAGAGGCTTATGAGTCCTGCAAAGTCCCTCTCTTCTACAAGATTATGTAAGAGTTGCACAATGACTAGGGGTTGGAATTCTTTGTAGTTTATCTACACTAGGACTTTTCAACGGCCCAGCATCATCTCAGCCATTCACGATGCAGGTGGAACTCTTTAGTTGTTCCCTATATTACCCATGTTTCTGGAAATAACCCCCAATGAACTCATTAGTTCATCAGGCTCGATGTATTCTTTCTTTCTTTCTTTCTTTCTTTCTTTCTTTCTTTCTTTCTTTCTTTCTTTCTCTCCTTCCTTCCTTCCTTCCTTCCTTCCTTCCTTCCTTCCCCCCTTTCTTTCTTTCTTTCTTTTTTTTTTAAAAATATTTTGGTACCTTCTCTATTTGTGTGAATAGCATCACCAGGAAAGACATGTGATACTTCACACCTAAACATGGACCAATGAACTTAAAGGGGCCTCCAGAAGGCCATGAAATCTGAACAACAGCTCACTCAAAAGATGATAGCAGGCATGCGTTTGTTACCCTCGCTGCACATGATCCATGTGTGTTCAGTGAGGATGCCATATTGTGGCACTGAAATAGCTCAGCTGCTACACTAATGAAGTGGCCAGTAAATGTTACCTGCTGGGGCAGAACATGAAAGGCAACCAGAAGCCTTGAAGTTGAAATGCAGTGGTTTTCTGTTAGTATGCAGAACATTTTAGATACTGGATGATGTCCCAGGATTTTGCTTTGTTGTCCTGCCCTATGCTATAAGTAAGAGGGAAAATCCTCATGCCAACAGTGAGCTATTATCCTATGAAGTGATTGCCTAGGGAGTACTTTGAGGATCCCCACATAATATAGACTATTGTCAATGCTGTTCATTGCATGTCCGAACTCAATGATAAGTCTCTTATCCTAAAGAAATTACATATTTTCGTTGCAAGGAGACAAAGTCAGGTCTGGTTGGTTAGGAACCTTCTTCGTCTGTAAGTCACTGGGGAGATGTGTCCCTCATAGCCCTACTCAGATGTGGTCTCTGCATATTATGCAGTCAGCATGCCAGGGCAAGGTGTGCCACTGTTGCAATAATGACACAACTGTCATGGGTGTGACCAGTTGTTTCCCAATTGTGTTGAAAGCTCACTCTACAAGAAGAAACACATGTTTGGTACCATGAGGTAGGCAAAAACCTACGGCTGGAGAAATTGTGGCCTGCAGTGGGGGAGACTATTGCTATTGTTCTGTTAAGTGGGTAGGATGCTGTAATATTGCTTTCTAAACCTTTATGCTTGTGTCTGTACATAACTGCTGCTATCAGCTAGAGGGGAAAGAAGCCTCTTTTTCTAGTCACTGCAGTTACTAATAGTTGATAAGTGATTGAACTGCTTGGAGTGAGTGTTTGTTACCATGGCTTACAATGTTAAAGTGACAGAACGGTTCACTATTCAGCCCTGAGCAGATCAAGGCTCAAGGGAACATCACAGAACAGGGAGTGGAAAAATGTGAGTCAGAGAAAGCAGGGGAGTATAATTACAGCCTCTGGGGGTGGCATAGTTGTTGTCAACTTGAGTCACAGCAGCCGTGATCACCTGCATGAAGCCCTCCTTGTGAGATTGTGACTAGCATCCCCTCCTGTATGGAACGAGAAGGCTAAAGAGGTCCATGAGATTTGTAAAACCTCCTCATAGGTTATATGAGTTAAACAACAGCCCAGGGGTTCAGGTTCTTGGGTAGTGCATCTGTCCATAAGTATCTCATGGATGTCTTTAGCGTTGCAGCTTTTTATGGGTCATTCATACTGTGGGTAAGACTCTGGTTCCTAGAAGTACCCAGGGAAATTCCTGGTAGTGTCGCAGCCATCTTTGAGTCATCGATGCTTTGTCTAGAAAGTCATGAATAGTATCAGTTTGTTGGTTCACCAGCCAGGACTTAGGTAGAATCCTTTCTTTGATCACTGGTGCCTTCTCTTTTGGGGTGCATGGATGCTTCTTTATATCTCTCAAGAAAAAAAAATTGCTCAAAATAGCATAGTTTAGAAAGTGAACCTCCCAGTGGTAGAAAGGGGTTTGTTCATTTGAGACAATGAACAGAAGTGACGGACATTTTACATTTATATTTATCTTGAGATATAACTTGGAGAGTCTCACTTGTGACTCATGTAAAGAATTTCACCTCCTGATTGGGACTTGTATTGTGTTTGATATAAATCAATCCATTCTCTCTCTCTCTCTCTCTCTCTCTCTCTCTCTCTCTCTCTCTCTCTCTCTCTCTCTGGCTTAAGCTTAATCTTGTTGACTTCTGTAGACTTTATATATGTCCTAATATTGTTGATGACTATTATCCTAGTTCTTAGTATCCATGGGAGTCATATCTCATGCTGACAGAAAATACCTTGGAGACTATCGTGTTTGATTCAGACCAGGACCAGCATGAAAACCAACTTCACCATTGCCAGAGTGAGGCTGGCCTTCTCATCCAAGGCAACCAAGATATTGAATCCATTGTATTTTAGGTAAATAAAAAAAATTAAAAAAAATGTTAAAAGAGCAAAAATAGAAACAAGGACCAAAAATCAAGTGATTGTTAGGGTAAAACTAAACTTGTTTGGAGAGACAGGATAGCAGGTCCGTTGTTGAGAGTTTACACTGAAGTGTTTGGAACTTGGTACATGGTATTAATCCACAGAACTAGCTAATGCAAGTTTCAAACAATAAACTTCTGTTTAGCATAATTTCTAAATCTCTTTGTATACCATCATCCTTTCCTCTCTCAAGACTTTGGCCAAGTCATTGGGCTCCCTGTTTCATAGGTAGAAACACAATCTTCCAGGGTGGTTATACTTCTGAGAAAGTTCTGGAAAGGCTGTGCAAAAGCAAATAATTGTCATCAGATATTATTAGTCACTTCCCAAGCATATTCAGAATTACGTTTGACCTTGGACTTAACATAGTGAAGGGAACCCTGATGGCTCTTCGTCTTGGAGAGGGGTGGAGTGGGGGTATGGGTGGAAGGGAGGGGAGGGAAGGGGTAGGAGGAGGGAAGGAAATGGAAATCTTTAATAAAAAAATGAGGAAAAAAATTATACTTTAAAAAAAAATAGGAAAACAGAACCAGCTCTGTCTTTGCACGGCTTACAGAGCATTCTTAATAGATAAAAATCTTCAATGTTAGTAATGTACTTAATTTTCATATTGCTACATTTTGTGGAATGTTTTTCATGGAATCAAATTGTTAATTGATTAAATAGAGAAGTTAATTAAATCAAAACAGCTGAAATAACTCTGTATAGACACATCACAAACATTCTTTTCTGATGATCCTGGTTCTTCCAAGAGTATTAGAGCCCACAACAGGGAAAATATTGAAAATCAAGTTTTCTTTGGCTCTTTGTGGGCAAGCAATTGATGTGTCATGAAGTTCAACAACAAGGATGTAACAGACCTACCCATTCGGCAACTTCTGTGATTCACTGATCTGGAGTTTCAATAAGGAACATGCACACAATCCACAGGTAAGAACATGGTTCAGGATCTCAGATAAAGTTGAAAAAGTATTTTACAGGTAGGTGCATGCAAAATTTTCCTTCCCATGAAATATTAATATAATTTCTTCTCATGAATGTTGGTATTGTATGACTTATTTTTTTCTATTTTTATTTCAATCTCTTGGCCATTCTAGAATTAAACTTTATCTTATAGAAACCAGTATATATATGTGTGTGTGTATGGATGCTTATACTTAAATATAATGTAGCATAATTAATTTCCCTTATTTCTTAATCTCTGAACTAAAAACTCACTCTAGTTATATGTGAAAGTACACATTTAGGAATGGAAGAGAAGGCTCTGAGGTTGATGCTACCTGCTGTTGCAGAGAACGTAGATTCAGTTTCCAGAACCTACTCAATGGTTCTCAACCATCTGTAATCTCAACTGTAGTGATTCCAATACCCTCTTCCAGCCTTTGCAAACACTGCGTCCATGTGGTACATATACACACATGCAGACAAAGCACTCATGCATATAAAATAAAAAGAAACTAATCTTTAAATGTAGATATTTAAATAAAAATTTTAGTAATTACAATGACCATAGTGTTATAGGTACTCAAAAAACAGAATATTTCAGCATAGTGGTCTCATTTTACTCTCTGGATTTCAGGAATCTCAAAGTAAAAATAATTCTTTCTCTTTTTCTGCCTGGAAGTGGAATTCATTTGTCCTTCATGGTCCAGCTCAGGTTCTACATTCTTATGAAGACTCCAGGCTGTTCCTGCCAAACGACTCTCTGGAATTTTCATAGCACTTGGAGTTTACAGGGCAGAGTTCAGCATTGAGGCTGCTGTGGATTTTTCCTTTACCATGTCTGCTCCAGCCACAGTTGTCCTGGTTGTTGTTTTGGACTCTGCTTCCACATGTCAGACATGACACCTGTTCGTTCTCTCTCTCTCTCTCTCTCTCTCTCTCTCTCTCTCTCTCTCTCTCTCTCTCTCTCTCTCTCTCTCTCTTTCCCTTCTCTACCTCTCCTCTGACATTTCTCTCTCTCTCTCTGCCTTTCTGTCTTGCCCCTGATTCTTCTCTTTCCTCCCCCTCTCTTTTTCTGATGGGTTCTCATTGTGTAGCCCTGATTGGACAGCAACTCACTCCATAAACCCAGTTGGCCTTGAACTCTACCATACATAGCTTATGCCCTCTTTTAAACAGCATATCTCCATGTAATGAAGATCCATGGCATCTCATGTTTCTCCATGAAACCTGTGTGAACCAACCAGTCCCAGAGAAGTATAAATCCACAGTGCTCATAAACTATCTGATGAAAAGTATTTTATAGATACCTTTACATATCATTTGTGATATATACACACACATACATATATATGTATGTGTATATATATATATGTATATATATATATATATCCCTATGTTTATTTAAACTGTAAATTTAATTTGAAGAACCATGGGACATATATAATTGTGCTGAATTTCCCATTGATCACCATCCATCGTTATATTGATTTTCCAATTAGTTGTGCAACAGAGTCTCATGTGGCAGTAAATAAAGTTAGTCCTATAGGTCTTAACTTAGATGAATGATCGATATCTGAGACTTGAGCCTGGGTATTAATATTTCAAATCAGCTTTTTTTAACACAGAGCCAAATCTAAGAACTAACAGGGAATGGAGAGACTGACTGAGAAAGCATTTATAAAAATCTCTGTCAAAGTTTATACTTTTCTAGAAAGTGGTTTAGTAATCATTGCATATAAGGAATTAAAAATTTTAATTTTCAAAAATAATAGACTCTTGATAATTTGCCAGATACTATAAACTTTTTATTTTATATTTATCAACAGTTTTCAACTCTTTACATTCTGATCCCTTGTTTCCAGTTTTAATAACAAAATGCAACAAAATTTCCAGGAGCTACCTGAATATACCACTGAGGGATTGAGGACCTGACCAATCCTTCCTTACTCTATTGCAGACCTTTGTAGTCTGCACCCTTGGCTGCAAGTGAAACATGCCAAACCTAAAGAGTTGAACAAAAACCAAACTCAATTAGACAGAAGTTTATTGGCTACCTCAGACGTAGGATGTACTGTACTCCTTTCTGTTCTCCCTCTCCCCTCCAACTTTTCCTATGTCTCTATCACTCCATCTCAATTCATGACTGATGCTTCTTTGATTATTGTTTTGAACACACACACACACACACACACACACACACACACACACACCCTGCCTGTTGAATCCGTTTGGTATTACTCACATGTGTAGGTGTTTAGGGCTATTGCTTGGGATTAGATAACCCATCAGGTGCTCATAACCTATCAGGGGCTCAACCCTGGAGGAGACTGATTCTCCCTCCCTCAACAATTATTAATTGCCTGTAACTCTTTATCTAGGGGTAAGGCCTTGTAAGGTTTCCTCCATCTATGTTGGATGTCAACTGGTGTAGTCGCTGTGCAACACCAGAGTGCTGTGTTATTGTAGGTAGACATTTTTTCTTATATGTCACAGGTGCAACTTCTTTGTCACGTATAGAAGACACTATCTCATAGCATACTTCCTGTGTTTTTTGACTCTTACAATATTTCTGCCCCATCTTCCACAACATAGTTCTAGCCTTAGGTGTAGGGGTTGTATTGTGGAGGATCTGTAGAAGCAGAGCAACACATGGTCAATTGTTCCCTGCATTTTGACCAGTCGTAGATTTTTGAAATAGTCTCTGTTGGTTGTACGAAGAAGCTTCCTTGATGGAGGGTGAAGGACACACTTATCTATGGGTATAAGGATAGGTATGTAGAATGCAGTTAGAAAGCACACTTGCTTAGGAGAGGGGTGGTCATAGGATCTCCTTATAGGATCCATGACATTACCAACTATAGGCAGTTACTTCTGCCTTGAATCCATAAAATATGAGTGTTAAAATGATTTTAGATGCTCAGACCAAAAGGATATGCATTTCACTCTTAGAAATTGCAGTTTCATTTTTTTTCTGTGTGTCTCACCTGCTATGGGAAATATTGGGTAACTTTTAGATATCCTGTTCTTGTTCAACTCCTTTATTTTATTTTAGTAAATGACTAGTGTGCTTTCTCATTGATGGTTTGGATTTTCACTTATCTGAGACAAATTTATTTGACTATAATATGCAAATAAAAATTTCACTAAATTTCTGAAAGTAGCAAATCATTGTTTTAGAACAAACCTAAATTAAGATTGCCTCTCATTTTGAACTAGATCTTGCTTGGCTTATTCAGATTGCATTAAAATAGCAATTTATTATTAAATAAAGTATTAAGTTATTTCATTGAGAATTTTATACATGAATGTTTTGCATTTTGCATATTCATTCTCAACTTCTTCAACCCCTCTCTCAACTTGTTTTTATAACCCACCTAGTCAGTACAATTTATGCAGCTCATATTCATGGATATAAGTCCACTCGTGGAATATGGCTGACCTACCAGAGGCCACATTTCTCCTCCAGAAATTATCACATGTCAGTAGCTCATCAAGTAGAAACTGGTATTCACGAGTCTCTTCTCATGCTGTATAAGACAGCAGTTAATAAATACTGATCATTCCTTGTCCAATACCTTGCAATGCCAACAGAAGCTAGACTATTATTGTTCTACTTATAGCTCTTTGCTGAAGGTAGGACTTTTGATAGTCAACACAGTCCTCTTCTCCATAATCCAAGAGTGTATGAAATAATATAATGATAAATGAACCTCATTGCATGCTACAAATAAACCACAGATCCACAATAAAAATGAGGAAGAAAAGAGTCAATTTCATTGATCCTGCAGAACAATGTCAACTAGGCAGTGGAAGCTAAAATATATTAAGGACTTTACACGAATATTGGGCTCCAGTCAATCGATGTGTTTTTCACCAGGATATGTGTTAGCAATTATTACACCTGTTTATTTGTATGCTAGAGTATGCTATGAATAAACAAGTGACCAGTATTGATACTGAAAACATAGCTTCTTGTGAGGGAATCTGCAAGTAAGTGAAGAAAGAAAGTTAATGAGGACCCAGGCTGTTGGTTTGGAAGCAGATTTATTTGTATTAGCCCTTGTGCTTGAAAGTGAAGAAGTGATTTGCATGGGTTAGCACACAGACACATACATTTCTAGCTCTGTTTCTGAGATGATGTGAAAATCATGGCATCCTCAAAGCAAAATGCACCCCTAGACCCCGATCTCGGTTTCTAAATACTTGTCACTGATGGCAACTGATTTCTCTGACAAATGTCACTTTCAAAGGCTGGAATCAGCAAAGTTTAATATGAACCTAGTAGGAGAGGCTAGAAATAAAGAAAAGGATATATATATATATATATATATATATATACATATATATATATACACACACACACACACACACACATACATATTAACTTCTCTTATCTTCTCTTATGCTATACACACATATAAGTGTATACATATATATGAGCATGTTACAGAGCCCACATGAAGGTGCCAAACCCAAACACTCACACACGTACACATAGATATACATACATGTGAGCCTGTTATGGAGTCCGTGTGAAGGCCTTCCTATACCACACACCTGAGTTAACTTTTATAATTCAACGCTGAGAGACAAGGATGACTCAAACCACACAAATCTCATCTATGAACAAAGGAGGACTACTCTAGCTTTGTCTTAGAGAAACCATGTAGATAGAATCTTACACAAATGATTACCTCATCTATATCTTAAATAGAAGACTCTCATTTAGGAGGGTTGGGTCTAAGACTCTAAATTTCAAATAAGATCCCAGTTGAGCTGCCGCTGTCAAGTGAACCACATTTATAAATATAAAATAAAAGGAAAACCCTCCTGATGACAATGCTTCAGCATGTTTGAGAAAGAGGTGAGGTAGTGCCTGAGGAGAGCGGAAAGGCTGTGGGTCTAAGTGCACAAAGTAGATTAGGTCTGCATTCAGTAGAAAACACCATATTCAGAAAGGAAGAGGTATGTTTAGCTGGAACAAGGACATGGTCTCGGAGTTAAACTGGCTCATGAGGACTCTGGGAAAGAGCTGTAAGGCCCGGTACTTTGAAGATATCTGGCATAGGCTTACTCAGTCAATTTAAGAAGGGTAAGCATGTGTCCTTTGAAGCAAATACATGAGGTGCTGTTCTCTGAAGAACTAATGTTTGTTGTCACTAATGCTTGACAGTGCTGGTGGTTTGCCTTTATCCAAGAGTGACAACGCGGCCCGTTGAGTTGAGCAATGATGATGACTTCTGGTGAATATTAACAGAAAGTTCAGTCTTGGAGGTGATTGAGAGCAGGGCAGAGAAAAGTTAAATGGCATGTAGATTTTGTAGCGATAATATTTCCTGTTTTATTTTAAATTATCGAGCTAGAACTGTTCATGTTTAAGGAGGGTCAAGGCATAGACTATACCCACAACAGGAGACTCTGGGACAGGTGTTAGAAAAATAAACAGATGGAGAAACCTAATTGGTAAGAAGTGATACCCAGCTACACAATTTAGAACAGTGTGCGCGTTCTAATAAGTAGAAGGAAATTTCAGCCAACTCTTTGTATTCACTAAATGGATTTTTTTTTTTTGGAGGGGGAACCAATAAGGATATACAAAGGATTTTAAAATGTTGAAAAGATAACAGTTATAGCTGAAAAAAACTCAGAAAAGAAGTTAAGAAATGAAAATGCCTGACAGGGGAGATCCCACTATCAAGAGAAAGAAAAATATCAGCTCTGCACACATAGAAACCACACTAAAAGAAGCAGTTAAGACACTCATAACATTTTAAGTAGCAAAAGCTTATTGTTGACACAATATTCAGGCTTGGGTATGTCACTATGTTACACATTATTAGAGAGTTGATGGATATGGAAGATAAATATTAGTACACATTTGTTGTGTGACGATGTTCATGGGGAGACGTGAACAAATATACCTTTGCCCAAGATAGGGAACTAACAATAAACCAAAGTGATGATTGCACACCAAAATCATAGTAAATGAAATAGTTTATTGGGGCTACATCCAGAAGCATGGGATGCCTAGAGGACTGGAACCCTAGATTCTTTGTATAACTCTCAGAGCCCGACTGGTCAGAATCTCCTCTTCTCTAGGAGCTTGTTCTGAATCTTCACAGTCCTTACTGCTTTTGTAACCTTGAGGAGAGAAAGGCTTGCACATGTGATCTGTTTCAGGGACCTTCTAAGGCTTACATACTATTTACTAAACGAATCTTATGGAAATCCCCTTTAGAGTTTTGCTATTCTAAATGAGCCTCTTTTTAGGACTTTGTGGGTCTTCAGGAGCTTTCCTCCAGGATGGAATGATTGATGAAAAGAAAATACTACACAATATGAAATATGAATAATTTTTATCATGGATGTATAGACATAGAATTGGAAATGCAGTCAAAGACAAAACAGAAGAAAATTCTATAAATAAAAGAAGGCAAAACTTCCTCAGTGGGGGTGGAAAACCAATCCTACAGAAACAGAGAAAAGATGAGACTAAACAAAACCAAGATCAAAACTGAAACCAGCACACTTTTAAGTATGCCTTGGTCTTAGAGCTTTTGTATGGTCAAAGCAGACAGTTCTGAGGTAAATGGGTCATGAATATTCTCAAGCTATCCAACTCTGGTTTTTGGGGGGGATGTTTACCTAAACATGTAGTCATGGAATTTTCCACTACTGAACATGTCTTGGATGAAAATAAACAAAAGCCAAAATGGAAAATTTTTGTAATGATATACTTCAGCCTCCCCAAAGACAAGTCAATCAAGAAATCAGCAAAAGGAAAGGTTGGCTTTGGAAGATGTAGGAGGGAACATAGAGTAAGTGGAAATATAGGCTTCATTCTAAGCATTGATAGTATTATGGTTATAAATTGAATGTCAAGTTTCAAAACCATGACAAAGTAAAAACCAAAATATGCTGTAAACCATCTGACTTTAGAAGAAAAGAGAGCGGAAAAATGCCGTTGGACCAAGCAGTGGGAATACACACCTTTAATCCCAGCACCTGGGAGGCAGAGGCAAGTGGATTTCTGTGAGTTTGAGGCCAGCCTGGTCTACAGAGTGAGTTCCAGAACAGCTAGGGCTGTTGCACAGAGAAACCTTATCTTGGAAAGCGAAAACAAACAAACAAACAAATAAATAAATAAAAAAGCTGATGGGTGAGAGTTATATTTTGTAACTGGTAATAGTACATAGACAAAATAGTTGAAATTGATAGAAATTGAGAAAAAAAAATCAACAACCAGAGCCTTTAGTATTTGAGTGTTCTGTACCAAATTATAAGTATACTCACAGGAACAAATTTTAAACAAATAAAACCCAAGATAGGTCACGTGCCATGTAGCCACGAAGTGTGCTGTGTGCATTAATAAACTTGTTTAAGCACAAACTCACCAGCTATGGCGATGCCTGTAGTAAAACTAAATTAGTTTTCAAAAGAAAAAGTTAATTTTCAAGTTGTATTTAAACTAAACTACAACAAAACAATCGAACTAATTTTCTATGTCGCTGAAATAAAGTGATGGAGTGGTAGTTCATTGTGGGTTTGCCTTGATTCGGGAAGACTTAGGTGGTTGGAACATTGTTTCTGATGTGTCTTTGAGGGGAAGAAGAGGCTGGCCTGTGAGTCAGGGGACTGAGAGAGGAAAATCTGTCCTAAGCGTAGGCAGAAGCCATTGGTTGAACAGAGAGAACCAAGGAGTCAAGGAAAGATGAATTCTCTGTCTCCTGGAGCTAGAATGTCTCCTTTTGTTTACAGACAACAGAAATCTAGGTTCTGGGGTGTTTGTGGTCCAGGAGTTGCCCTGAGGGCTCTCTGGATTCTCAGCCCACTGGATTCACAGAATTGTACCACTGGCTTTTGTTTAACTTGAACTGAGCTCTGCCACCCACTTCCCTGGTCCTTCCACTCAATATTCTCGTGTACTTTGTGACTTCTCAGCCTGCATAATGGCATAAGCCAGTTCCCAGAATCAGCATCTTCTCGTCCTTCTCCCCACTGTATTTACTGGTGTTGTCTTCCTAAGAATACTGAACAGTACACCAGCAATAATATACATGCAAGTCGCTTGGAGGAGAGTTAATATGTTTTGTTCCATTTTTCCATGCACACATACACATGTGTGCACTAATATGTAATACTTCTACATATTCTATTTGAAAATGAGAAGTTGTAGAATAATTTATAATAACATAAAAAGGACTCTTTAAAGAAAACCTGATAAATGAATAGAAAATTCTGGAAGAATGTCAAGAAACTATTTTTATTAGTTTTATCTTGGATAATGGCATTCATTTCATTTTTCTATTTTCATTTTAATCATGAGCATATATTACTTTTAAAATTAAATTTAAAATATAAAATTGCCTTTGTATAAGATCATTCAGTCTATTTCATTATGTTGTCTTCAATTCCTCTATAAAACATAATGCATCATGCTCTAATTTGATAGTCAATTATAAGACAATGTCTGAAACTGGCATGATGCACCATAATTTCATTCTTTACTTAACTGGCTAAATGCATGGGAATTTGGAATGAATATAGCATATGTTCTTCATTTTTGTAGACTTGACCACCAAAATATAGTCTCCATTTAAAGTAAAATAATATGGGGATGTATTTTTCATTTTGTTTTATATTGTAAATGAATACAATGGTCCACAAGTGACGAAAGTCTATTTTCTCTTCATACATAAAGAGAGACCCTCAAAATCTACTGGAAATTAAAAAGACTAAAGGAAAGACATTATTATATAAGCAGTATTAAAGGGATTGAGGGTTACTTTTTGTTATTTACATTAAAATTTTATAATTGACATGTATAATTTTTAGTTGGAAAAGCACATTCCAAAAACTTGGAAGCCAAATATTGGCATATAAACTTTGGTTTCCTTTTTTCTTCACATGAGATCTCCCTCTGTTTCTGATCCTCCGTAGTGGGATGGATGAAGAAAATATTTCCCTATGTACCCTAGACTGACCTTGAACTCAGGATCTCCCTGCCTTAGTCAGACTGCAGGCATATAATGCTTCTATAGTATAGGTGTCATATGGAAATAGGTTGTGACATCCTGCTGTAAATTTCCAGTGGCCACTGGCTCCCAGGAAAAAAAATACTGGAGCTTTTCCGAATCACGGAAGTTGGCAATGATGTGAACCTTATGTTGTAGCCTTACACCCCTTAGTAATTGCCTCAACTTAGAAGGCATCTGAACAGATTACCCAAGATCAGCAGTAGAAACTACAATGTCAAATATGGTTCTTCAGAGGTACAGATGCAATCTTCGCTTTAACGGGCTGAACTTGGCAGTGTTGTCCAATAGGTTCTTCAGAACATACATGCAGATTTTTTTTTCCATGTCAACTGAGGATAGTGAGCTGAAAGCTTAGGGGCTCAGTGTAGGTAGAATGGCACTGAGCTGGAAGTTGGTGGTTTGAAAATGGTCCAGTACCAGGATCTTAAATTGCCTGCTACCTTCTCTCGCAGAGCTTGGAAAGAGCATAGATGAAGGGTTTCACCTGCCTGGTGCTCAGATACTTGTAAAGATGCTTCAATTCTGATTTGTAAAGTGGACGTGACTTCAAAGAAAATCCAAGGGAATGCAACTCCTGAGCATCTTGTACAGTTTCCCAGAGAGGAAGATGTTATCTATTTAAAACTTCAAAAATTCCAAGCTTTGTAAATGAGCATCATGTATGTGGGAACACTTTATTTTGTGACCCAGAATGCTCTGTGTTTGGACTCCTATTGACAAAGGAACACTTCTGAAAGTTACTCATTTTGCCAAGGTAGGGAACTAGTATTTTTCTGCTCTCTTGATACCCCAAACTTCCCACGTCCAATACCTTGATGCTCTCCAGTTGTAAAACCTGCAGAACCTTCTGGGTTTTGTACACAGACTTTCATGAAACCCACAGCTTCTTGTAAATGTATCTGGATGACTTCTTATTTCAACTTCGCTCACTGCAAGAGGCAGACTTGGGATTGATTTGCAGTGGCATATTTGATACAAGGGTCTGATGATCTCCAGGGCTACTTTCCTCTCATCCTTCAACCATAGTAGGTTGTTTGAAGCTCACTCCTGGCTTCTGGTAAGCAGGCATGCTACAATGGCTCTGTACTTCATGAGCTAGAAATTCAGGCCCATGTTCTGCAAATAAAACACTTGATGTTTCTACTCACTGAACTGAACCTTCTGGGCAAGGAGGATATCAAGACCATACAGTGGAACTGCAAGGTTTCCTGAAGGGCAGGTAAGGAAACAAGAAGACTAGTACCGTCAGTTTCAAGACTTCTGTGTTCCCCTGTGGATGTATCCATGGCATTCTGCAAGGAAAGCTCCATTTGTAATTTCCCCAGGCACAAGACAGGAAAGATCTCATTCTCCAGACAGCTCTACCTAGGCAGGTCTAGGAGAGAGAATGGAGCATCCAGTTCAGGCTAGCGGAATAGATCCAGATGTGACAGTAGAACCATGCTGAATCCGAGCAGATCCAGGCTGTGACTACTGGTCCTCGGCATCTTGAATTTTTCCACAAACAGTTGTGGTTCTAGCTCATGAACTTCTAGGAAGCAATAGTTTCCATGCAGTACTTTAAAATTTAAAGACAGAGAACAAAGCATCTATAAATAACAATAGAGAGACATAGTCTCTCTGGGTAGCCCTTGCTGTCCTGGAGCTCACTGTTTAGACCAGGCTAGCCCCAAAATTACAGAAATCTCTCTGCTTGTGTCTTCTGAGTGCCGGGATTAAGACATGTACCCCCACACCTGGTGATAAATAAAAATAATACAATTTATCTTGTGCTGTAATAGAATATTTAGCACACAAAAGGAGTTCATTGCTTGAAGAGTTCTGGAAACTTAGTGTTAAGACAATGAAGAGTGTTAGAGACCCACGGCTGAGAAGTTTCCTTAGCAGAAGTTAAGGATGCACAGTGAGAGTTTGAGATTCCACTGCAGTTCAGAATGCCTACAATAAGAAGGTAAGCCTGGGAATGCACCTTAGGCCCCTAGAACTGCAGAAAGGAAAGGAAAAGGAAATGAATGCAGAAGAAAAGAAACAGAAAGGTGAGAAAGAAGGGAAAGAAGACAGCAATTGTTAGCCAGGATATGTGGGTATCAGGAAAGAACCCCATGACCTGTTTATGGTAATACACCATACCACAGGGATACTCATTTATGGTTTTGTGTGTGTGTGTGTGTATGTGTGTGTGTGTGTGCGAGAGAGATAGATAGAAGAGAGAGAGAGAGAGAGAGAGAGAGAGAGAGAGGGCTCGCAATAGATAAGATGTGCAATCATCCTAGATGTCCTTTAACAGGAGAATGGATTAAGAGGTGAATACTCATGGTGGATATTTATTATTTAGCCACAAAGAAAAACAAAATTATGTGATTTACTGAAAAATGGATGGAGTCAGAGATCATCACATTAAGTGAAATAAATTATATTCAGAAAGTGAAATCTAGTTTGTTTTTTTAAGGAACAAAGAGAGTAATTGTAGGGAGATAGGCAGGCAGAGTGGTACAGATGAATGAGAGGATATATTTTATATACTTTCAGCATAATGAAAATACTATTATGTGTAACATAGACTAATAAGCATAAGTATACACAGTAATGGATGTGGTTTGGCAATGGGACAGGTTTTGCTTTCTGGGGTGAAAGTGAACGGTCTTCACCTGGCATCTTCTATGAGAGAGATCCCTCGGTCTTCTATCCCAGATGCAACTAAATGAAGTGCATCTTCATGGCTGGGAGGTCTGTGGTCTATGGGGCTTCGACAATGGCACTGGCATATATTTTACTATCCTTGATGTTATGGGTAGCGAGAGATGATAGGATCTTCACGGAGTTTTTAAAAGCCTGAGAACACTACAGTAGACGACAAAAAGCTATCACTGGTTCACTTCAGGAAAGAACAAAGGTGTGTTGACTGTGAAGATGGAAGAGCTCAAACCTCCTCAGATGCTGACCTGGGCAGTGTTCTTATACTTTCAGACCCATTCCAGCTGTGATCCAGCTGTGATCCGCCAGTCCCAGGAGCAGTCCATGTTCTTTACTCCCACATGTGGTTTTGTGGCAGCTGTGTCTCCAGTTTATTTCTTCTATGTATGGGTCCTGCTCCTCTGTCTTGTTTGAGCTTCAGTGCTGCTTACCTTTCTCTGTACATCATGAGCTGGCTGTCTAAACCCACAACTAGAACTTTAAAGCCTCAGTGACTTATAATAACAAAGTCCTGATTGTGATTCATGTGTAAAGTCCAATCTGACTTAGTAGGAGAATTCTATGTCTAGTATTCATTCAGGGTCCTGGACTTATGGAGGTCCCATGTTCAAAGGGTGCCACCTTTCACTTCATCTATGATTGCCCCAGAAGAACAGAACAGAGATATAAGATTGCAGCACAACACTGCTTTCGAAAGGTGTCAGAGGTCTTTTGCTTGTTGCTCATGGCCTAACGTGAGATCAAGAAGTGAAATCAACTTGAACATTTGGAACAAGGACCAGTAATCGATAGGGTTCACTACTCTCTTCAATGTTAGGTTTGAAGAAACACAGAGAAGAGCAATTCTAGTTACTACCCAAACTGGGAAACATCAGACTAATAAAACCAAAAATATAATATACTTTTTTGACATCAAAACTTTGGTTTTATTACTGAATATGAGGATAAGGAAGTGTCTGAGATGTACCATCATAGAGAGCATCTTAATAGTTAATGCCACATAAGACTGGCACCTGCCAAAGTGGCATCTCAGGAGCAGGAAACGGAAGGATTGAGTTAGATGCTGAGAACTCACTAGTTGGATCACCATGGCCTCCCCAGAAGAAGCAGGGATTAGGCGATAGGGGGAAACAGAGAAATGCTCCTGTGATGCTGCTGCTCTCCCTACCAGGAAATGCAAATTGTAGAAGACAAGAGGGATTGCTGCTTTGTTCCAAGCTGTGGTCTCAGTTCTCGGCAGACCACAAAAGAGACACATAGAGAGATTCAGCATCAATAAATGGATATAGCACATTCATATTATTTCATATGACATTTTAAGATATGTAGTTATGTGCCTTATGTTTTATGTTAATATTTATAGTATCAGCATTAGATTATGATTTATAAAATTAGATTAATATGTATTCAATGCTATAGTTCATTATTATTATTATTTCATGTAAGGACTAAATGTCAGCCTGGAGTTCTGGAGACCACCTGTGGATCCCTGAGCAGGTATTAGAACACACCATGAGACATACCTTAGGATACATTAAGTTCTGTTGCTCTTTTTTCCTAATGAGTTCCTGTCCTTTGCTATAATTCCACTTTAATAATGGAATTCTGCTTCAAGTGGATGTTCAGGAATATTTGTTTTTACTTAGTAGAAAAGAACATTTAAAAGGAAAAACAGATTATAAGCAGAAACCATGAAAAAGGAAAAAATGGTTCAAAGACAAACCAACTCCTCACAAAGCCAGAAATAAGATATACTGTCAAAATATTTGGCATATTGATGAATGATAAGAAACATAGGAGGGATAATGTAATGATGTTTAGCACAAAATGATTCTAAATGCAGTTGTAGCCAGCTCATAATGTGGAAACCACAGTTAGAACTTATATGAAGACTCTGACTGTTCTTCTTTGGCTACACTCCTAATAGCAATGCGTGATGTGACTGAAACAATGTCACTGCTAACCAGGGACGTTTCCTAATGATGTAAAGGCATTAAAGCCATGCTAGGGTTATTCCAATCTATTCAATAACTCAATTAATATTAAGTGTAGGTTAGCTGCTTTCATTGTTGTGAGTAAGGTATTAATGAGACCAGGACCACAAAACTAGCCAGTAAAGATTCACCTAATAGATAATCTACACTACACACTCAATTTCATTTAGTCCGGTGCACATGTGCTTTCTCATGAAAATAGTAGAGTAGAATTATCAAGGTATTGAGGACAGAGAGGGAACATAAATTTGAAAATTATGTGCACATTTTATAGAGTGCATTATTCTACTGGAAAGAAATGTCACTAAACTCCAGTGTGGTTGGAGATGGCTGGTGACATCATTTTTCTTAGGCTATGAAACACTGTAACCTGTAAAGGGCCAGCGTCTCAACTGTATACTCCCATTCAAACACAAGTGTTAACCAGCATAGACAGAGTGGGATATTTCTTCTGTCCTTGGATGATTTTTATTGATCCTTTGGCAAAGTAAGTTTCAACATTGTCAAATAACTACAGTATCACTTAGAAGTGACTTTGTGGTGTCATTAAAAGATTTGAGATTGATAGGTTGCAAGCAGGTATATCAAAAAATGCTTCTAAACACATTATTAGATGGTCCATATTTAAACAAAAAACACTAAGCCCTTTAAATAGATAATGGATCAAGATTGTATGCTGATAATTATTACAAAAAGTCTAAGATAATATGCCATCATGGAAAATTTGACTTTCAGTGAAGTCATATTTGATTGGTCCTGATCCTAAATTAGGAAAAAAACATATATTCTGTTTACTTTTTCTTTTCAAAAGAAGTCATAAACCAACATACATACATGTATATTCACACATATTCTTACACACAAGCAGACATACACAAACACAATCTGTTCCTGACTATGCATGTGATTATATCCAAGTAAATGTTCACATGCAAGAACCACTAATGTCTGTATTTAAGGAAATTATGTGTATTTGATTTCAGTCATCATTTATTCTTCTATTACAAGAGCAGTTTCTGAGGGCCATAATTCCTTGTTCAAAGCTATGCTAATAGCCAGAATTTCTGCTCATTTCAGCCACCTTTATTTTTGATTTTTGAGACAGGGTTTCTCTGTGGCTTTGGAGGCTGTCCTGGAACTAGCTCTTGTAGATCAGGCTGGCCTTGAACTCACAGAGATCTACCTACCTCTGCCTCCTGAGGGCTGGGATTAAAGGTGTGCCCCACCACAGCTCAGCCTTTTTTCCCCCAGCCACTTTTTATAGCATTACAAACCTCAAGAATTTAAAATGTAGACGATCCATGACCATTCATTTTTTTCAATGACTTAATTTCCCACAATAACCCTGTGAACTCTGAACTATGATTGGCCCTGTATGAGAACTGAGGAAAACAAAGCTGGAAGACCAAGGTGGGCAGGACCTCATGATGAATGGAAGAACCAAGGAGAGGCCAACTGAGGAAGATCTCTCTTCTCTTAGCTGTGTGCTGTCCATCTCCTTTTGGCTTTTTTTTTTTTTTAATCAGAACCTGTAGCATTAAGAGTTCAAGTTGTAAATTATTTGAAATTTAAAAGAACCCGTGAATTTGAAATAAAAAGGGAAGCCAAAGAAAAGTTTTCTCAGCTGATAGCCAAGGCAGCTAAGCATCTTTAAGCAAATAATTAGATTTGACAATTTAAAAAAAGGTAATGGAAATACAGGTGTGAGTCTACTACTTAAGTCCTATCACTAAGGCTAATGGCTGCTTTCTGTCCTTGCCAAAATATGAAGTCAGTGTGATGAATTATGCATGATTTGGGCTAAAGCTGGTTGTGAAATCCTCTGAAGAATTTACCTGAACCCTGTTTTTCCAGTTAGGACTTTGATTTGCCTCAGGGAGAACTTGTAGTGGGGTTGAGTTTCAAAGAAAAAAAACCTATCCGGGAAACAAAGAGAAATGTCTCCTGCCCACTTTACTAAGTATCTGGGAATTTACAAATATACTTCCACAAAGAAAGGTAATGTAAGCAAAAATACCTTGTATTCTTGAATACTTACATCTGTTAGGCTCAAAGGGTTTTGTGTGTATTAATTTACTTAATCTCTATAAAACAAGGACATTAAGAACCTAATAAACCTTGGCATTATGATTTGGTTTTGCTTAGAAGAGTGGATTCTGCCTTTTAGACAGGTGAATATATTGATCATATATATGGGTTGTCAATCATCAGTAATGTGGTTAAAAAAAATTACTATACAGTTATTTGGAATGTCAAGCTTTTCTAATGTAGGTGAGTATCATTGAATTTATAAAACATTGATGAAGCTGAACTTTCAAAAATATCACTTCTAGAAACATCTACAACTTGGGAATCTCAGATTTATTAATCTATCAATTCCTCTAGATGTAAAACCTCTTATTCAGGTTTGAAGAGATAAGCTAGTAAGGATTTTTTATGGAGTATGTATGAGTTATATTGTTTATTGAATAGATGACTTTTGTAAAATTAGTTTTATTATATTTGGCTTTCTATGACCTCAAACGAGGTCAGCACAATTTGCTCTAAGTATAATATATTGTTGGCTTCTGCTCGCCTGGACAAGGATAGAATCAAAATCCTTCAGTTGTAAAGAATATTCTATATATTACATGGAAGTTTACTGTTCTTCTCTTCTTACCTCCATAACAAAACAACCCAAAATGACAACAATAACATCAAGCCTTGCCCCCAAAATACTACAAAGCAACATAAACATGAGAGAGACTGCTGCAGGAGCTCCTTCCACTTACTCCTTCAGCCAATAGCCTTTAAGATACCAGCCCACTTGGGTGTGGTCTCTTTGGCTTGAAAAAGCAGCGGTAGCCCTGTGCTCCCTCTCTTGCTTTGGACTCCGCTTCTGGCTTCCAGACTCTTTTCCTGGTGGTGCAGAGGGCTGTTGTCTTGGACGGTGATCAGTAAGTATTTTACTTTAAATAAATAACCCTTTAATTAATCATAATTCCAAACTGGTGTGAGATTGTTTTGTGATTTACTCCTTTAAGAGACAAAGTGATGTGGGTTTTGCTGGGCTGTAGTAATGCGCTGTGGACTGCATTCCGCCTGTAGTGAGGCACTGCGGGCAGGCCTGCTTTTCATCCCACCCAGCTCCCAGCCACTGGCTAGCTTATGCCCCGAAATAACAACACACAAATTGTATTCTTTTAAACACTGCCTGGCTCATTAGTTTCAGCCTCTTACTCACATCTTGATTAACCCATATCTAATAATCTTTGTAATACCACGAGAGTTGTCTTACAGAGCCTTGTCTTACCAGCGAAGATTCAGCATGTCTAACCTGGCGGCTAGCTTCATCGCATCTGTCTCCCTGAGGAGAGGCATGACGGTCTGCCCCAGAGAGGAGAGGCGGGGCAATTGTCTGAGCCATCTACCTCACTTCCTTTTCCTGTTCTGTCTACTCCACCCACCTAAGGGCCGGCCAATCAAATGGGCCGGGCAGTTTCTTTATTAGCCAATGAGAGTCCTCCATCACTGGGCAACTTATTTTGCCCATTACATCATTCATTTCCCTCCCTCACTTCCTTCTTACTTTTCTCACGTGTGTCCCTTCCCTTCTCAATGTATAGCCTCCCTTCTTCAGCTGTAATTGTTACACATCCATATAAACGAATGAGCATTACACGTACAACTTTCGGGGTCTGTTCTGTGTTGCAGTTGGAAAACTAATTTGCCCTCTCCCAGCAGTTGTTAATTGCTTGTAGTTCTTCATTTGAGGGTGCGACATCATGGAATATTTTTCCGCGTACATTGGGTTGCCAGCAGTCATTCGAATTGTTCAGGTATTGTTGTGGTACCCATGTTGTTGGGCTTTCATCAGTATGGCCTCCCTGTCATAGCTACGAGGCACAATTTCACAACTTCCAGGCCCTCTGGCCCTTATGATCTTTCTTCCCCACTGATAGTGACACTTCCTGAGTCTTGGGTGTGAAAGTTGTGTTGTAAATATATCAGCTGGGGCTGAGCAGCCCAATGTCAGTTGTTCTTACATTTTGACTAGTTGAGGCTTTCTGTAATGGTCCCATTACTATCACCATTTTACTAAACCAGCATAATTTCTAGCTGCATTCTAAAGACTTATGCTCATACCCACAGATAAGTGGCGATCTTACCCCTCATCAAAGATGCCTCTTTTTGCAGCAGGAATATACAACTCTATTTTCTACATAAATTGACTTCTCATACATAATCTGACAATACTCAGTTTTGGCTGTTGTCTCCGAATCATGCAGGCAATTAGGCAAGGTAGAGCCTGTTAGCTAGATTGGAAATTTGGTTAAAGAGCACTGAATTTTTAAAACTTCATTCTTCTCCATACTATTTTTTATTAAAATGTGCTAATCCTGTGAGAAAGAATAACTTAACTAAAGCTCATAACCTAAATATCAGTTCTGCTAGCTGGGATCTAGCCTCATATGTGTTCTTGACCCTTCTCTTTCTGCGCAACACTTCATGGAGTTCAAAGTAATGAATATATTGTAGGTCATCCCCTATAATATTTAATGATGTATAATCAGGATGCTTATAATACCTTTCAAAATAAATCCCTGGAGTGGTGTTAGATCACCTCACAAAGACAGCACAGAAGAAAGTGTGCCTCATGTACAATTTTTTGTCAAAGGATGAACAGGGCAATTTTTTTCAATAAATGTTTGACACACAATGTTGAATGAATTAAAGGCCACATCATGAGGGAGAATCCAAGACATAGAGGATGTAGTCTCTGCCTCAAAGGAGTTTCTGTGGTAGAATGAGTCAGGATGAGGTGTTATGGGTAAGTTGGAAGAGGAAAATCTAGCCATAAGATAAAGTAGATGAGAAACTTTACCTACTGTCATGGCATGGATGAAAGGAAGGAGAGCTGAACTGTCGGTGCCGTGCATGTTAAAATCATTTCATTCATACTAATGTATGATCTATATTAATACACATAACACATGTCATAATAATCCAAGTTATAATAATCCAAGGAAGTTGAGTCTGTTGTCCTCATCTTGTAGATGAGGAAACGTAGACAGTAACTTGCTTGCCTGTAAGGTGAAAGAAACACATTTTCAATTCAAGCTAATCATTCAAGAAACTGATAACTAAATCGTTATATCACAAGGATATGTGACTGTGACTTGAGCAGTTGATCTGTGACAAGCACAATCGTTTAACTGACCCTAAACACAATGTATTGAAAGGAACTTAAATGGCCATTTTGTTTCCTTGGATACTGATATGGTTTATGATCTAATTGCTGGTAAATTGAACATTCACAGTGCTTCTAACTGCCTTATTAACCGTAGTGCAAAAATTTTGAGAAATTGCATAGTTTTTGGCAAAGGATTTATATCATTCTTTTTACTGAAAGACATTTTTATATTTTCACTATATTTAAAATGCTTATTTATTACTTATTACCTTATGAATAGGCTTAATTAGATGTTTTGAATTATATTTTTAACAAAATTACTATAGAAAGAGTATAAAATGACTTTGTAATAGTTTTCTTTTAGATAAGCAGATTACTTAGAATAACATCATTCTGCTATAAAGACTTTATAGAAAAGAAATCTCCAATGCTATAATGGTGAGCAATTCATACATATCATGAACTTATATAATGAATTTGGAGGATATCTATATTATGTGTGCTTATTGAGACAATGGTAAGTGTGCTGTTCATTATCTATATTAACTCCCTAATTTACTAATAGCTTTATACTAGCAGTGATTAGGAGAGGCATAAATTAATCTTTAAGATAGATAATCAATTTTCCATCACTCCATTCCTCATCCCTTCCAAGAAATTTGAAACAAAGCAGTGTAATACAAACTATCCATCTCTTATAAAGTCAGTAGTCATGTTAGGACATGTGGTATTTTTGAATGTTGAGATTATTGTCCAAGAGAAACCATTACTGTCCAACTCTTACATGAGTCACAGCTTCTTAAACATGTTCACCTGGATTATGTTATAAAGCTATGATTCACTAAAATATGTCAAAGATATTAAGGAGAGTCTTACTGGAGTTCCAGATAATTTCCCTATAAATTTATGAGACTCTTGGTCTGTAAATGTATATCACTACATCCTTTCAGAGAACTTAACTTATATAAAATACTGTGAGAGTCTCATCACAATGTATAGTACGTATTGCTAGTCTCATGATACTAAAATGCCCAAGTCATAGAAATCAGATATGCCTTAACTGTAATGCCTTGCTTAATATTACTAATGCAAATTTCCCACTGACTTTTGTACCTTACTATTAGAATGGTTATCTTAATATCACATAGGCAAGATGATACAATGAAACTTCTCTCATCAGGGAACTACAGATTAGGTGATATAATGGGTTGGATTTGTCTTTTAGCTTTTCTTGAACATGTTGCCAAGTACTGACACCATCATCGGATTTGGACACTAGACTCTGTCCAGGCAGGCACACAATCAGATCATGTTGTCTCCTGGCAAATAGTTTTGTGTACTGACATAATTCCTAGTGTCATAAAAAAAGTAATCTTAAAATCTGGACCTACATAAAATTTAGAAGTCTGACTATTTTGCTTAGCTGAAGAGTCCCTTAAACAGCAACTGGTAAAATAATTAGAGTTAATAAATGAATTAACCAAACCATGATTTGGGCTAAGTGGTTATGGTTCAGAGAAAGGTTGAGAAGGAGTTTACGTCACTAAGCCTACAAGTGGTAGAGGAGAAACCATTGACTCTAACAAAGAGTCCTTGTTCAAGCAAGCAATTTAAAATCAACTAGTCCCTTAATACTCTGAACATCAGATGCCTTATCTATCAAACACTGAAATTGTAACTTACAGGATTTGGAAAGTTCTTTCAAGAAACTGTGATAATTTAAAAGCACTTATTTAGGCACAGGAGATAGCTCTGTCACTTGTCACACAAGAATGAGGACCTGAGTTCTATTCCTGGAACCCACATTAAAACAAAAACAAAACCAGACTTGGTTGCATTGGTTATCTGAGTGCTAGGGAGGTGGAGGCAGAAGAATCCCTAGAGCTCACTGGTTATCTAGCACATTTGAACTGGCTATCTCTAGGCCAATGAGATACCATGTCTGAACAACCGAGGTGGATTGCACCCAAGGATAATATACAAGGTTGATCACTGTCCACCACATGTACTCCTGCTTATGTCCTCTTCCCAATCCTTTATTTAAAGCTGGTTTAAACTCTCTTAAACATTAGTATAGTAACCAAGATTAAATACTTCTTCATACCTGTCTAGCCTCTATATTATTCTCTGCAAATACAAGACTAATAGTATCTAATAATCTGTTTGAAATTGATGACCACATATCATTTATCATCATATATACCACTGTCTCATGTAATAACTAATCAATACATTTTTGCTTAATAGAATAATCTTTTATCCAAAGTTATGAACCAAAGGACAAATACTGATAGCCCTTCTTTAGTTTAATTATAAAGCAAACTCCGCAGATCCTATTGAAGAAGCTGCCCTTCAATTCTGCTTGGCCACATACAGTTTCATCCAATGAAAGAGCTCTTCGTTATCCTTCTTATGGGGGTCCTTATCTCTACAAAATTGTCTAACATTTTACTTACTAGGAAAATTGTTAGATCAAGATCAAATAAATTACAATAGCTCTCTCTTGTAATTTGTCTAAAATATCTAATGCTTTTGCTGAAAATCAAGGTTCATCTTTCTCATTCTATATTTTTTTATTATATACTGCCAAAATGACACTGTAAGAACATTTGCTTTTCTTTGCTGGAGGTTCATTGGAGGGCTGTAACAAATTAATAGGATTATATATCTAAATATTCTAGAAGAAGGGTGAGTATTAAATAGATCTGTAATTTATTTTTTTACTCCCAAGAGCAATACAATCTTATTGGAAATATATTCTCTGCCAGAAGTTATTTCTCCTGCATTTTTGCTTTATTGTCTTTTTATATGTTCATAGGTACCTCTAATTTATCTATGTTTTTATATTTATATATTTTTAAATTTCTGTGCCAAAGTGGGTTTATTGACCCTGTTTATTAACATTGGGAGTATGAATTTAAGAATTCAGCCATAGCCCAGCCTGATGTTATTCTGATTTTTATTCATCCTTCTCCGGAAACCTGCTGTGTGAAATTCAGGTCACTGTCTAGCATCACCACCGGTCTTGAATGTTAACTAGCTTGGGACCTCTGAAGACTCCACTCTCAAAACAACTTGAAGCCACCTGTGACTGTGGTGCCCCAAGACCAGGGCCTTTCAGCTCCCTGTTCCATATCTTAATAATAGCCACAAGACCTTGGGTTTGTGCTATTTCCCAGACTTGGTCTTCATGCACAAACCAGCTTGGAAATGAAACAGAGACTTAATTCAGTTTAGTCCTTTTAAGAGATGGAGTGAAACCTCTTTATTAGTTTTCCTTTCCCAACATGACTAGTTTTATTTCCTTTTCAAATTATTGTGTCTAAATAGACAGGGCCTTGGAATGAGATCACCAAGTCAACATTCCATTACGAATCCTTTTTGACTGCAAGAAGTAGAAGGGGAGAAGTTGAGTAGGGAATTAAGCGTGGAAACATTCCAGACAAGAGTAGACACTGGTGCCTGACGTCAGGACAGATTTCCACCTGCATGGCCTGGAACACTCATTTTTGATTTGGGGAGATTTACTAAGGTCTATTTGACTTTTCCAGAAGGCTAGTCTGTGTGTCCATTCCGAAGACTAGTCTGTCCCAAGTCTTGTTACAAAGCCTTTCCAGAGACAAAATGCAAAACAGTTTTTACAAGTTTCTTTGAAGGATATCCAAACTGGACTCTTATTAGCATTAATTTGCTGAAGATGGATAGAAACTTCCCTTGTATGTCTTAATTGTTATTTTTCATTGGTACCCTCTTTCATCTTGAATTTTACTTTTATGCAGAGAAAAGGGGAAATTTACTTTGGAAAACAAAAGAGAAAACTCAATAATATTCAACTTAATCCCATAGTTACAAAAATCACTCAGTCTTTCTCCTCCCTCTCCCTCTTTCTTCTATTGGCAAGGTATCACACTGCAGCGTGGACTATTCTAGAATTCATTAGCCTGACCAGACTTCCCTCAAACTCACACCAATTCCACTGTCTTATCATCATAAGCTTTGGGTTTAAATATATGAGTTACTATACCTGACCTTTTAAAATAAAGCTTTTAGTTAAGTTTTACTGATGTTTTTATAGATATGAATGTATAGGTATCTATCATGAATAAATAGTGATTCCATGCTATAGTTAACTGCCAGACGCTATGCAATAATTTTCCAATTGCATAGGCCTATATTGCACTTAATATGATCAGTATATCTTTCTAGAATTTGGAAGTACTGAGGACGTTTCACAAGCTAAGAGTCACGAAGAGAAAGTATTAAGTCCAGTTAATGTACCATTTCACTCTATTACCAAGTCTCGCTATATACCATAGCTGGCCTCAAACTTCTAAACACCATGTCTCTCCCTCTGCCCCCCCCCCCAAGTGGTGGGGTTATGGTATAAACCACGGTATCTGCTCCCTACAACAGATACCATATTTTAAATAATGAGCTATTGAAAGAAAATACGTAGTACTTTAAATGAAAAATGTTTCCCATAATTTGGGGCTTTTGAACACTTGATACCCTGCTGGTGGTGCTATTTGGGGGAGGTTTAGGTGGTGTGCCTAGAGAAAGCATGTCACCGGGGCCTGCCTTTCAGAGGTGAAAGTCTTGCCCACTTCTAGTTTACTCTGCCTGTCTTGTCTTACAATTGAAGATTTAAGTTCTTAGCTTCCTGGTTCCTGTCACCTTGCCTGCCACTTATTTCTATGCCTTCCTACCATGAGGGACTCTTAGCCCTCTGGAAGATTAAGCCCAAAGAAACTCTTTCATCTATAAGTTGCCTTGTTCATGGTGCTCTTTCGCAGCAGCAGAAAAGTAACTAACACAGAATGTAAGCTCAAATAGTGTAGAGGAAACTGTGTACAGACGCCACATATTTGCTATGGAAAACAATTGTCTGCTCCCTTTTCTTCCGAAAGCAGTATTTCTTCCTGTTAGACAGGGCAATACTGGAAGAGCATTTCCCAAATTCTGAAACTGTGTCTTCTTTAGATCAAAAATCATTAGTTAGATTAATATTAGTATAGTACATTAATTCTCAGCTGTTCTTTCCAATAACCAATTAGTTGACAGAGAAACATGATTCTGACAGTGGTCTGGCATTCTGAAAAATACACCTTCCAAAACAAAACAAAAAAGGCAGCCCCCAAAGTACTTCTGATGTGTTTATCTAATTATTCTTATCAATAAAAATTTAGGAGTCAGACATCAGGGTAAATACCTGAATGATCAGACAAGCAGCAGAGAAACCACTATCAACTTCCTCTTCCATTCCAACGTTCAAAAGACTGAGATTCTCTCTAAACCCTGCCTTACTGCTTTCTGTCTCTCTATTTGTCCTTAGTCCTCCAAAACTTCTATGGTTAATTTTGGTCAACTCCAGGCTAGTCCCACCATCTTTCTCAAAGCAAGCTTTATTGTCAGAAGGCATTCAAAATACATGCTTCTCCTATTGAAATGTCAGCTATTTCTCAGTTGGATTGACAGTATTTTGCAGAAATAATTCCACCTTCGGTGGAGAGCTCTGCCAGAGGAAAGTCATGGCATATCCTTCCAGGAAAGCTCTCTTTAGTGGTGTCTTCTCTTTGAAGACAAAGAGCTGTCTTGGAATCTGAGTTGGCAGCAAACAGAAAAAAAATGCTGTTTTAGTAACCAAAGTGTTGCTTCAGTTTGAATACTACAAGGAAAGATCAAGAGCTGTAAAGCTATTCTTTTCTATTTTTCCTACTTACAGACTAGAACAATCAGTAAATCCTCCATTCTCAAAAGATTATCTTTCTTGCTGTCAATCTAAAATAAAGCTACTTTATAAACAGAGGGCCACATACACCCACAAGAATGCTTATCACCAAAGAGTGTTAAGAGATAGATTGTTGAGTGGCCTCATGTCACCTGTGAAAAATGTTGCATATCTTTTGGGGAATGCATACATATATGGAAATGGTACAAACAAAAGTAGAAATGACCAGATAAATTATGGTAATTAGGTGTCTTACACATAAGAGAAAGAAATAAGAAATGGGGTTTATGAAGAATCACTCTTATTTGCCTTGTAGTATTTCATTTCTTATGTTGAACCATGAGCCAGTGGATTTATTTTAGTCTTTTTGAACTGTTTGTTTGTTTGAAACATCTCAGGATTAAGAAATAAATACCTGTCCATGCTTAGACTTAACATAGTGAAGGGAACCCTGATGGCTCTTTGGCCTGGAGAGGGAGGGAGTGGGGGTATGGGCGGAAGGGAAGGGAGGGAATGGGGAGGAGGAGGGGAGGAGATGGGAATTTTTAATAAAAGAAACTTTTAAAAAGAAAAAAAAGAGAAATAAATTCCCATGGAAGTGGTTAAGTATCTCGAATGTGAAATAACACAGACATAAGATTCATCCTCAATTCTCCTGTGGTTTAGAGACAGTTACTTGACAAAAGATCAAGTTCTTCATCCTTGCAATATACCGGTATTTATCTTATAAAGTGGTTTTCTAGATTAAATCAATACATTTGGAGTGTTTAGCACATTCTGGACATGGTATAGATGTTTATACTTAGTGCACAGGTCATCTCAGATGATCTTGCATAACAGAATTGTATCTCCTCAAATTTGCCACCCACATGGTTGTGTCACTGTCACCGAAGAGTCCAATTCTTCACCTTGTAAAATGGAGAGAATCAGATGACCTGCCCAATCTGTAGGCAAAGATTTCTAGGAGGAACATTAAATACAATAGTGTAAAGCCTACTCTGAAACATTTGAAAGTATAAAAGATTTAAAACCATTCTTGAGAATTTCTCTTGGAATCTCTTACTGTGTTAGGTACTGTTGAATTCAGTGATCACAATAATGATAGTTTTTAGGATAGTGATTTATAATTATAATTGCTACTCTTTTTTAACTCATTTCCTCATAGGGTACAAGGGATAGATTAAGTATGGGGAGTTAGGGAGGATAAGAAGGTGCTATGATAATGCACTAGAGAGGGTACCATGGATGAAGGCCAGGTGGAAAAGGGTTTAGTAGATCATGGTAAGAGTTTTGACCAAAAGATTCAATGAAGGACTTTAAGCATAAAGTAGCATAACCAAATCTATTTTAAATACCATCCTGCTGTAAGGGCTTAATAGTGACCAGATTAGAAAGAGCAAGAATGGAGGTAGTTAAAAGAGTTAAGAAGAGTTTGAATTAGTCTACTAAGTTTAGAAACCTGTGGTAGTGGAGTAATGGTAGAGAAATATATTCATATATATGACTGAAGAACAAATGGATAAATGTTTGGGGTTTGCATTGGAAACAGTGCAGGAGAAAACACTGCTGGATTTATTGATTTTATATCAAATATCTCTGCCTTTAGAGATATCTGAATTTAAAGTCCTTGATTAGTGATTTGAAAAGCAACAAATTATTTGAAAGAGATAAATTATTTTACTTGAGTAAAATGCATGTATTAGGATCCTAACAGCAAAGTCTCAGGAATACAGTCATGCACGCTAGAGATAGATGTCACCTCTACTCTTATAGTAGTTGTGAACTACTATTACAAATAAATAAGTAACATAATCAAAAATTGCATTAAGTTTGGATCAAATTTTGCTGCCTGCCATAATAAAGTAACAATAAGCTGGTAACTTAAACAACAGAAACATGTTCTTTTATAGCCAACAAGGTTGAAATCAGTAATACTGAAGAAAATTAAGAGGCTTGCTTCCAAGAGGTTCTAGAGTGGAATCCATTATTTACCAGCTGTGGTGGCTGCTGACATGCCTTGGCTGTGGCATCCACCATGCAATGTCTGCTTTCATTGAGCGCGTTGCCTCCACTTGTGTGGTGAGTTCCCTCTGCTTCCTTTTATAGGGATACTTGTGGTTGCATTTAGAGCCCTCTGGGATAATCCAGGATGGTTTAATCATGGAAAACTCTGTATCTGCAAAGAATCTTTGTGTTTTGGTAGATTAGTTACTGTATAAGGCAGGATATGTAGATTCCAGTTTGAGGCTTGGATATTTTCTGAGGGGCCATTTTGCCACCCACCATTTATATCATTTATCCCACAGGAAAAAAAAAATACTTGTAGAATCATGGTGATGACTTACTTTTGCCTTAAAAATAACAATGGGGAAAATATGAATGGGGAGAGACAAACACACAATCACACATGAGAGAGAGAGAAAGAGAGAGATCTCATCATAGAGCCTTGCATGGGTCCAGATCTTATTCTGCACATTCAGAACCTATTGAAGGAATTAAATTAGAAATGCATTGAGATTTTACTTACATTTTAAAAACTGATATTTTAACTATCATAAAAATTGGTTAGGGATAGTTGACAAAGAAAGTAAGGCATAGTGCCAAGAGATAGTAGTGGTCACCAGGGCAGGAAATCATTGGAGTTGTGGCAGGACTGTGGCAATAGAGTTGTAGCAGCAGGAGCAAGGCTGAGTTTATTGTTAGGCTGAAGCAATTAGGATTTAGATGAACTAAATGTGTAGGACCAAGATAACAAGGCGTAATAGATATCTAGTTTTTACAATTAAATGGATAATTTTGTTATAAACAATCTTAAGACAGGGATACTGACAAGGAAGCAGATCTATCTTGGCAGTATGAAAGCTGAGATGACCACAAGTCTTCTGAGTAGGCAGTTGTATTAAAGAGATTAGAGAAAATAGATGCTCCAAAAATATAAATGAAGAACTGTAGCATGCAGAATTAAAGATAAAGAACAAATATATGAAAATAGATGACAAGAGGTTGGGGAGATGGTGAGGTCTGGTGAAGTGCTTGCCATAAAAGCATGGGGACCCAAGTTCAGTTCCCTAGCACCCACTGAAAATGCTGAACACAGTCACATACTTCCTTAAGGCTAAGACAAGAGGATCCCTGGAGCTCACGGGCCAAACACCTACCTGAATGGGTGAACACTAGATTCCTTGGGCAGCCATGTCTTGAAAAATAATGTAGACAGTGATGAAGGGAAACACCCAGTGTCAGCCTCTGGCCTCCATACACACATACACACACATCCATGTGCACCTGCATATACACATACATTCTTCTACGTGATCATGAGTGAAACATATACCTCCACAAGCAGGAAGAAAGGAAGGAAGGAAAAAACGAAGGAAGGAAGGAAGGAAGAAAGGAAGGAAGGAAGGAAGGAAAGAAAGGTGAGGAGGTCCAGGCAACCCTCTGAAAAATAGTCAACAATTCAGAAGATGATGGGAAAGCAAAGGAAATGAGGAGAGACAAATAATGAAGGAAAACACAGAGCAAAGGATATTGTTAGAGGAGTTGACACAAAGGACTGAAAATGTTCCTCACTTCAAGAAAGGAGACAGAATGTGCTCCTAGTCCTTATCAACATGGAGGTCACTACTGACTCTGGCAAGGGAGTTCTGTGGAAGGATGGGACTGAAGCCAGGATGCACTGCAGAGCTAAGGGGAAAATCAGAAGGGTGAATTTAAGTGAAGACATGGAGACAAAACATGGACAATCTTCTAGGCAGTTTCTTTCAGAGCAGAAAAAGATACAGGGATAGAACGAGCCAGGGAAGCTAGGATAAAGGAGGATGAAATTCTGTGCCACAGGGAGAGCACACATAAGTCAAATCTCATGTTACTCTGTGTGGATGAGGACAAGAATGTGAGGGGTTCTAGGTCCAGCCGCTCCAGATTTCCTCTGCCTAGACTTTCACTTCTGTTTTAGACTTCTCCTGGAGAGGAGAGATCTTTGGAAAGAACCAGGTTGTCTTTTTCTCTTTGGGAGGCATGGCTGTACCTGCTGCCCAAACATTGGCTTTCTGCCTGTTAATCTGTGAGTTAGGAGAGGGCATACTCTATGTTAATGCTTGTTGAATGAAGGATAAAACAATAAGTATCTGAATATAGGTGAAGAGAGGTTGGGGAGAGGGTTAAGTCTGGTAAAGAGCTTGCCACACAAACATGAGTACCTAAGTTCAGATCCACATTTCCCACATAATCAGCTGAACACACTCACAGAGAATTTTCCCAAGACGCACACAAGGAGTAGGAGAAGGAGGGCACATTGACAACTTTGTCCTCTAAGCTGTAGTTTAAGTTACTGGAGCCTTCTGCGGTTGAGCAGAGATAACATCAGAGTTTGAGTAAGTCCCTAGTTGTGAGAATAATAGATAGCTTTTGTGAGTAGAAGAGACTGAGGAAGAAACACATGTGTGGTTTTATTTTCTGAAGAAACAATACGTTTCATGTGGTATGTTTGTTTTCTACCAGATACAGTGCAGCTATTCTTAGCTATTTACTGAGGGGAGAAGGCTAACGGAGATGTGTTTTCTCTTTGTTCCTCTCCCCCTAACATTAACATGTTACAATCCTCTGACCATAGGACAATTTGTAGGCACCAAACCTTCCATTTCCAGTGTTTACCTTGAAGTTCTTCAGGGGAGGAAAACTGTAGTCCCTTTGCTATGAGGAGCCGTGTTTCTAAGGGATCTGGGAAAGTATAGGTTAAGGTGATGATTGTTTAAAAACCCAAAAAGGTTTGAATCAAACGGTACACTGAAGTCTAAGTCACATTATCAAAAATCTTACCTGAAAACAAAGCAAAACATGGCTCGATTTTGAAAGTTAAGATGGAAAGTGGAGCATAAGTCCATTGTTGCAGTCACAGGTCAAAATTAGGGCTCGATAATGATGTTCACGGAACTGTGACATGGCAGTGCCCCAGAGGAACATGATTAAGACTTGCAGTTAAGAGACAGTTGCCCCATGGGGCCATGTTCTGACCCATGTGCACACTGAGATAGTTGGAAACACTTGTAATCTTGGGCAAACTTAGCAACAGAGCCACCCCTAATGTTTAAAAAAAAACAATAACCCCAAGGAGAGAACTAATTTCAAATTTAGCTCCTGCCACCACCAATCTGGTCACAAGAGAACCGCCATTTATGTTTTGGATACAAATATTTCAAAGTAGGCATCTACCTTGGGAAATTAAATGAGGATCGTGAAGGATGTCTCCTTGTGACTTGCTTCTGAAACAAGACAGCATAATTTCTACCAGCCTAATTTAAAATAATATTAGCACATAAACAATTGGGGGTCATTACGGATTTTTTAATCAAAATATTTTTGTTGTCTCTCTTACCCCATACTTCTGCGTCCCCCTTCCCCTAGGACTCTCCCAATCACCAGGAGTCTCTTTGCTGCTTTTACACGACTTTGTCCTTTTGTCCCCACATCCCTTTTCAATATCTCTTGCTATCTTGTTCTGGTCTCCTGTCTAGTTTCACAGCCTGTACCCTCTCTTTCATACCATCTTATTTACATACATATAAGCATTAAGAGCTAAGTCCACATATGAGAGAGAAAATATGATTTTGTCTATGTTTGAATATCCCCATTTAATACAATACTTTCTACTTCCATCCACCTTCCTGCAAATTTTATTATTTCAATTTTCTTTATATCTGAGTATAATTCCATTTCAAATGCATTAATTTTCCATTATTCTGTTGATGAATACCTAGGCCAGTCACATTCCCTTGCTTTGCAGATTATCAATAAACATAAATCAGCAAGTATCTCTGTGATAGGGTATAGAGTCAATAGGCTATATGCTAAGGAGTATAACTGTAACCTTAAATATTCTCTTCTCAAGATATCTTAATTAGTTATCTTAACTGCTGGGCTGAGGAATGCTTAGAACCAAAGTTGCCAATCAGGATACAGTGAACAAAATGGTTTTCCTTGGTTGAACACTATCCTGAAATCATAACTTGACTTTCTGATTCTGCACCAAGGGCTACAAACTCTGGTTCTAAGTAGAGACATTATACAACTCTCCATTTCTTCACTGGTAACACTGAAAGCCTGTAGTCTTTCTACAATACTTCAAAAGAAAATTAGAGTCTTGCAATATGATTGTGATTTTTAATTGTACTCATGAAGCCGTATGCCATAGACTCTGAGCTCCATGAGGCAAATTATATACTCTCTCACTCAGGGTCTCAAGTCTCTTTCCTTTGACTGTTGTCTGTGGCTTAGCTGGCATCTCCTCGGGAAGAAGGCAAGATGAACAGAGAAGGGGAAGTGAGATAGCTGGGAAGACATCATGACCAGGAACATTGCCCTAATTGCTTGGCCTCAAGGGGCTCTATGTTGGCTTTTCTCTCATTCCCAGAGAGAGCCCTGTGGAGTCTCATCAGAGTTCAGTTTCAGCTGTGGTTCATCTGGAGAGTGACCTGTCAAAAGCCAGTGGAGTAGATGCAAGTGAAATGGAGCAGATGTTGGGAAATGCCAGTAAAACAGAGGCTGTACTTCATTACATGACCAGATTCTGACAGGGCAAAGCCAGAAGGCCTGGAATCTGATCTGCCCTGGTGCCTTGGCAGCCAGAATTCAGGCCATGAGGCAAGACACCACAGTTCAGGGAAAACCGTGCTTCTCTGAAAGCCCATGGATAATGGAGTCATACAGAAACTTGAGGAAAAAGAGATAAAACCAGATCAGCAGCTCCACTATCCAGAGGAAAGATGATAGTCTTCCCATAGAGTGCCTCTCTTATTATTCTAGTCAAGGAAGTATCTAGAGGACCCAATGGTTCTAGTAAATCTGTGAACTATCCAGTCTTAGCACACAAGACTGAATATATGACTTGATCTTCAGGAGCCAATTCGCTGAGTCAGTTTTCCCTGACTTCTTTGTTTTTTAATGTATCTAGTGCGCAGGCCTTCCTTGGTAGCTGTATATTTAAAATATTAAATTTGATAAATTTAGGGTACATTTTGTTGCAAGCCAAGCCATTCAGGAATAATGCAAAAATCTGAGGTATGGAAGGAAATTCGAGCATAAAGGGAGTAGGATGTCGGTTGTCATAGTTATAGGAGCTCAGAGTGCTGGCTAGACAGAACAAATCAATGCTGATGCACAGAGGTGCAATAAGAGCTTGTTCTCACCATTGAATTGACCATCCTTCCAGTGAATACACAAAGGCAGAATGATTTTAATTATTCCCCTTTCTTCAAGATGGTGTAAGAACTGAAATAGGAAAATCATCTCCTAATGATTATTTAATTGACACAAATCCAAACAGCTCTCCTCTCAGGGTGGAAACTCTGGGGTGAAAAGAGTAGGTAGGGTAATTAACTTAACTGACCAGACCTCCAAGAAATTCTGCCTGTAAATTATGCTTTGTCCTATAACCGTGAAAATAATCTGCTCTGCCAAGTTCCAAGGTTACTAGAACCTGAAATGGTATCTTATTCATTTTTATGCTTGGCAGAGCATCTAGCATGCAGCCTGCCTTGTAGGGGCCAATCTATAAACACTGGAGGGTGGGGCTCACTGAGACTAAATGTACTGTTCATCTGCCTGAAGAAGGGGAAAGGAGGGGAGAAAGGGAGGGTTAGGGAGAGCTTGAGGGAGTGGGATAGTTGGGATGGAGGAAGGACATATATGAGAGCAAGGAAAGAGATATCTTGATTGAGGGAGCCATTTTAGGGTTAGCAAGAAACCTGGCTCTAGAAAAATTCCCAGGAATCAACAAGGATGACCCCAGCTAAGACCCTAAGCAATAGAGAGGGTGCCTGAACTGACCTTGTTCTGTAGTCAGATGGATGATTATCTTAAGTATCATCATAGAACCTTTTTCCTTTCAATAACAGATGGAAACAGAGACAGAGTCCCACATTGGAGCACTGGACTGAGCTTCCAAGGTCCACTTGAAGAGCGGAAGGAGGGAGAATATGAGCAAGGAAGTCAAGACCATGAGGGGTTCACCCACTGAGACAGTGTGCCTGATCTAATGGGAGCTCACTAACTCCAACTGTGCTGGGAATGAACGAGCATGAGATCAAACTAGTCCCTCTGAATGTGGTTGACAGTTGGGGTAAGGTAGACTGAGGGGCTAATGACAATGGCACTGGGATTTGTCTCTACTGCATGTACTGGCTTTTTGGGATCCTATTCTTTTTGGATGTATGCCTTGTTCAACCTGGATGTAGTGGGGAGGGCCTTGGACTTTCCAAGGGCAGGGTTCCTTGCCCTCTCTTAAAATTGGAGAGGGGTAGAGATAGGGTGTGTGGAGGGAGTGGGAGGGAAGTGGGAGGAGGGGGGGGGGAAGTGGGAATTTGGATTGGCATTTTTTAAAAGTAATAAAATAAAATAATTAAAAAAAGAATTTGTGTACCACACTCACTTCCCTATTCCTAACACTTTTACTGAGGGTACTCATACTAACCCTGTAGGTCCAGGGAGATAGCACTTCTTGAAGTCTCACCTTACCTTCGTCCCAGCGTTTTGGTCACTAGGTTCCCAAATGAGAGCATCTCCTCATCTTCCTTGTTAAGACAGCCCACTGACTTGTCTATTTCCCCTACAGCATGTTGCACTCAATGTTAAGAATGCTGTCCTTGGGGGCTGGAGAGATGGCTCAGAGGTTAAGAGCATTGCCTGCTCTTCCAAAGGTCCTGAGTTCAATTCCCAGCAACATGGTGGCTCACAACCATCTGTAATGGGGTCTGGTGCCCTCTTCTGGCCTACAGGCATACACACAGACAGAATACTGTATACATAATAAATAAATAATTTAAAAACAAACAAACAAACAAAAAGAATGCTGTCCTTAGTTCACACGCCTAATACTATGAGTAGTCCAATAAACATTCACTCTCTTAATGAATATCTATGTAGGAGAAGTAATGAATAAAGATGGGTGCCATAGACTTATGGATAAAGCTGTTTGGCTGTGCTTTAAGATTCTTTCCAGCATGTTTTTGACAGTGAGATTGTTCTCATCTACATCCATATGGGAGGTTTCATTTTTTTTTTCTGATTAGCATAGAAGAGGTGCGATTATCAGGATGTTTATTGAACCATCTTCTCCCACTGTTTGGGCTGTTACTTCATAGAAGTGGAAGGCTGGGGGTAGGTTACAACACTCCACAGTCTTCCCACTGTGACTCTTTCATTTCAATCCAATTGACCAGTACGTATTGGCTTTTCCGAGTGAGCATTCACTGGTGCACTTGGCTTAACAAAAATCTTTACGACCAACTCTGTGATTGGATTTCTCCTGTCTCCAAACTGCCATGTAAGGAACTGAGTTATGTAACTTGTCGGAGGTCAGGCCAGGCTAGTGCCACAGATGATTTTTGAGCTAGGAAGCTGACAGGCTGTGGCAGGCTGCTGTTCTCCCAGCTGCCTTGGAGGTCTCAGTTCATTATCTCCTGTCAGTAAAGAATGAATAGGGTAAAAATGTCTCCTAAGCTTGGATTCCTATCAATTTCTTGGAAAATAAATACCAGCTTTTCATAATGCCTCCCTTCTTAACCAAGCCAGCTCGCTGAGTGACTTAGTACACATTTGAAACCAGCTGCTCTACCAACAGTGGTTATGAGAAAACAGAATTATCCACAAGGTCAGTTTTGATTTCCCATTACCTCCTCTCTGATACCATTCCCATGCCCATTTTCCAGAAGCTGTGGCCATGCTATTTTCTCTGGTGTATCTTGAATTCAGCTTTCCTTTCTGCTAAGCTTTATATTTCATAAGAATATGTCTTGTCTCCAGGACTTTCCTCCATGTTCCTGTCAAATTTTCTGAGATTCTTCCAAGTAGGGGCAATGGCTATCTTTAGCAGCTGGTAAAGTCTGAAACCACAAATGCCCAAGGACAGAAAGCCAATTGATTTAATTAGGTTCTACTGTGGTCTGGAGGTTTGTGTTCCACCCAAATTCACATGTCAATCGTGATCTCTGATGTGAGGCTATTTGGCGGAGGGATCTTTAGAACGCTCTCATCATTAATCTCTAAATAGGATAAGTGCCCTTACCAAAACGCTTGACAATCTCCCTTGCTGAAGGACATTTGTAGTGAGGAACGGCCACGTAGACAAAGAATGCCATCATTAAGAACCTGATTACTTGGTGACTTCGTTGTGGGTTTCTATCTCCAGAATGGTGAAAAAAATGCTTGCTGTTTATAAACCTTCCAGATTTATGTTACATTAGTCTTAAAGGCCAGTTTCATAGTAGAAAAGGAGTCAAAAGTAAAGACAAAGCAAGCTTGGTTTTTCACTCGCTCTAACCTAACATTTCTGGTCTGCAAGTTCTATTCACCCACGCTGGCTAATTCTCCAAGTACAGTTGTGTATCTTGATAAGAAACTCATATCTGACATTATTTACCTTGGGCTACTGCCAGGTTCCTCAGGTAAAGGTTTCAGACTCCCTGACTGTGTCTCGTTTCAAATATCAAGAACAAATCAAGGCCTCTCATGATTCAGAAAACTATAAATTGAAAATGGGGAGTTGCTTACTAGAGTGGTGTATAGAATGCAGGGAAATGCTTTGCCTACATAGTTATGTTTCTGATAAAAGGACACAACCCAGAGATGGCACAATCAAAGATGCAGAAAGGTCATATGATGCCATGTTCCTTTGCAGCATAATGCACACCCAATCCTTCTGCATGTCCAGTCACTAGGAATCTCACCAGGCTCCAAACTTTGAAGTTCATAAGGAAGCTATGTCACACAGATGTGATTCACTGATCTAGTCTCATCCCACAAAGGATGGGAGTGAAGCATGGAAGTTAACATTTCTGATCATGAGTTGACTTTCTAGTGCTTAATTACTATCCAAAAGCTAATCAAAGGTTGCTTTATTGGGGAAAGTAAAATATATTTCCATGAGATTCCAACAGTTTGGGGATTCTAGATCAGGAACTAGCATCAGAGACCAAATACTGGGTCAGAAAGCCTCTCCTAACACCATTCTCTGCAAAGGTTGTATGAGTTATATGTTAGAAGTCTTGGACTGACATTAGTGTATATTTTCTATTATGTTATAATAGCAAGAGGGGAATAAAATCAGCAGCCAGGGATTCCCAAGTAAGCTGTTAACTTGAGACTATTGCTTGTTTTTCCAACATTGCCGTTGTGCTGCGCATTTCTCGTTCCTGTGATAAATACCAGAGTAAAGTCATTTAAAGGAAGCAAAGATTTATTTTGGCTCCCGAATTCTGAGGAGTTGTATTTTATTAGCAGCTATACATAAAAGAAGGACGAGCATCATGGTAGAAAAGCATTGTAGAATAGAGCTGCTTGTTTCGTGGTAGCCAGAATTGAGAATCAGAGGGATGGGGTACAAATTTTCAGCATGTCTATGTCGTCAAGCTTAAACTGTCTAACATTGTAGGACTACAAGCTTGGAATCAAGCATTCCACATGCAAATTTGCATGACACATTTCATATTGAAACTATAATACCCATGAAAATCAAAGTCATAGGTAGTATCCTATTCATTTTTTTCAGGAGCACGTGGACACAGTGGGAAGAGTAGCACAAGTAGCTTGTCAATAATGTAGACAACACCCAACTGTAGCCAATGTCTGCACATTCTGGGAATGATTGACAGAGCTACCAAGAGAGAGAGGGAGACAGGTTATCTTTGTTATTATCTATTTCTGATACACAAAAGCACACCACATGAGTGGCAAGCAGCATTCTATCTTCAGTTCAGTGGGGCCTCCAAGGAAATGGTCCTTTCCTATTGATTTTTGTCTTCTAGAACTTAGAAATGCTCCTGGTGTTTATTGTATGCTTAGTAAATACTTGATGATTTATTGATTTTTATTATTGTTTATACAGATTCTCTTATTTTAAATTATATTTATATAGAGTTTCTAATGTTTTAATATTGAATTTAGGAAGTGCCAGAATTTTCTTGTCCCATTTAAATTGTTTTGTGTTCTTATTTTAAATAAGAATTATTTGTGAGAGGTTCTTTTTTCCTCAAGAAATTTAATTCAATAATATATACCAAAGGACTTTAATGAGCCTAGGGAGAAATGGTGTCCCTGTTAGTTTTCTAAAGAGTGATAGTGGGATTTTCTCATAAAAATAATTGTCCTTATATGTCTTAATCTGCTCAAGATCATCCCATGGATGCTTCTGCTGCTGAAATAATGAAAATTGGTTTTTCCTCTTCCCTCTTGGTAGTGCCCCAGTTTGTACAATGGATGATTCTTTACAAATCATAAAATTAGGAGATATAGATACAATCTATATCTAGATTCTATACCTAGAATTCTCATCTGGGTCCTAAGACTAGATGTTTACACAGCCTGGGGTCTCAGTAAGGTGAGGCTTATCATTTAGCTACGGCTTCCCCAAGAAGCTGTTGTCGTGTTCTATTTCCTCTTCCTTTGCCCCGCCACTTGATGTCTGAGTGTCTTTTCTTATAGTATTCTCAGGGAGTGCCATTGCATGACTTGAATGCACATCGCCTGTCTTTCTCACTTCCTGTCTCTTACACAAAAAGGTCTTGAAACAAAGACTGTTTTGTTCACATCTGTAATCCTCACATTTAGAGCAATGCCTGATACATATCAGCAGGGCAATAAACACGTGCGGGTTGGCGAACTGGAGTGAAAGCGCACTGTTGATGCTGAAGAAGATTTGTGCTAATGGCATAGCAGCATCCCCTTCTCACTGTGCCCTAACTGAGCTGGGATGGGTCAAGTGGTTGACAGTCAATTTGGCTGAGTCGTGGAAGAGAATTTGTCAGGTGCAAAGAATTAGAAACCAAAGCTAGAATAATAATGACTCGACATCCTGTAGAAATGGTCCATCTTCTTTTTTTTTTTTTTCCATTGGTGGTGGGCATACTTTCTTCTTGACATTTTTCCCTTAATTGGAAGCCCTGTGTCAGCTAGATCACTTGCCAGAGTGGGATTTCTTTGAATGTGGTAATATCATCACTTGGTATAAAATTCAGCGTATGTTCCCATCTGAGATGTTAATAAGGTTACTTTCTTCCCAAAGAGCTTCTCCACTGTCACTGATACCTGGCAAGGAAGAACAGTATAGTTTCCTTTTATTTACTACAGTAGTTAAGGGCAATGGATTAAGAGGCATTCCCAAATCAGTGCCTTTTTTTTCCTAAACAAGTTTTTAGCATCAAGTAATAGAGTAAAGGGAAAAGGATAAGAGGTATTTCCTTTGGAGAACTGCAGAGGTTGGCACTGTGAATTTTTAAAATCTGGGTGTTGTGGTTGGACTAAAAATGGCCCCATAGGCATATATACTTGAATGCTTAGTCACCAGGGAGTGGAACTCTTTGTGAATTAGAAGGTGTGGGCTTAATGGAGGACATTTGTCACTGGGGATGGGCTTTGAGTCTTTCAAAAGTCCACCCCTGACCCAGTGTTCCTCTTTTTCTTCCCAGCCCTGTGGATCCAGATGTAAGCTTCAGCTACTGCTTAAGTATCATGATCTCTGCCTTGATGATAATGGACTAACTTCTGAAATTGTAAGTAAGTCTCCAATTAAATTACTTTTTAAAGAGTTGTCATGGTCATGACATCTCTTCACAGCAAAGAACAGTGAGTGAGACATTGGGTTAAATTGTGTACTTTCCACTAGAGAAGCATATTCTCAACTTGGCCATCTTACTATAAAATATGAGGATCATCAGAAGTAGATGAGTCAAATGACATTTGGAAAAAATGGGTGAAAGCTAACTAAATAGACTGGGTTTCAAAATAGTCTACATATTTACTGTTGTTATCATTCTTTATAATTCCCATGTCTGGGCCTTGCTAGGTTTTAACTAGAAAATAAGTCACATTTCCTTTAATATCCTATTTATAAAACCAGGCTCCAGCAGGAAATTAGCTTCCTTGTGTTGTCTTTTAGTTATTTCTCAGAGCACCCAAGAGAGTTTCTCCCCAGAGTTTCAAGGAGATCTGTTAGCTAGTGTTTTGTTTTGGTAGCTGCTATTTATTTTTCCTGATCCAATAATGACTATTTGTCTATAATCTCTAAGAAGCACCTTGAGAAAAGTATATCATCTTGGTGAGAAATTCATCTTCCAAACTCATGCAGAAGTGATGTATCAGTGTCTCTTGCTCACAAATGAGTCTTAGCTCCTGGTGTTTATGATTTGTTTTATCCCTGTTTCCTTAGCTCTGGACATGACCCAGTGAGCTTTATTGGTTAAAGAGTTAAAAGTGAACATAATTCAAGTAGGGCCTTGTCTTCTACTTCTATTAGATATTCTTTTGGAAACCAATGTCATGAATAAAATCTCGTGTTCTCAAGTCCCCCATGATGTGGGGGACCCAAAGCTGGGTCATAGAGAGATCATGTGAAGGTGAGTTACTTTGACAACTGCTTCATTCTTTCTCTTTAACTATCTTTTCTGATTTAGTTAGTTTTTCTATTAAAAATTTGGAATAAATGAACATTTCTTGCAGCATTAATTTTGAACAATTGGTGTTATTGCTACAAAAGTACTCTGCAACTATAACTAACCTTGGACCTGTTGTTGCTACCCTTTATAGACAATCACCATGATGAATTGTGCTTAAAAACCATCTAAATGCCTCCCTCTGGCCTCTCAAGCTTCAGTGAGTCCAGATATGCTGGACACACATTAACGAGGCCAGGATGATATACTGTGGACACAGTAGCCAAGTGTAATTTGAGAGGTAGCTAAAGTGCCCACTTGCTCTGGGCCTCTTCAATCTTTAGAGCCAAATCACTTGGGGGCTGAACAACCACACTCCGTGCATGGCTTGTTACTAATTGTTCAACAAAAGAGGACTGAGGTATTTGGGTGGTTTGCAAACCATATAACAGAATACTTGACAATAAACATTCCTGTAATATCCATGGTGACATTTTTGTGACAGTACCAGTTGGTTCCTCTCTGCAGACTCTTCTACCCTGCTGTTCTCATTTTAAATTTTCGTTATGAAGGGCTATGAACAAAAACATTGACATCAGAGGAACATATCTTTTCTAACAACCTCAGACGTAAACACTGGAAACTTCATTTTTCGCCTTGGTTTCCACTCAATGGATAGATGAAGGCAAATATGGAGATTAAAATACCATTAAGTTAAAAATCAGCAAAAGCGTCTGGAGCTTTGATTTCTGAAGGATCTACAAATAGTTCTTCATTGGCATGTAAGTGCTGAATGATTAGGGATCTAGAAAAGGATTAGCACTGAAAAGCAGATTTTGAGTTCCTAAAGACTGAAGGTTAGCACAAGAGATTGGGCTCACAGAATTTGTGTCTTCTAAGTATCTAGTCTTACAGCACTGGACATGGGTGGGGGGTAAGATCCCACCCTGGAGGAGCAACAGAGTCCATATGCTAAAGGAAAGAGTGAGGATGTACACATTCAGGAGACGCAGTTTTTATTAGGCTTATGTTTGGACTAACTCTTAGGACAAATGGCTGTGAAGCAAAGGCCCTATCTTCGGTCTCTCCACAGAGAAGGGTTATCGGGGTTTAGGAAGAAGCACTGCCCTTTAGCATTTGCTAAGGCTGTTTGAGTTCAGCTTTTAGAGAGCAAAGTTAATGAATAGAAAAGACACTGCAGAATGGAAAAGGCAGTAGAACACTTATGATCTGCTTGTAAGCAGTCAATGGTATATTTCAAAACAGCTGGTGGAGAGCACTGGGCCTCCAACAGGACATCTATACCACACCCCTCACCTAAAAGGTCAGAAATCTAAGAGGAAGAGGAGGTAGAAAGATTGTTAAGAGTCAGGGGTGGTGCAGAACTCCAAGGAAACAGTGTTTTCCAGACACAGTAGGGCTGACGCACATATGAACTTACAGAGATGGGTACCATACATTAGATCTGCAGAAGTTATAACTCAATAAATTCTCAACACAGTGGAGGGGAACAGCCAAAAGTCTCACTCCTAACTAGGGAGGTATTTTCAACTGATGGTTGCTGGAAGAAGGGAAACGAATTTTCTTCCATGGAGTGATACTCGGTGTCTCAACCACATTCCAAGGAAGACTTTGTGCTCCGAAATCTCTCTCTCTCTCTCTCTCTCTCTCTCTCTCTCTCTCTCTCTCTCTCTCTCTCTCTCTCTCTCTCTCTGGCTTTCTCTCTGTCTCTGTCTCTCTCTGTGTGTCTCTGTCTCTCTGTCTCTGTCTCTGTCTCTCTCTCTCTCTCTGTGTGTGTGTGTGTGTGTGTGTGTGTGTGTGTGTGCACATACCCTTTTTGGTTTCTTTTTAAAGAGAGAAATAATCTTAAGCAGAATGGGTAGAGAGTGGCTCTGAGGGTATTGTGGGAAAAGAAAGAATATGATCAAGAGACAGTGTCTGAAAAATTTAAAAATAAGCAAAAGAAAAAGCAAAACCATCGGTGAAGGGGATTTTGAATGTTTCCAACAAAAAGAAATGATAAATGTTTGAACTGATGCATAATCAGGTGATCTGACTTGATCATTACTCATTATATCCATGTATTGAAATATCACACAATATCCCATACCTGCCCATATTCATTTTGTTTGAATTGCAAAAACTTTAAATATAAAGTATGGAAACATAATAAAGAGAAAGTTGCTCATGAAACTAAAACACATCACACATTACACGGACGTGGGAAACAGTTCTGTGAAAAGTAGGGAATACAGAAGCCCGTATGGAGGACCTACAGCAATGGATTTGTTCCTCTCAGACCATGTGCTGAACTTATGGACATACCATCCAATCACTGCATTGCAGTCATTTCCTGGAATCTGGGTGAATTAGGGGGAATAAAATGATGGGAAGAAAGTAGAGGCTTTATGTTACCCTACCTTTGGAATCTTGGCTCATGGCACAGTTAAGAAAAAAACAAAGTAGCTGCAATTGTATGGACTGCTCAATTTTTTTTCACTCCTATCCGTACCTCCTTATAAGCTTGTAGAATCCCATCTATGAGTTATATATACATATAGTTTGGGTTTTATTATAATTCCTTTTACCTGAATTCTCTGATCTCTTCTCACAAAGGCTGCTTTTTCTAGAGTGCCTGGCCTGTGTCCTAAGCTTAGTGAAGCTTAAGATGGGAATGTGGTAGCATTTGGAGATCTGCTTCATTCTAACTCAGAGATAATAGCAATAGTGAATAAGGTAAGAGTAAAAAAAAGGCAGAAGAGAGAAGAGCTTTTCTTGCCTAGGAGATGACCATGCTGGTTTCAGACATCAGGGGTTATTTTTCCTTCTGTATTCACATATTGCCTTCCAGCAACCATATGATGGATGCCTGCTTCCATCTTCCCTAAAGCCTTCCATGAAAATCAGTCATGGCATCAAACCACCAAAAGAGAGGTCAAGGGTCTGCTTGATATTAGGAAAGCTTACTAACCTTCCTTGACTGTCTTTGGAAAGTGATTTAACTCTAAAGTTTTTCTCACATGGACATGAATTTTTTATAGTTAGGACAGCCAGTGCTCTTAATATTTATTCAGTGCCTGATATAGTCTATGCTCTGGGGCAAAAGGATGAAAGGTAAAGTGTGTGATGGTCTGTATTCTCTTGGAACTTGATAGAAATAGGAAGGACAACTTTATAATTGGGCAAATAAATACACAACTAAAAAAATCCAGAGGAAGAAATAACCAAAAGGGTGCATGCCTATATTCTCGTCACTTGAGCAGTATGAGTAGGAGTTTAAGGTCACATATATCTAGAGCCCACACGCGCACACACACACACACACACACACACACACACACACACACGCGCCTCTTTCTAAAACGTAACAGTAACAACAACAGAAACAATGATTCTATGAGAAATAGCATGGGTTGGGAAAAATTAATCTAGTCTTGAGGCCAAAAAAAATTCTTCCTTAGTAATATGCATGGGATAAACAAACAAACAAACAAACACATAAATAAATAGATATTAAATTGACAAAGGAGCGGAAGAAAGAAATGGGGCTCCCTATGAAGAAAAAGAGAACCAGAATTAGAAAAGCCTTATGGTCCTTGACCTAAGTCATTAAAACATCATAACAACTAAATTTAAACTTAAAGAGTACAAAGTATATGCTACTTTTCCCCACAATTAGCTTGATAGAAATTATCCTGATTGGATCTATTTGGTTAGAATGGCACTCAGGTAGATAGATTTGACAAGATGTATTGAAGGGTGGGAACCAGTGGGGTGGGTGCGTCATCCATGCATCACTGAGAAATGAACACAGCTATTTTCAGACTGAAGTGTTCTTCCATCTCCAAAGTCAGATGAAACACTGAAGGTAAAATGAGGACATCGTAAAGCCTGCGATCGGTATTGCAGAAGAATAATGGAAGGTGCTGGAAATATGCTTGCATAATTTTGCCTACAGTCAATTTAACTGGAAGAAAAAAAGTCACAAGACTATCTCATGGCAAAAAAAAAAAATCGTGAAAACTATTTTTAAAACAATTTCACAAATGTCCAAGGCAGCGAAGTCACTCGTGTGCCTTGTAGATTGCCAAGCGTTCAAAGCGACGCAGGTCATCCAGGCAGGGATGAGACAGGAGCCAAATGTCAGCTTCAAGTTATTGGAACCCTCCTAACAACATACATTCACTTAGCACCATTCAGTTTACAGAGTGATGCAAAGGTATCATTTTACTTATTTCCCATATAATCTTCATGGGGGTAAAAATAAAGAAACAACATTTTTATTCTTCTATGTAGAAGAGCAAATTGAGGCCCAACAAGGTTGAATAACAAAGATCCACACCAAAGAACTAGTAAACAGTAGAGTAAAATAAAAGGTTGAATCGTCCGACTCACAGTCTGGTGCTTGCCCCCAAAATAAGTTCATAGGTTCAGTTCTACTTCCCTGTCCCTGGGGTGCCTCATATTTGTGAATTCATGACAAAAGATTTTATCGAATGAGCTAGTATTCATAAACCACTATGTTCTAACCCCCCCACTAGTAAGGAATGTGGGATTTTTGGCCCAGAAAAAAAAAAAAAGGAGTCTGCTTATTAAGAAAAGGGGGACAGGAAAGTTACAAAAGTTACAAATGTGGTTTTCTATCTCTCATGGTATTATATTCAGAAGAGCACACTGACTTTTGCAAGGTAATAAATATGATGGAAAGAAAGGATTAAAATTAGTATTGTACCTGAGACCCACATTTTTAATCACCCTCAGGTTGTGGACTATTTGGAAGATACCAAAGTAAAATATAAATATTCCCTTTACATTGTAAAGCAGCTTGATAATGCTATTTGTCCATCTGTCCATCAACCAATTAACCAACCAACCAACCAAGTTACCAAAAACTAAGGAACTCTTAACATTGTTCTTCAGGGTACACATTCTAGTTGACACGAAAAGCAACTGAACACAGAATGCTTAAATACAGTTGGGCATAGGAGATCAAGAGCAACAGGGATTTACTGAATCCATTTGGACACTGGGTCAAGGAAAAGAATCTCTTCACACTTCCTGTCCTTTTCACTAATGAGATGTGGTGTACACAGCACACTCACTGTTTTAGACCAGATGTGAAGCTATAGTCTCAGCCAAGATTCACAGACCTTATACGAGGTTTTATATTTGTGCATCTGTCCTTGTTGGGTCAAATTTCCACACAATCAGTCACTAAGTAAAATGTCATATTTGAGTAAGCTAAGTTTTATGGGGAAATTCTTTAGACACAGAATCTGGTAATTTTAGAGTAACAGACATGAGGCCCAGGACTCTTGAAATGTATGACTCAAACTGAGAAATTTCTTTTTTTTATTTTTTTATTAATTTTTATTGAGCTCTACATTTTTCTCTGCTCCCCTCTGTTGGAGCGGCAGACCACTCCCTTGTATGAGGGGCGTGGCCGCCCCAGGGGCGGAGGATACCTTTAAAAGAACCAGGTTTGGGGTAGGCCGGCCCTCTTCTTTTTCCTCTTGGTTCGCGGCTCTTCCCTGGAACCTTGGCCCTGTAAGTTTATTCCATTTTCTCCCTTTATTAAAACCGATTTATTCTAAAAGGACTATTTTTGGTTATTCCCAAATTCCTCCGACTGCCGCTACACCCCTCCCTGCCTCTCCTCACCCCACTTCTACCCTCCCTTGAGGTCCCCATGCTCCCAATTTACTAAGGAGATCTTGTCTTTTCCTACTTCCTATGTAGATTAGATCCATGTAAGTCTATTTTAGTGTCCTCATTGTTGTCTAAGTTCTCTGGGATTGTGGTTTGTAGGCTGGCTTTCTTTGCTTTATGTTAAAAAAAAACTACCTATGAGTGAGTGCATGTGATAACTGTTTTTCTGTGTCTGGGTTACCTCACTCAAGATAATGTATTCTAGCTCCATCCATTTTCCTGCAAAATTCAAGATGTTGTTATTTTTTTCTGCTGTGTAGTACTCCATTGTGTAAATGTACCACATTTCCCTTATCCATTCTTTGGTCAAGGGGCTCAAACACATAGAAATTAAACAATGCTCACCTGAGTAATTTCTTTTAAAAAATAGTTTTGATAACTCTTCGAGAATTTCATATATTTTCTCTGAAATATGATTTTGTTCATTATTTGAGAGTTTCATACTGTGAATTTTGGTCATGTTCATTCTCTTCCCTCAACTGTCCTAGATCTACCCCTGCCTCTCTACCATTCCAATTTTGTGTCCTTTTCCCTCCTTATACCCACTGAGTACTATTTGTGCTTGCCAAATATTCTTGGATGTGGGGACACAGCTTGGAGAGTGCTCAACTTGTTAAGGATCACGCCCTTAAAGGAACCCAACTGTGTGTTTCCAAGCAGCTATCAATTCCCAATAACTTCTCAGCTAAAGGTCAGACTGTATCTACCTCCATTATCCATGCTGAGACCTGGCTTATGTTTACACTGTTCTTCTGTATCCTGGCCCGACTGCTACAAATTCATAGGTGAAACTGCCCTGTTGTGTCTGGAAAACATACATTTTATAGTCATCCACTGTCTCTGACTCTTAATATCCTTCTTTCACCTCTACCATGACTATATCTGAGCCCTGGGAGCCAGGAAGAGATGCAGATATCCCATTTAGGGCTGAAGATTCTTCAGTTGATTATTCTCTGCATGTAGACCAGTTGTGTGGCTCTGTGTTCATTGAGATCTGCTGTAAGGAGCTTCTTGAGTGTTGAGGGATGGATGCACTTATCTATGGGTATAATGATTAGTCATTTAGAGTCCATTTATGTAAATTTAGCAGAATATAACATTCCCTAATAGGCCTTATAACCTATCTAGCTATATACAGATTTGGCTCCAATAATGGTACCAGACATGAATTCCATTTAAGGTGGTCTTTAGTTCCAATAATAAAGGGTTTGGTTACTCCTGTGACATTTTTGCCACTATTGTACCAGTGGGCATATCTTATCAGGCTAGATGTAGCTTACAAGATGCAAGACTCACAGCTAGACATGACTGATTATTACTTTTCTCCTCCAGTAATATGGAGTAATGCATGGCACCTTCTATCACTATAAATGGTAACCAGTAGGAATAATGGAGCTTCATTTTTTATAAGCATTTCTGGCAATTCTGAGCCAAGAGGCCTTCAGGAAAGACTTTAAAAGAGACCAAAAAACCATTTTTTTGTATATCCCACAGGGAAGGGCATTCTGTTCAGAGTGGAGAAAGATTGCAGAAGCCATGTATTGGAGTATACCTGGTGTATGAGCAATGAGAAGAAGGGTATGGCTGAAGAGAACTAGATCATGGTACAGCAGGGAGAAGGGAAAATAAGGATGTACTGGGATCTGCCTGGGGAGAGGAGAGACTCTGCTGGGACTGTAGGTCATTCTATGGAATTTGACTTTGACTCTCAGAGAGATGAGGTCGTTAGTAAAATGTTTGTATTTATAACAAAGTGCAGATACCACTAGTAACTTCAGAACTTGACCCAGACAAAAATATCTGAAAATATAGACTACTTCTGTTACCATATTCTATTCACGGGCAACATTTTCTTCTGGAATTTGTCTCTTATTCCAAAATTTAGTTTTAAAATAGTTAGGTACTTCAGGAAAAGAAAAAAAATCATAAAAAAGATCACTGACAGATTTTAAGAAAGAACAGATTTTAAGCCTAAGGTAAATAGATTTTAAGAAAGAATGGTCTTTAAGCTTATCAATTATCTTCAGATTTTTCACTTAAATTTTCCTAAAGATAAAAACAGTATATAATTTTTGTTCCTCGTTTTAAGATAAGAACAAAGAAACGTTAAAGATAACTTAAATAAACATGTTTTTATAATTTGTTATTTACTTTACAAGTCCATTTGGCTTCAGTCAGGGAAGCATGTAGGTTAATTGAAGATCTTCACCTCTCTCTCCTAGCTTCAAAATCCAGTTCCTAGTAATGGAGGATGCAGAACCTGAGTTACATCTTATGTAACCTGGCAAGGCTTCCAGTGGTGGCACTGGTATACCCACCAAGTCACAAGTTTTTCCAACAAACAACCCATCCTACCTAAAATGTGCTGGGGCAATGGTGGCTCAGAGCTCGTGAGAATGGTGAAGAGGAGGTAGGAAGAGGGTACAATAGAATGAATACAAAGAGGGACAACTGAAGGGCAATTTGAAGGGTAGTGTAAAAACCCAGTACAGTAGAAGCTTCCTAAAACATATACACATATGAAGGCAACTTAAATAAAATCATTAAATCATGGTAAAGGCAGAACTCCGACGGACCATCTCTATCACCAATGAAATTTCCAGTACCAGGATTGCATTGCATTTAATTGAGTTGTTGGCCAAAGGGGTCCCATGGCAATGCCCAAACATCTCAGACTATTTCCAAGTCTGTATGTTTCTTTCCACCAACTGGAGGCAAAGCCCTGTTGCTGAAGACAACACCTACAGAACTCATTAACATGGAACAGTTTACCTGGTACATGCATAGACTTTTTCTACCTGTGTGGTAGTGTTTGCAAGATACCGAAGGAAAAACAAAAACATAAATACCAAGCCAGCCACAAATCCTTTGACCTTCAATGGTATTGGAGTAACCAACCAATATCTGTTGACTTAAGACCCACACCACAAGATGGAAGCCATACTCAAAACTTCTTGAGTGACCAAAGACTTGAGAATAGATAGCCCAGGGACCTAGGGTAAATCAAATACCACTGTCCAAAAAAAGGCAATAAAATAAATCTGAATTATGTTCTGCTATTTGATATTCTATATATCATAGATCAGTGCTTTGCTCAGCTATCATTCGAGAACCTTCCTCCTACAGTAGATGAGAATGAATAAAGAGACTCACAGTCAGACAATATGCAGAGAGTGAGAGACTTTGGAACCCTCAGCCTTAAACAGAATGTCTCCATCAAATCTCTCCCCTCAAGACTTAGGGAAACCACTGAAGAAGAAGGAAGGAAGAGCTTAAGCACCAGAAGGGAAGACAAGGTCCTCTAAATCAACAGGATCAGTGATTTCACAGAGACTCAGGCATTGTGCCTTGAGCCTGCAAAGGTCTACACTTGTTTGGTTCCTAGAGTTGAAAGGATATATTGTGTGAAGAAAAAAATATTTCTATAAAAGAAGAAAAAGGTGAAAAATATTTCATGCACACTTTGGCACAAGTACTATGTTATTTTATTGTCCTTATACTCTAGAAATGAGAATTGTGGTGATTTCAAAGACATTAAAATTTCACATTCTTCTTTGTGTGTGTGTGTGTGTGTGTGTGTGTGTGTGTGTGTGTGTGTACCACCAGTGTGGGAGCTAGAGAGATGACTCAGTGCTTAAGAACACTGCCTGTTCTTCCAAAGTTCCTGAGTTTAGTTCCCAGCAACCACATGGTGGCTCACAACCATCTATAATGAGATCTAGTACCCTCTTGAGGAAGAGACCTGGTCAGTCATTCTCATCAACTTAGACTATGAAACCCAACACAAACAAGTTCAACAGAATCACCATATATGGACTTCCCATGCATTCTTCAACATTGCCAGGGCATAAATTTAAAATTTCACAAAGCAGTACATTAAAATGTCTTAGAGTTGGAAGAAAACCATCAGTATAACTGAGAAGTAAGGACTGAACAATATCAATGACTCCTAAAGTTTACTACCAACTTCCAAAAAATGCAAACAGTGATACATCATCACATGTAGTTTGCTCCATCTCTAATGAGATCTGTCTTTCCTTTCCTTCCTCACTTCCACACTCATCGTGAAGGGATGACCAGACTTTGCAAAGTGGATTTCTTCTTCTTCTTCTTCTTCTTCTTCTTCTTCTTCTTCTTCTTCTTCTTCTTCTTCTTCTTCTTCTTCTTCTTCTTCTTCTTCTTCTCCTTCTCCTCCTCCTCCTCCTCCTCCTCCTCCTCCTCCTCCTCCTCCTCCTCCTCCTCCTTCTTCTTCTTCTTCTTCTTCTTCTTCTTCTTCCTCTTCCCCTCCACCCCCTCCTCCTCCTCCTCCTCCTTCTTTTCCTCCTCCTCCTTCTACTTCTCGTCATCAGGGAACCTACTGCTATGATGGTCCTTTCTCTTCTGTGGCCACTAAACTCAAATCAATTCTAAATAATCTTTCTTTCCACCTCAACACACCAGAACAATTTCTCTACATATATTTTCATATTGCTTCTGATAAAACCTGGTTAATTTCCATGGGAATAAGAAAGAATGGGGTCATCTGCCTCATTTACACTTCACTGAAGTTTCATCTCTGTGGTTTTACAAGGCCCCAGGCTATTGTACAATAGCCCCCTGTGTTCTACTGTCCAGCTGCCCCATTTCCAAATGATCAGAAAGACGGCCTTCCTGGATTGAGTCTAATGGGGGTAATAGAAGATCATAAGGTCAGAGTTAATAACAGCACTCTTCCTTTTCTGATCGTCATAGTTTTGGCTGCCTGCAGCAGACAGAAGGTGAATCTGGTCAGATTCCAGCTGTTCAAACCCAGCAGATCTGCTACACGTGTACAATCATTTCAATGCTATTAAAATTGGCAGGAAAGAGTCTTCTATTACAAGCCTTCTGCTTATTAGATCTTGTCTTATATCTCACCACTTAACAACACATGTGAAATAAATCCTAGGTGCCCAGAGAGAGTCTCAGAGCCAGCAAGCTCTAGTAATTGAAAAGGGATAAGTGCTACCTAAAATGGCATGCCATAAAGCTTCCCAGGTGCATGGCATGTTGTTTTAGAACACGACGACCATTAAAACAGTTCTTATCTCTCTTGTTACTTTTCTCTACAAGCAGAAAGTCAAATATTTTTAAATGCTTGAGTGTTTTATTTTTTCAGTTTCAGAGCTAGACCTAAATGGATAGTGAACCAAAATGCCTGACTACCTGCATACAAAAGTAGATGCTTTGTTGACCAGCAATCATTGACAGAATTCCCAATAATCCGTCGAAACTGTGTGTTCCAAGACCCCAAGGGTTATGTGAAAATCTGAGTAGAAGCAAATCCCATTGATATGATGTTTTATTTCTTTACACACACACACACACACACACACACACACAGAGAGAGAGAGAGAGAGAGAGAGAGAGAGAGAGAGATTCAAAACCCTTTGCATTTTCACAATGCATATATTATTTATTGTGGCTACCATTTTTTAACTATAAACACAAACTAGCATGGATATCTTTTTTCCTTCTTCACAGTCTCACAGGTAAGAGCTTCATATCTCTGTAGATCTTACAAACCTCAGCATACTACCTGAAGTGGCATTTCATTTGTATTTTAATAAATAAAGCTTGCCTGGAGATCAGAAAAGTAAAACAGCCACACTGGCCAGTCTTATAGACTAGGCATCAATGACACACACCTTAAATCCCAGTAGCCACACTAGCTTGCCAAAGAAACCAGGCTGTAGTGGTACACGCCCTTAAGCCCAGAACTAGAGAGGATTATAAAATGGGAAGAGACAGTTCTTAGTCTCTGTCTCATTCTGAGATTCCTGGAAGCAGGATCACCATTTTTGGACTGAGGTAGACATAAGAGACAGTGGCTGACAGTTTTGCTTTTCTGAGCTTTGAGTTGGACCCCAATATCAATTTTATTAGTCATGCTTCAACTACCTTATGTTTTTTTTTTTTAAATTGAGAATGATGCTTTTCTCATACAATATATCCTGACCACAGTTTCCCTTCCTCTACTCCTCCCAGGACCCTCCACCTCTTCTCCCCCTCACATTCCTCTACATTCCTCTTCAGGAAAAAGCAGGCCTCCAGGAAACAACAGCCAAACAAGATGAGGGAAGAAACAGTAAGACAGGGTGGAAACCCTCATATCAAGGCAAGGCACCCAAATAGGAGGAAAAGAGTCACAGTTATATCCAGACCCACTGTTAGGAGTCCCACAGAAACACCAAGCTATACAACCATAACATATATGCAAAGGATCCGGTGCAGACCCTTACAGACACCATGTGTGTTATGAGCCCATTTGAGCCCATGTGATTCTATGTGAGCACCACTTAGCTGATTCAGCAGGCCATGTTTTTTAGTGTCCTCTACCCCTAAAATTTTTTCACCGCCCTCATCTGCAGGATTCCCCAAGCTCCTGGTGGAGGGACCTGATAGACCTCCAATTTAGACTCTCTCTTCATATGTCTGTCTGTGGGTATTTGCACCTGCTCCAAGGCCCTCTGATAATGACTGGTGGAGGCACCAATATATGAGTAGAGCAGAATATTTTTAGAAATAATTTAACTAATTAATTAGTTAATTTTGAAAGTTGTGGGTTTGGTTCAACCCTAGGTCTCTTGGCTATCCAGTCTCTATTTCCTGACCCCCAGACAGTGTAAAGCATGGACTCCCTCTCATGGTGTGGGCAAAATTAAACCAAATAATTGAGTGTCCACTTCTAGAATTCTAAGCCACCATTGCCCCAGCACATCTTCCAGACATGGCAGATTGTAGGAAGAAGGATTTGTGGCTGGGTCGGTGTCCAGATTTCTCTTCACACAGCCTGCAGAATACCTTCCCATATGAAAGAGGCTAGAATGTGGAGGCTAAGGATCTATGCAGGCAGCAGATCAACCTCTCTACATACAATGAGCTGTGTGGATGAAGAACTCTTGCCTTTTCACTTACGGGAAGAACTTCTGAGATTCCCTTTGGTAGTTTTGAATTGCTGTCATTGCTGTCATTGTGTTTTGGTCCCTCTACCTGCAACTGTGCAGCACAGGTAACATATATATATATATATATATATATATATATATATATATATATATTCTGAATAGAGGTTGGGATGGAGCAGAGCTGAGCAGTATGGCATGAAATATCATCATTCTATTGAGAACAGTGTACAACTTAAAACTTACTGTTTGTATTTTTAAATTTCTATTTAATATCTTTATATTGTAAGTAAAAGCATGGAAATTAAAGCCAAAGTTAAGGGGAGCCGGAACTACATATCCTCAAGATGCTGCACCTTTGAGAACAATTTTTACCTCTTAAATAATTTTTTTTTGTAAATTTGAGTTTAAGCTAGTTGTAAGAAGCCTTATGGCACCCAAGTCCCTAATTCTGCTATAATAGATACCATTTATGTACTTCTTAATATTATGGAACTTTGTAGTTAAGAAGAAGCCCATCTTACTTCCAAATGGAGAACAAGATTCAATACCTTCAGGGGTCAGCAACCAAGTTAGCCATGACCCTTCTGGTCTTTTTTCCCACAATAAACTCTTATTAAATGTAATACAGCAAACTTATCATTGCTCAACTCTGCATAGCCCTTTCTATCCACCTTCCCCTTATCTAAATTGTAACTTTATCCCCCAGTCAATTAACAGTTATTTAATGGTCTTCCTTTTTGTCTCACACCTGGGTCTAATCTCTTTTATTAATTAATTCCAAATTTACTTTTCAACCCCAAAACCTAGGGTCCTGCTGAGTAATTTACAGTGATTCCTAATTTCCTGGGGCTTAATAAAACTGCCTTCGGTAGGCACTCAAGGAATGTGTGAAACATTCTGGTACTTCTTTGAGCATTGTCATCAGAGATCCCAGGTTCAAATCCTAGCTCAGCGTGTTCCTAACTGGATGATTTGGGGAATTATTTTATAGCCCAGGGTCATCTTAATTTCAAGTCTTCCTGTCTCTGTTTCCCAAGTGCTGGGGATACAGGCATGCACCCACATTCTGGTTCTTCATTTCCTTTAGAAAAAGTACTACTACATCCAAGAAAATCTTCATTCTATGAAAACTGTGTACGTCTCCTTCCCAGGTTTGGTCATTACCTTCTTAAGACAAAGGATGTTGATTTTGTAGTTTTCAGAAATGCCTTGTGAACAGGAGTGTTCAATGAATATCTGTGGAATTTGTGTGGAATGTTTTCATGTCTATGAAATGCCAATTCTGTTTGGTAACATTTTAATTAGCCTCCTAAATGATCTCATTGGATCTGGGCAGGGTGAGTCAATTTCCCTGCATCATCCATTAGGAGAATATTGCCAGTGTTCCAGATGGTAGTGGAGATCTTTGTTCCCTTCTGGGCATTTCAGTCTGGATTTTGCAGGCTGCAGTGAGTATAGACATTGAGATCCCTTTGATGTTGCTTGTAGTTTTCCTTCAATGGTCAAAAAGATAGGAAGAGACTGAAGAATTTTCTTCCATTAGTTGGATAGTTGAGCAAAGTTGGTGGCTCCTTAGGTAGTTCTTTCTGCCAGCTTAAAATTGCTAGTGAATATGGGCAAAGAGGGACACTGTTTAGTGTCCAAGAAGAAAGTCTTTGATAGACATGTCAATGAGATTTTACTAAAGAGAAGATTTTTTTATTTCCATTTGTGTTTATGTTTCTGTGATTGGAGCTCAAACTGAGTTTGAACTCACGATCCTCCTGCCTTCCAAGGGTTGTAATTATAGCTGTGTGTTCTCATGCCCAGATTTTGACATTACTTTTAAAGAGAGAGGTAATGCTGCAAAAGGCATATACAACAACAAACTAGCAGAAAGCATATATAAAAATACTATGTAATAGTTACCTCTTTTTCATGTTCATATAGAGGTTTCATACTCATGATCCTGAATAACAGTCCATAGAGTTCTGAGGTAGCTGGGACAATATTGTTTATACTCCACCAGTCCAGTACCTCTCATACCGTTTCATTCTCTGCTTAAATATTTAGGCTTGGTCAGAGAGTGATGGACTTATATCCCAAGATAATATTATAAATAACTGAGAGAGAAGGCACAGCATCTATAGTCTTACAATACTTTCCATATGAAATCAAGAATTGTTCTATTGAGGTCTGTGAAGAATTTTGCTATGATTTTGATGGGTATTATATTCAATTTGTAGACTGCTTTTGGTAAGATTGTCATTTTTACTATCTAAGAGCATGAGAGATCTTTCCATTTTCTGATGTTTTCTTCAATTTCTTTCTTCAGAGATTTAAAGTTCTTGTCTGACAGGCCCTTTACTTGTTTCATTAGAGTTATCCCCAAGATATTTTGTGTTATTTGGCAACACTTTACAATGTAGCAGAAGTTGGAGGGAATTTAAACTCAAACTATAATGGATCATTCTGGAAGCAGGTTTATCTAAACATGCTTTCTACATTGAATTGTTTCTTCTGAAAATGGGAAATTGTTGAATACTGAGGGCCTCTGTGCCCTGTCATAGCGGTGTATTACTGAGTGTATGACAAACTGAAAGAAATTCCCAGAAATTCACAAGGATGACCCCAGCTTAGAATCTATGCAATAGTGGAGAGGGTGCCTGAACTGCCCTTCCCCTATAATCAGATTGGTGACTACATTAATTGTTGTCACAGAACTTTCATCTAGTAACTGATGGAAGCAGATGCAGAGATCCACAGCCAAGCACTGGGCCAACCTCCTAGAGTCCAAATGTAGAGAGGGAAAAGCGATAATATGAGCAAAGAGGTCAAGACCATGATAGGGAACCCCACGGAGAACAGCTGACTTGAGCTAGTAGGAACTCACTGACTCTGGAATGATAGCTGGGGTAACCTGCATAGGGCCATTCTAGGCCCTCTGAATGTGGGTGACAGTTGTGTGGCTTGGGCAGTTTGTGGGGTCCCTGGTTGTGGAACAAGTATTTATTCCTAGTGTCTGAACTAGCTTTTTGGAACTCATTCCCTATGGAGAAATACCTTGTTCAGCCTAGATGTAGGGAAGAGAGCCATGGTCCTACCCCAAGTAAATTGATAGACTTTGGTATCTCTCCACAGGAGGTCTCACCCTCTCTGAGGAATGGATGGGGGATGGGGTGGGAGAAAGGTAGGGAAGAAAAGGGGGACTAGGTTTGGTATGTAAAATTAAAAGAAGATTGTTTTAAAAAATAAAATAAAAAGTAAAAAAAATGATTGCCCTTTTACAGAATAAAGGTTCATATATGTTTTGCAAAAAAAGAAAAGAAAAAGTAGAAAGAAAGATCTATATGAGAACTCTTTTCTAATGTCAGGAAATGAAAGCCTGCTTTTGTTGCATATCTACTTAATCCTCTCCTTCATGTGTAAGAACATATAAAGTGCATTTTGAAAATACTCTGTGTTCTGATCTGTCCTTCACCTGTTTCTGTGCCCTGTGGAAATATGAATTAATGTCTCCACAGCCAGAAGTCACTCACTCACCGTCAGCAGTCAGGGGATCCTTGTCTGATACTGGTTTGAATAGAACAAGAAAAAATATGAGAAAAAAAAAACAAAACAAAGTGGAGAGAGCACAGAAGAGGCCCCATCATGTACCCTTTCTGTTTCTGTTTTGTTTTGCTTTTTGATTTTGTTTTTGAGTTTTTTTTTTGAGAAAGGATTTCTCTGTGTAACCCTGACAGTCCTGGAATTTGCTTTGTAGGCTAGGCTGACCTCGAACTTGCACAGATCTGCCAGCCTCTGCCTCCTGAGTGCTGGGATTAAAGGTGTGTTCCACCAGTGCCCAGGATAGTCTCTGCTCTTTAAACTACATGCTGTTTCCCATTTTTCTGATACAGCCATGATGTTCCTACAATGTATTCTAAGAATGTAAAAATGCTAATCTACGTATCCCTCCCCTCCAATCTGTAGCATTAAAATGCTTTCTCACACATTAATAAAACTAGTGTGACGAAGTTAATGTTTAAACTAAGCACAAGGTGAGCCAGAATCTGAGTATGTACATCACAGTCTACATTAAAAACTTATTGAGTTGATCTGAAATAAAACAAGGGCTTTATAATTTCTGTGTTAACTTCAAGTACCCTGCCTGGGATTCTGGTCCTGCATTTTCAAGTTTTCTATTTTATTTCCCACTTTGTGTTTGATTTTTATTGCTGTTTCTTTCTTCTGAATGATTGGAATACAGTTTTCTGATGACTATTCCATACCTAATTTGGTGGCCTTGCTTTTTTTTTATTAGATTATCCTCCCTCCCAGTTTGGAATGCTCTAACTACTCCTCCTTTTCTAACTAAATTTTTTTTCAACTTAAATACCAGTTTAAGTTTTATCCAGGTGAAAATTTTACTCATAGCTCCAAACTCCACTGACTTTCCTTTTCTCTAAATTTCAACAGCATTCTCTGTCCCTTTAAAATGTAAAATGCATTTTAATTAAAATATTGTTATTAAATCTTTGAGAATTTCATTCACTGTATTTTGCATGGTATTCATTGAACTCTTCCCTCTAAACTCTTCTCAAATTCTGACTCCTATTTCCTAACCCCTTACAACTTGCTTTCCTCTTCCTCCTTCTCTTTATCTTCTTCTCCCCCTCCTCTTTCTATAAAACATGGAGTCCAGTTTGTTCTGTCCATATACTTATGGGTGTGGGAGCACTCCACTGAAGTGTGGCCAACCTACCAGGGGACATATCCTTAAATAAAACTGACTCCCTCCTCCCAGAAATCACCAAATTTTAAGAGCTCCTGAGCTGGCTAGCGGTAGGGGCTCACAAATCTCTCCTCATTGCATTCTAGAATATTGACGGTCTTCATTTTGTATAAGCAGCCACCAGCTGGCATAAACCTATTAGTGCAGTATTTCTGCTATGTCCACAAATCAGTGTTTTATCTGGGATATATCACTGACCATTGGTCCTTGCAGTCTTTCCGGGCTCTCATTCCCAAATGGTCCCTGATCTTTAAACATGTTAGTATTGCTTTTCCATATTTCTTACAAAATTCTTTACTTTACAAAATTACATATACATTTAAAAGAATCACTGGTTGTAAGTGGAGACTGCTCATTCATTTCCTAGCCTCCCCGACCCAAATAATCACACAGAAACTATATTAATTACAACAATGTTTGGTCTATTTGCTCAGGCTTCTTATTAAATAACCCTTGCATCTTAAATTAAATGATTTTTATTAATCTATGTATCACCATGAGGCTGTGGACTACTGGTAAGTTTCTGGTGTCTGTCTCCTTCAGCAGCTAAAGAGAATCTTTTTAACTCTGCCTACTCTCTCTATATATATCTCTGTTCAAATTTCCTGCCTGGTTTTAATCTACTAAACCACTGGCCAAAAGAGCTTTATTCGTTGATCAATGTTAATAAAATATATTCATAGGTTATCTAGATTAAAAGCAACTGTATGTGTGAGAATTTTAATTTGGCAACAGAGGGCTGTGATTTAATGCTCTAAGATTGATAGGAGAGCAGTTCATGAGGCATTCCCTTCCTTGTGGATATATAAGCAATTAACACTTACTAGCAGGTAGAGGCTCAGCATATATAAGCAGTTCCCATTTGCTAGAATGGAGAGGGGCAAGAGGCCATGTTCCTCCTTGAGGATGTATGAGCAGTTAGCAGTCAACAGCACAGAATCCATTTTAGGTCAGAGAAAACAGGCCACAATAATGTCATACAGTATATAGTCGTTTAACTTAAAAAGGAGATGAGTTGGGGGAGTAACTGAATGCTATGCTTTTGTGAACAAAAGTTCCCAGATATATAATGGATTTTTTTTGATTTTTTGAGACAGGGTTTCTCTGTGGCTTTGGAGCCTGTCCTGGAACTAGCTTTTGTAGACCAGGCTAGCCTCGAACTCACAGAGATCCACCTGCCTCTGCCTCCCGAGAGCTGGGATTAAAGGCGTGTACCACCACCGCCCGGCTTATAATGGATCTTTAAATGATCTTTCTGCAACACTGATCAACTAACTGATTAGGATGTCAATGATTGTAGAGAGTTTGAGATGCTGCAAGCCCAGAGCCAAATTATCTTTTGCCATCTTTTAGTCTCTAAATAGCCATCCATTGCCTTCGTCTGTACTTGACCTAACACCTTTGCGACCATAAGCAAATCATTTGAGATGCAGACTGAGCACTAGTTTTTCTTTGGAATGTATGAACAGAGCATTCATTTTCCAGCCAAGCAAAAAGCTGAGAAAACTATCTGAGTGTAACATGAGCAGGGCCAGGCCTGCTTGTTTGTTGGGGTTTCTGTCCTGCCTGGTACCCCACAGCTGGCAAGCCCCAAAGAAATAACACAGAGATCTCTTTAAGTTATAAAGCTGATTGGCCCATTAGCTCTAACCTCTTACTGGCTAACTCTCACATCTTGATTAACCCATTTTTTTCTGATCTATGTTAGCAATGTGGCTCAGTACCTTTTTTCAGTGGGGCATATCACATCCTGCTGCTTCGGTGATCTGGGCAGGAGTAGGAGGAATCAACTTCCTCCTTCCCAGAATTCTCCTGTTCTCATTACATCATTTCTACTTCCTGTCTGGTTTTTCCACCTGTACCTCCTGCATTTATTTAAAACATGATTGACAGATTACAGACAATTCTCCCGCACCATCTGAGAGCTTTTACCTGCCTACCCAATGTTTCTACCAATGTACTTTAATGTCCTTATGACTTTCTTTGCTCTGCTACTAGAAAAATTGATGATACTGCTTCTACATTGGAAAGTGGTATTTGGGGTAATCTAAATCTGTATCCCTGGACCATGGTCATTATATTTGGCTCCAGAAAAAATTATTTCTTATCCTCTTTGTATGAAGAATTATTGACAATTTAGATTGAAATATTGTACAGAAATATGTGTTTAAAGCTTAGTCCCCAATTAAATAGTGTTGAGACATGAAACCCAAAGGAACCTATTGTATCATGAATACACTAACCTCATCACACAGAATCTCACAGAATCATAACTAAATAGCCCATTTGGGGGTAATGGGAACTTTAAGAGGCCGTGAGTAGTTGGAGGAAGTAGACCATAGCGGGTGTACTTTTGAAGGGTAATTTTGTTGGTGCTCGTCTCTCTCCCCTTCCTCTCCTCCTCCCACTTCCTCTGCTCTTCACCACCCCTCCTTCCTTCCTGACCACCATGAAATAAGCAGTCTTGCTCCATCATATACTCCCAATAAACATGTCCTACATTACCTATGGTGGAGAAACAACAGAGGCAAGGGACTATGGACTGAATTACCTGAAACCATGAACCAGTGTGCAAGTGTAAGCCAAATTAACCCTTTTCTCTACAACCAACTTCTTGACCCTGCCTGTTGGCTCTACCCCCTCTTACGCAACTGTAGCACTCTGCTCTCAAACCCTGTTTAAGTGCTCTGTAGTCAAATCTCATGAAACTGCCAGATCCATTTGTGCCAGTATGAACCAGAAGCTATCTTTTAAAGAAGCTGTACCTCTGCTCACAGCCAACAAATAGAGCTATCTGAAAAAATAAAATGCAACTACCAAGAAGCTGCACTTGGCTTCTGATTTTCTGGGTCTAGATGCTATTTTATTTTTGTTAAGCTTTTTTATGCGGACCCATGCCCCAGACTGTGGGCACCATTTATAAATGGAGACTGCTCATTCATTTCTCAGCTGCCCAGATCCGAATAATCACACAGAAACTATATTAATTTTAACACTGCTTGGCCTACTGACTTAGGTTGTTGTTTGCTAGCAAATAAATTTCATCTCTGTGACCACTCCAATGGACAATTAAAGCAGACTAGGGGATTATGTTGACAACATTCCCAAGCATATTTTTTCTTAGTAGACTAGAAACTGCCTTGTAATCATTCCCTGCTGTCAGGATATAAAATTGGAAAGTAGGAACAAGCCAACCATGAATTTGCTGATCCATAGTTTGGTAAAATATGGAGAAAGTGACCTGTCATTTTCTATGAAGAGGCTAGATTTCAGCCTGATGAGGGTAACAAATGTGGGCCAAAAGCAGAATGAAGTTATGACAGACTCAAATTGATAGCAGTTCTTTATTGGGATGGTAATAGAACAACACAGTTCATATAATATTTATTTATCTTATTTTAGGTTATAGTGTTATTGAATATATTCCATATTTAATGCCTCTGAGGAATTATTCTTCATGGTTAAGAAACAAATCTAAAAGATATATTTTTGGTACCTGGCACTTTCATTCCTACAGATTTGCTCTTATGTGAGAGCCATATTAAAAACACATTTTTTTTCCAGACAAAAATTGTGAACAGGCAATTACCTTTTACATTGCCTTATTTTCATATCTATGAAAACCAAGGGATCTGGTTGCTAGAGGAAAGAAAAAGTTGGAGGCAATTTCCATTCTGATAGTGTGTTGAGGAAAATGCTGCCCAAATTATGTGCAAGAAGCTTTATTCATTGAAAGGACATTTGTTCACAATTTAGAGCAGAATTTGGTCTATCACACAATGAAAGAAGTGTTTCATTTGAGGAAATTGTGGATGAATGTGTTAATAAACAGAAAACTATCTCATTATAAAAATCTGGTGTTTTTGTCTTGGTTGAAATTTGTCTCCTTGACATTTCTTGTGTGTTTTCCTTTGCTGATTTTGTTTTAAAACCCAATAAGAAGAAAGCAAGGTAAAACAAGGACATTCAGGAGATTGGCTTGGGAATGTCTTATGAGCATTCTTCCTTTGCTTCTTCTGGCTTCCTGCTTTTCATTCTGAGCTCATAATAAAATCATCCAGCCTGAGCAGAAGGAACTAATCAACCCGATTATTTCTTGGGTGTTGGGTAATTCTGTTCACTGAGGGTAGGGACGCTTTGTTTTTAATGCCAATGAAGTTCTCTGCTGGCATCATGGTAGAGGGAGACAACTACATCTATACCTTGCCTGGAGCCAGTGTAGGGACCTGCTTACCATGTGGAGAGGAGACTCTACTATAACATAGTCAAGGAGACTTCAGTGAGTTGCAAGATAAAACCATGACGACCTGCTTAGCATAGCCAAATAGAGAAGTGTTTCCACTTGAGTCTCAGATAAGACCACAATTTAGTTGTAATATCTTAAGAGATAAGAATCAGGCCTTGAACATGGCACTTGATTCCCAAATAAATAACTTTTATTGAAGTGAATAAAATGGTAAATTCAGACATTCATTATGACAAGCCTAAGCAATTAGGTACCATCTAAGCACCCAAATAATGACCCAGGGGTTGGAGAGATGACTCAGCAGTTAAGAGCAGTTATTATTGTAGAGGACCTGGTCTCCGTGCCTAGCCTCTGAATCAGAACATTTTACATTTGGCTGTAATTCTATTAGATATTGAGTATAAATATAAATACAACACAATGCAAATATAATGTACTATAAATATAAGTAAGCATGGATACTGAATAAAAAGCATATTGGATATACCTTTTCTGGTCTCTAAAGGCATTAAATATACCTGTGGTTCACATACATAATGTGCATGTACTCACACATAACCATAAAATAAAAATAAATAAATCCTCAAAATTCTACTCATTGGTTTGCTAGGGTCTCATTGATCAAAGAGTTGCAGTTTCTAAGATTCTTTAACTGTCAGGACTTTGGAAATAAAGAATTTATATAAAAACAAATCTTGTAGCGGATTTAAAAACATGCCATTTGATAAAAATCTCCTATATAACTAATTATAAGCCTAATAATAGGAATGTAATTTTAATTTAATCACTAAGCCTTCTTTTTCAACTCTTTGAAAGAGGACAACATAGTCTCTCTTTAGTCTTCTCTTAATGCTGTCCCTTTTCTGTGATTCTACACCTTTAAGGACAAGGCCTCGGAGCCCTGTGGTCCCAGACAGTGGTTGTGTACTGCCATTATTTATGAGCAATAGCAAACGGCAATTGCTAATGGATAAAATGCCAGGGACTATTAATAATCCCCTTTAAGAAGTAGAAATGCAAGAAATCTAAAAGGGAATTTAAACTTCAGACACAAAGAAGAAAATTTAATTTCTTATTAAAGATAAGGAAAACAGAATTCATGCTCACCAACATAAGTCTTATTAGAATGATTTCACAGTGCTGAGGTTAGTCATAAATTTGGAATTATACAATCTAAATGGAGCACAGTGGTGTGTGTGTGTGTGTGTGTGTGTGTGTGTGTGTGTGTGTGTGTGTGTGATCTTAGAGGTTTAGGAAAAAAAGAATGCAAATCGTCTCTTGAATGTTTTCCTTTCTTTCTTTGAATCCAATAGTTACTGGTTCCTGATGTTTAAAATTATACTTCTCAGAAGTGACAGAGAAATTTCCATGAGTTTTTCATGAATGTAACCAAATTCTTTTAATTTTCTTATGTGTATATGATGTGTGTGAGTGTGTGTGTACATGATGTGTGTGCATGTGTATATGCGGGATTTCATTGTGTGGGAGAGTATGCATATGTGTGTATGCACATTGAAGTCCATGACTGGCTAAGGTGTCTACCTCAATAGTTTTCACTTTACTCATTGAGGTGAGGTATCTCAACTGAACTCATAGCTCACTGGTATGATTAGTCTGGCTAGCCAGCTTGCTCCAGGGAGCCTGTACATCTGCCTTCTATTTGCTGTCAAACCCACCTGGCTTTCATGTTGGTTCTGGAGTCCCAACTCTAGTCTTTATACTTGTAGACAAGCGCTACAACCACTGAACCATCTCTTCAGCCCTGAATGTAGCTACATTCTTAAAACATTATTGTTAAGTTTATTTTTGATGAAATGAATTTTAAGTAAATTCAGTAGCTATATTTTATACAAGCTGAATATACTGATTATAACCGCCCTTTCAAAGTTAGTTTTCACTTAACTGTTAACTCAATGAAAAAATTTAGAATAGAACAAATTCTAGAATATTCATAATAATAATTATTATTATTATCCTCACGCTGGAATATTCTTCTGAGTGAAATAGGAAGAAGTCAAGTACAGCTGAAATGTGTTTAATATGAACATTCTCATCAGAGTATGTTACTTTAGAGTGTGTTTTTTAAACAATAGCAAAGAAAGCCTGTTGAGAACATCCATTCTAAGAATCTTCTAATGCTGCATAACTCTGAGGCTCCTCACATCACCATTGCTGTAGCCCTTCTCAACACTAGACTGAATTCTTCTTTGAACAGTGTGTCTACAGGGCTCCTTATTGGTGATCTTATAGCCAATCTTGTCACTCTTGGCTGCCAGAAATTCTCAACCCTATACTTATCTCTCTCCTTAGTGTTCTGGGTAGAGCAAAAGGAGAGAGAGAGAGAGAGAGAGAGAGAGAGAGAGAGAGAGAGAGAGAGAGAGAGGAGGGAGGGAGGGAGGGAGGGAGGGAGGGAGGGAGGGAGGGAGGGAGGGAGGGAGGGAGGGAGGGAGGGAGGGAGAGAGAGGAGTCCTCTCTACATTGCTCCAAAGAAAAGATTTCCTTCCCAGTGATGCTTTTGGTATTACTGATCAGGGAATGTCCCACCTCACAGAGCTGGAATGAATGACAGAGCAATAGATATGCCTCTACTGAGGTCCAATACTGGATGGATAGGGAGGTATACATAACTAAACAAATACATACACAGAATATATATATATATATATATATATATATATATATATATATAGAGAGAGAGAGAGAGAGAGAGAGAGAGAGAGAGAGAGAGAGCTAGGTAATAGAAGATAGATGATAGTGTAGAGATAAGCAGATAGATGATAATAATAGACAGCTTTCTAGATAATAGGTAGTTATTAGACATGATATATTGGTAGATGAATGATAGACAAATGATGATAGAGGTTAGATAGATAAATGAATGATAGATGTTAGAAAATTAGATAGATGATAGATAGATAGATAGATAGATAGATAGATAGATAGATAGATAGACTAGCAAACAGGTGGGTGGATGGCTGTATAGTTAGATGATAGATAGATAGATAGATAGATGATAGATAGATGATAGATAGATAGATAGATAGATAGATAGATAGACAAGCAAACAGGTGGGTGGATGGCTGTATAGTTAGATGATAGATAGATAGATAGATAGATAGATAGATAGATAGATAGATAGATAGATAGATGACAGATAAATAGATAGATAGACAGACAGACAGACAGACAGACAGATGTTAGATAGCCAGTTGGCCAGCCAAATAAACCAAAATCTGAACTCCTGGACAATTTGGGATTTCGTGTTTTAGCTATCCCCGAAGGAGTGTGGATTAGCATTTTTGAATCCCATCATGCTACCTGCCTGCACTGTCGCTCTTAGAGAGGCCTCTAGAGAGTCCCCCTGGAAGTGCACTGGAGGACGTTCAGTCTCATCTCCTGCCTAACACATCTAAGTTCAGTCTCCAGGTGTTTATGCAGAGCCTAGTCTCCAACAGTGTTTTTAAAAGTTACATTTTCAAATTGGGAGGTTAAAAAAATAAACCTCTGAAATGCAGAAATAATGTGCAGAGTGAAGCGCATGGTTTCCAAATGAAACAAGCTGGGCCCAGACTTTCCCTTTCCTCCAAGAGACTCGTGATGAAAGTCTGCTCAGCCATGCCAGCTCCCCTGTTGCATACTCTACATAAGCTTCTGCTACTTCAGGTTGAAGTGTGCTAACTTCCCACGTGTCTTTGTAAGTGAGCCCATGTCAAATCCCGAGTGTGGATTTGGAGTTTGGAGGAAAGCGCTTCAGGACGATCCACTTTGCTGTGTCCTTTAATTTTATTTCTCTCAATACTTAATCTTATATATTGAGTAGGTGATCACAAATTGCTTGTTATTCAGTGAAGGTCCCTCTCATGTGCATATCTGGGGACTTTTAACTGATTGGCTGCTGCCCTCTTGAGACTTGCTGTTCACTCACATCTCACAGTCTAGCCCCGCCACAGCCTGTGATCCTGTAGGACTTAGTGTAAGGACGAACAACTTCAGGCATTCTAATACATAAACAAGCGATGGAAACAGGCAGTCTTGGACATACGGGTCTGTCTTATTGGTTACTTTATAGGAACCATGAGTTATTATCCTCTGAAGTGTTGGGACAATGTTATTAGAATTTAAAAGAAAATTCCCAGGACAGGCTTGCTGTCAATCAGAGCAGCTGCCTGGATGATAAGAGAGAAGAGAAAGCCATGCTGCTTAAGTTACCTCTACCTGGACATCAGTCGCATGGAGAAAAAGCAGCTACATGGCAATGATGGGGGTGCTTTGGAGAGTAAGGGAGTCCCGAGTGTTAGGGAAGGTAGGGAAGCATGAACTATGTACTCTGAAATAATAATAATAATAATAATAATGATGATGATGATGATGATGATGATGATGATGATGTCAATGGCAGACATAGGGTAAACTCTTAACAAGCACATGCTCTTCTCTTATTGGCAGGACTCAGTGCTTCTCTGAGTTTGCATTTAAATGTTTGATAGTAAAGAATTCCCAGACCCCATTTAGGTTTTGGTCATCTTCTTGAGAATTAGAACTAGCAATTCAATTGTAGAAAGCTTACCCTTGACTTAAAAACTTTTTGTATATAAAGGTAATTGGAGTGTGAGTGTTATTGTAAGTAATATTTTCCTTTATTTTTTATTTTCTACTATTTTATAGTGGGAAATACTTATGTGGTTTATATGACATCAGTTAATAGTTTTACTGTGGTTATTTTTATTAATTTGGTAGATCAATGACATCATTAATATGGCAGATATTCTGTATGAATTGAGACTGGATCTCCCAACTTTCCATTCAGTTCACATACAATTTAGAAACGCCATGAAAATATGTTTTTAAGACCTTTTAAAAAATCCTTTCTATATAATTTGGTGTTTCAGAATGGCACTATTTTGGATGTGGGTTGGTAAACTGCTTTCATAGGACACTTTCTCCCAATCCTTACAGACTGGAATCTCTGAGACTCTGGGACACTCAGCTGCCTTGGCCCAGAAAGCGCTCTCTGCCTATTCAGTTTTTGCCACTGCCCTTGGCACTACAAGCCTGCTTCCTCTTCTCCTCCTGAGTTTCTGTATAATAAGTGTGTCTGGGTTTCTGTTGCACGGAACGTCCCCAAGTGAGAGAGGCTCTGGGGCAGTCAAACAAAGGCAGGATTTCATTCACCTGGCACGCTGACCCCTTGGATCCTGGCTGGAAACTGGCACTGGAGTCCAGGGCTGAGAGCAGAGCCTTACATAAGCCCTAGTCCCAGCAGCTGTTGCCTGCCTCATGGCAATAAGGGACCTATTCTTCCACATGAGTTCTTGATGTTATACAACATGATATTCTATACCCACACAAATAAATGGGCATGTGCATATGTATATACACCCAGAGATTTCTACGAATACCACCCTCAGTGTCCTCAGACTGACACCCAGCTCTAATGGAAAAGGATAGTGTCTGTTAGAAGATTAAGTATTGACAAGATTCCCTGAATAACCTTCTTGGACTTTTCTTCCTGTATGGCAGGATTAAAGGATTAACAGGACAGGCTACCTATGGGTGCCCTAGATCACAAATTGGGCTGTGTCCACAATCACAAAACTGAGGTGCTCCCGAAGAACCAGAGTTAGAGGTAAGTGGGCCTGTGTGAAATTTGCTAATAGTCTCCCATCCTATATATGGAAGAAAAAGGGAGGTTCAAATCATTGTGTATATTGTACTTCACATGCCCGAGGCCCTGCTGGAGGCCAGACTCTTCTCACAAGCCAGCCTCCAGAGCAGCTACCTTTCTGCAGTTCACTCCCACCTAAGTCTCTCTGGAAGGACACTGCCCACTTCCTTGAGATCTACTTTTTGTTCCAAGTAACCAATCAAGTGACAGCCAAAAAACTTCTACCACCTGTAGAGGAAGTCCAACCCTCCTTATAGCTCTTCCCAGGCTCAAATCAGATGTTCTTTTCATCTTGGAAATATTAGGACTGCTATTATTATCATCATTATCATAATTACTATAATTATTGGCTAATTTGGGGATATGAGCTTTCAGCAAGCCAACTTTCTTAGAGAACTAATTGTTTTCTTTTCCTTTTCTTGTTCATTTGCTTTTAAAGACAAGGCCTTCTGTTGCCCAGGCTGAACTCAAGCTTGCTATGGAATTGAAGCTAGCCTTGAAGTGTTGATCCTACTTCTTTTTCTTCCACAGTATTAACGTCACAAGGGTAACTGACTAGACCTGGCCTGAGAACCAGTTCTTAAAAACTATGTAAGCAAAATAAGATTAGCATGAAATATTTTGAAACCCACAGGGACTGGCCTATTTTAAGGAGCTATTTACTACTTTTTATGTTCACTTTGCTACTTACAGGCTATTGTAGTCTGTGTATATAATTTCAACATTTCAAATTTTACTTTTCAGGTAGATAAGCATTGCTTGGTTTTCTCTTCTGTGGTGAGTTAAGCTTTTCATTCTGATAAGTATCAACTTCCGCTTTTTTAAACCAGGTCAGTTAGTTTAGAACTATTCTTCCAGTAGGCCCCCGAGTCAACGTGACCTTTATTTTAAGGATTAGTTTGGCGTGACTTTTACATATTTTGTTGTTCATGTTGATTTGAGACCGGACATAGAAGTCAAGGCTAGATCACCTGGTGGATTATTTTCTACGTTATAGTTCTTTCTTGTTGTGGAATTAAGATTGAAAACCAAAGGGGGGAAAAACAAAGCAAAAGTCTCTCAACTGGAATTACAGAGGAATTCAATAATCCAGAGAAGACTGGTAATAATGGGGTCAAAACTGTGTCATGGATGACTAGTGACAACTCACAGGCTTCCATGTGCTAATGGGCTGGAGGAAAGTAGCTGTGTCATGTCTACAAAGGACTCTTTGTTCATCTCCCCCATTTTTACAACTGCAGTTAGTTCCTAAAGTGTGTGACTTAGGAGTTATTATCTATAACTAATTCTGACTTATGTACATGGAAGAGACAGACTGAAACCATAAATCGAGGACTGTGTCTTTTGTACCCAGAATGAACATATTGTTTATAGACTCTGAATAAGAAACCTACCCTTCCTTTTGGAGAAGACACAGAATAGACCTTTGCAGGTGACTTGACTGAGGTTTTGTTTAAAAGAAGACAACAAGGAGAAATGCTGCAATTGTTCCGAGAATTATAAACACAAATAATTGTTGTTGTTGTTGTTTTTCCTGTTACCAAATGTCCTCTAGGGATATTTTGCTACCAATATGGTGATGGCGACCCATGGTTTACACAGGTATGGGTCTGGTCTTATTTCTTCCTGGCTTCCTTGTGGCTGTTAGAGTGTATGTTATCCCAGGCTGTGGTGCTCAACAGCAGTGGATATCATCTATTTAAAACATAATGACACACTTACTCTCTAGGATGTCAGGTATATAGATGGAGATTTACTTTCAATCAAATATGAAGTTGGGAGGGGAAGAAATCTAGTATTTGGTAGCAGAAACTACCTTTAGTTTAGCAGAAACTAACTTTATTCTATTCTCTTGGGAGCTACATTTAATTGGCTCCTAACTTAAGAGGAAAACCAAAGACTCATAATACTCAATATTATGGATGTAGAAAGAAAAACATCTTAATAAAGAACCGACTGGCCATCATGAACACTCCGGTCAGTTCTTTGTTTAGAACAATTTGTTACCTCATCCTTAAAGGCTTCCTTGTCCAAGAAAAGTCTTTGCATAGAAAAGGATTTTTGAAATCAAGGGTTCTTCCTTTGCCCCTACCTATTTTAAGACTATGCAATTATGATTTAAGGTCTTAGCATTGACACAGACCCCTGAAATATGTGAACCCCTTAATAAAATTTAAAAGTATCAAGGGACATCTGTAAAAGAGTTTTTTTTTTTCTTACAATTTCTTTAAAGTGCTTCTGGGTAAGAAGACTCATCCTGCCCTGGGAGGAGTTAGTGTGATTCAACTTGTGCCGATGCTCAGCAAATCGATCTGTGACTTGAGCTGTAAAGGAAAAATTTATTAGGCTTTAAAGGAAAGCTAATAAAGCAGATCACATTCACCATGCACTAGGATAAATTGTGGCTTGACTCTACTATTTATGCCTAAAGAGTGCATTCAAAATAGGAAAGGAGGAAAAATAAACTTGGACAGAATTCCAGGGAAGTGTAGAATTTTTTGTGAGATTTTATGACCTGAGAGAGGGTTATCATAAGTAAATCATTTAACAAGTCCAGGCAAAATAAATACACATGGTCGTGTTTTGACCATTAATGGCTCTTGACCACTTGGATGATCTTCATACATTACAATGCTTGCTCCAATGGCAGCAATATTGATTTTAATCAGAACAATTTTGCAATCTGCTACATGTTCCCTTGTGCAATGCCCTATTTTTCTATCACCTCATAACAACCTTTGAAGATAGCCTTGGTAGCTTTTATTCACCTCAATTTCTTTAGAGGCTAAGACCAAAGTGTCTAGAAGTTCAACAACTTGAAGAACGGGGTTAGCAACAGAATCCTGGCTTCTTGGTTGCTGCTCCAAAGTTTCCTAGGAAGCCTTGGGAGCAAGTTTGTAAGTAAGATGAGACCTATTTAAATCTCCAGGAAGAAAAGAGCACAGGCTTCCTATATTTCACATAATAGGAAACCCATCTCAGCTGTTTTTAAGAGAGATGATGGTTTCATTTGTCTGTGTAACTGAAAAGTCTGGGAGGACTGGTTAGTATAGATTGATCTACATCCTCTAATTTCTTGTCTCAAATATGTTTCTCTCAAATCTGAGCATTCTTTCATTCCGTGTATGTTTATTCCTCAGGCAAGCTCTTCTCATATGGTACAAGGACGGACAACCACCTGCAGCTCTTAGTCTTATAACCTTCTAAGGCCAACACCAGTGAGAGCAAATTCTGCCCTCCCCACTTTCTGTCAATAGTTTTGCCCTAAGCCTTCACATTGGTCTTTTCTCTGTAATGATTTAGGCTTGTGTCAGGAGATACGATGTTTCCTATTGACCAGACCTGGTTCATAGGACTATGATCAAGGAAGAAGATGGGGGCATGCAGGCAGAGACTGTCCGTTCATTTCCCAGCTGCCCAGACCCGAAATAATCACACTGCAACTATATTAATTAAAACACTGCTTGGCCTATTAGCTTAGGATTCTTATTGACCCATTTTTTTTATTAATTTGTGTATTGCCACAGGTTGTGGCTAACCAGGTAAAGTTCTTTCCGGTGTCTGTCTCCTTTGGCGGCTACAGGACTCTAATCCTTGTGTCTTCTCTTGTGTTCTTTTCTTTTTCTTTGTCTTCTCTCTCATGGGATAGTTTTTGTTTTTTATTATATCTTATTTTGTTATATTTAAAATATGAAAGCAGACTGAGCAAGCCATGAGGAGCAAACTAACAAGCTGCATTCCTCCGTGGCCTTTGCATCAGATCCTGTATCAAGGTTCCTGCCTTAAATTCCTATCCTGACTTTCCTCCCTGACAGAGTAGGACCTAAGAATTGTAAAGGGAAATGAACCTTTCCTTTGCAAAGCTGCTTTGGTCAAGGTGTTTTATCTTGGCAATAGAAACCCTAAAACATCTACCTGCTAGGGGAGGTGCATTTCCTAGGTAGGGATCTTGAATTGAGTGACTAGGGAAGCCGAACTGGGCACTAGCATGTATACATACATATCTCTTTGTTTCGGATTGCAAATGTCGTAAGATCAGCTGCTTCTCTATGATGGACTGTGCCTTGAAATGCTAGCTAAAATAAAGCCTTTCTGTTTTAACGTTGAGTTTGTCATTTATCAAAGCAACAGGGAAAGAAATGATAGCACTGGGCTTCCAGATATGACACTATTTAAATTAGGTTCTAAAATCGACATAAAATACTTGTAGAAAATATCAGAACTTCCATAGTGATTAATAGATCTAGTGTCCAGATGAAGAATAATAGTGGGAAAGACAATTCAGAAACATCCATTGGTTTCTCAAGTTATTTTCAAGTGCTTCTGCTATTTATCTCATTCAGGATGAAACATATACATTGAGCTAGGCACTTTCAAAAAACAACACAATTGCTTCAGGTCTTACTGAAGCCACTCAATTTCTGCCATGTTGTACTTCCACAAAAGCTATCATGACTAAGCATCTTCATCATGTACTAGAGAAAGATGCAGGGACACTGATGAATGGTGTGTGTGTGTGTGTGTGTGTGTGTGTGTGTGTGTGTGTGTGATACTCTAAGGAGTGAAGAACAGACACTGAATTCTTTTGCTATAACACTTTACAGTGAGCATAAACCATTGTTTCTTTTATTTGTTTTCTTTGTTTGTTTGTTTTTGTTTTTCCAGGCCAGGTTTCTCTGTAACTTTAGAGCCTGTTCTGGAACTAGTTCTTATAGACCAGTCTGGCCTTGAACCCACAGAGATTCACCTGTCCCTGCCTCCCTAGTGCTGGGATTAAAGGCGTGTGCCACCACCACCTGGCTAACCATTATTTCTTGCCAATAGCTCATTTCATTGATACACCTCTTGGTAGACAATGACATACTGTATCAAGGTTTCATTAGACTTATTCTTAAGAACTATACAATCTACGGCCAAAGAATAATATGTTACTTCAAATTCATATTTATATCTCCCATATTTGTTTCCTAAATATAGTTTACTTTAAAAGCATTATTAATAACAGCAAAAATCAGGCAGTTATTTCCTCCAAATATCTTCTCAGGATATGCTACTTGATTCGTGACTAACTAGATAGAAGGTTGTGGCATTGTAGGAAGACCCTGGTAGCCTGCAGAGACAGCACTTAGATGGGTAGCTACTTCCCCATTGTTTCTTGGTGGCAGGAGTGACTAGGAAGAGCCATGGGCTGACAAATCTTTTCTTAGGTGAAATAGTTCTTCCAAATTAGTTGCTGGAATGGTTTCTTACACTGAAATAAATCTTGAAATGTGTGTAAGGAAAGCCAGTCTGTTAGAACCCTACTTTTCTATTCCAAGTGTCAGTGTGTAGTTCATACACAACACTCAAGTCTGCACACAAACAATACGGTTAAAATCTTAATGAACTCAATAGATAGGAGGAAGGTCTCAGTTATCTTAGATACCCTTCCTAAAGTGTCTCGGTGAGCTTTAATGTTTTCTTGACTTCGGAGGCAGATCCTAGGTCTCTGTAAATGACAGGCAAATGCTGGTTGCTGTATGTTACTGTTTCTGGCTGTAACTGACACTTAACCCAAATGAGGATAAAGAATGCGCACTAGACAAGCTCTTTGAGTTCTGCTACTCTTTAATTATTCTTTATATCACTGTCAAAAATATGATTATCCTAAAACAAGGAAGAACAGAGCAGGGAAGACCCACCCAGATCATAGGAAGTAAAGCACCCCTTGGAGTTCCTGTTACATATGCACCCTACAGCGTTCAAATAGGATTTTCTTGGTTGTTACAGTATTGGTTTTGCTTATGAACATCACAAATGAGGCAGAAAGAAGCTCAATGATGAGACATGTGTAGTTAGAGAAGCTTGGCTGAGACTGGTGGGCAGGGGATAAACTGTATAGGTTAGTCTCAACCATGTATATCACAATACGATGCTTATCACATGTGTGCCTAGGGCCATGGTTCTGACTCTTGGCCAAACCCAGATAAAAGACATTAACTCGTGGTTATCATAACCCTGTATTTTTGCTCAAGGTAGACCTGGGCAACCTGTTCACATGAAGTGTTTAGTCTGATGACTTTTTTCATTTCTCATTATGGCTTTTAGTCTTCTGTGTTGCTCTGTCTCATCAGGCAGCTTATTTTGACTAACTGACCAGAGACCCTTCTCTGGACTGCGCTGTGAATCACCCAAGAGCTTTATCACACAATTGTGCTATAAGTGGGACAGTTTTCACATTATTGTCACTAGCATGAAATAACACACACACAAGTCCACAGCTGCATTTTAAAACCATGACCCCTATACTTTTACAACTGCTGCTAAGGTAAATCCTTTCCATTGTCTTTTCAAATTTAGTTGAGAACTGAAAGCAAAACAAAATATACCTCTGGAAAAAAATTCAATTTTCATTTGCTCCTCTTTGCTGAGACCATTGTATAAGGTCTGCTAATGAAGACCTTGTTTTCCTTTGTCATCTCTTGCTCACACATCATTCAGTCTTGGCACTCAAGCATTATGTTTGACAATTAGAACCACATATGAAGAGAGAAATATTAATATGCTTAAAAATCCTCCCTCCCTAAATGAGGAACTAGGCAGCTAGCACTTTGAAAAGAGACAAAATAATATGTCACTGTATCCTGCATGGCATCTTCCTGAAAAATTAAAGTAGACTCATATGAGGATTTCATAGACCATTAGGAACTTGATAACACCATCATATTTCAGATTTTCCTTGCCAGTTTGTGTAGGCCAAATTATTGATGATATATTCACTGGGTATTAGCAGGGCCATTTTTAAACACATTGTAAGACAGGAATGCAATTACCATCCCAATGGGCCTTTGCATTCTGCAGTCTTCAATCACTAATTTAGAATGCTTAATTATGACACAACTTTCCTCTCATATGAAAATATGCTCACAGTGAAGGTAACACATATTATATTATCAAGTCCTTGTTTTCATACCTAGCAGTTCTCCACCAATATATTTTCTGGGTCTCCAAGGGCAGTGGAGGAGATGTTTCACATAATCTGAAGATGTAGGTAAAAATCTAAGTTTTGAAAGCCAACATGCCAACCATAAAACCACACTGCCCCACCTCCATCCCAGTCACCTGCCTAGAGTGGGTGATTTCATTGATGTTGGACATAAATAGAGCAATCCTATGTAGGAATTGATGCAAGAATTGCAGATAGACACTTTCCACCTGCCAAACAACACTGAATAGCTTCTAAACTTAGCATTACCTGTAGAGAAAACTTCAGTGCAAATGTCAGCATGGGGATACACACCCTCATGCAATTCCTGAGGATTTACTCTGCTATAATATAAAGGGGTATGTTGAACAACCCAAAGACTTAGAATCAGTACCATGTGGAAGGGGAGACAGAAAACAATTTGAACTAATGGGAAAAGAAAGACTCCCAAATTGTATGACATTTTAAGTTGGAAATGATAAGTCCATGTCAAGAATATGTACAGAAGTAGAATTTATGATTCAGAGCTAAGTTTGATTTAATAAAAATAATTTATAGACCTGAATTTTGTGGGCTATCTAAACAATAAAGAGAATGTTTACTAGAAAGTGAAAGGAGATCAGGTTAGATGTTACACAGCATGGACTTGCAAGGAGTCTGAGTTTGACATTACCCACAGTAGAATACTTTTTTTTTTTCAGCAGAAGAGCAACATGATCAAGTCTGTTTTTTAAGTAGTATCTTGAAGCATGGGTTGATGGAGGACAACTTTGACAGCACATAGCATAAGCATGAAGCTGTCAGGAAGCCACTCCAGGGATGATGAAGGCTTAGATCCTTTGCAAGGGAGATGGAACCAGTGGTGGGAAAGAGCACTGGGGCTTTGAGAACTCGGGGGAGTACGTAGATGAGATGCAGACACGGTAACTTGGTGGCTGGTAACGTTCTGTGTGCCAAGAACTATCTTAAGATAGTTTCTGAAGAAAGAAAATGTGGAGAATTGTCCATCTGTGTGTTATTATTTTGTCTGAATAGAGCTATATAGAGCCCCTGAGAAAACACTCACCCGTTTCCTTGTAAATTACCTAAAGACTCTTTGCTAAAGATGATTTTTTTTTAAGGCAGGATCTCATGTAGCCCAGGCTGACCTGAAACTTACGATAATCCAGTCTAGCTTCAAACTCCAGATCTTCCTGTCTCTGCTTCCTGGGTGCTAGCATTATATAGACTTGCTTTGCACAGTGATCACAGTGCATGTGTTTGCATGTGTGTGCATGAACGTGCATGTACATGTGTGTGTATGTGTGTGTGTTACTTAATTGTATTTGGCACATGCTAGGCAATCAGTTCAGCAACTGATCCATATTCCAACACATTAGAGAATTTTTTTTTTGGTCTAAAATTGCTTTATTCCAGGATTTTTGTTTGTTTTGTTTTGTGAGATAGCATTTCTCTGTGTAACAACCCAGGATGTCTTGGAACTCACTCTGTAGACCAAGCTGGCCTTGAACTGACAAGAGACCCACCTGCCTCTGCCTCCCAAGTAATGGAATTAAAGGCATTGGCGACTACTGCCCAACTACTACTGCCCAACTACCAGGATTTATTTTTAATGCATATAGTCTGTGATACATCATCAAAATTCACTATGTCTTGGTTAAATTAATTTGTGAAAGGAACCATTAAGAAGGCTATACGAGAAGGATATATAGATAAAATTAAGTCTCTTCTTCAGAATTGTGTGGAATTCGTTAATATTTACAATCATACCACAGAACCTACTGTGCTCTGATGGCCCTTTAAGATGTCTGAGACTAGCTACTCTTTCAAACTTGGTTGTTTCCATCCTTTGGCATGGGTCTCTATTTGGTGTCATCCCAGGCACTGGTTCAGTCCCTCTCTTTCTAAAACATCTTGAGTACACCATATATGTGCATCATACTTGCTAACACATTTGAACTCAGTCCATGTTCCTATTATTTTTGACTTTTCCATTAAGTCCAAAAGGTATTGATTATAAAATTAGCTAGACCTGGAAAAGTTTGGCTTTGCTAATCTTAGGGAAATGGTGCTTGGAAGTATCATAAAAGGTACAATTTCCAAATTAGTTTAGGATTTATAAGACATAGAAAAATTATTTGTGTATGTGTGTGTTCACGTGTGTGCATGTATAAGGAGGCCAGTGAGAAATTTTAATAACTTTTCAGGAGCCATCTGCTTTGGTTCTATCACCTTTTTCTCTATCTCTGTACTTCTGTGTCTGTCTGTCTATCTATCTATCTATCTATCTATCTATCTATCTATCTATCTATCTATATATCTGTCTGTCTATATATTATGTATGTGTGTACATATGTATTCATGTATCTTTCTGATTGTCTGTCCATCTGTTCATCTATCTGTCAGTCCATCCATCCATCCATAAATCCATCCATCCATCCATCCATCCATCCACCCACCCATCCATCCGTCCATCCATCTTCTACCTACCTATTTTTCCCCCACTCTTTATAATGGTTCCTCAGTGTCTAGTGTCTGTCCTTGAACACACCAAGCAGGCTGTGATAGTGACTATCACAACTACTATCACAACTGTTAATCCTAAGGGATCTGCCTGTTTCCGCTGCCACAGTGCTGGGATTACCAATACACCACAATGCCTGACATTTTGTTGTGGGTTCTGGGGCTGGAACCAGTGAAAGCAGTTTCCACACTGACACCTCAGCCCCTTAAATAATTTCCTGACACAAATAAAATATACTTTAAAAACTCCATCCTCTCTTCTTTTTTCCAGCTATGAGTACTTTCTCAGTTTCTCTCTGAGGCTCAGTATTTAACCTTCTAAAGCGAGGGTAATAGAGTCAAATTTATAAGGCTCTTTTAAGTTTTATATGAAAGAAAATGTCTGATTTGCAGTCTGCTTATCACTTTGTATACCAGAAAGTTCTTGAACTGTGAGTTAATAGTAGTGGAAGTGACTCGTCTGGCGTAATGAGTCTTTGACTTCCATTCCTGACCCAAGTTCCCTGAAACACCCCTCTTTTCAAATGTCCGCGTGCAAGGGCAGGGTTCAAACTACTGTCAAAAAGCAGAGGCAGTTATGTGAGCTTGAAATGTCAGATAGAAAGGAAGACTATGCTCTCAGGTCATCACTGACCCCAGGTTGGGTATTTATGATTCCACACAGGATCCCATGCTACTCAGCCAGTTGCACATATGATAAACCCCAGAATTCACAGAAAGGATGAAGCTTTGTAGATAGGTTTTCCATTAACAACTTCTAGGTTTTATGCTGTTTCAGAGGGGTGATGAGTTGGGCCAGTGTCTGCAGTTTTCTACTGAGAATGAAGAATTCCACTGTCACAGCAGATTCCCTGGCAGAGCACACCCTTTGTGGAACACATCATTGCGTCCCACCAAAAGGAATAACATTGTCTCGTGGTGTTTGGGGAAAAACATGGTAGGCATTGACTAAAACCACAGGGAGAGGATGTTGTCACTTTTGCTTGGTTTGAAAGCAAATCATGGCTATTTTGATGTGTCCAGTTACCAACAAAGTCAGCATAGCTAAGGAAAAGATCAATTTTCAAAGCGCTCCTCCATTGAGTCAATGAGGTATGACTGCAAAGGAAGTAATAAATTATGTTTTTCAGTGTTGCTTGAAGAGATCAGTTACCACTAGGGTGTGTGTGTGTGTGTGTGTGTGTGTGTGTGTGTGTGTGTGTGGTGTGTATGTGCATGTGTGTGCTGTATCCTTTACTGCTCTTACCACTTAATTTAATACTGCAAAAAAGTTTTAAAAAACAACTTCTATACATTCATGCTACGTTTTTGAAACATTGTTCTTCTTGATTCTAAGTTGTTCACAAATGGCCATCTAGAAAGAAAAGGGTACCTTGTAGACAATAAAAAGATATATGTAAGTATTATACATTTCAGAGTTATCACACAGGCATGGGATTCTCCATTTCTGCAGCATGACTGCAGGGATCTCACACTGTCAGCATCTCCTCTGAGGCTTGTTACTAGTGAAGCTGTCTCTTTTATGAAGCCTTCATATTCATAAGGCGATGGCTCTGCTTGCTCTTGGCAGGCCCTATCCTCGCTCTGTTAAACTGGAAGTCATTTATCTGAATCGAGGCCCACTATTGGAACAAGCTGAACAAGAACTCACAACGCACATAAAAGCTTTTGGAAGAGGCCTGGGATTGGCTCTGGGGGTGGATAGAATTCAAATGCAAATGCATTTCATCAGAGGTTTGCCTTGGATGCCAAGTTTTGAGGCAAAAGAAGGACCAACTACTGATCATTTGCTCTTTCCTCCCCAAAAAACAGAAAGCAAACTACAGTCAATATTCCCCTTTCAAAATAATGTCATAAAAGGCCTGAAGAAAGCATTGTGAGGCTTAGTCCATCATTACAGAAGATGCTACCTATGATGCCATTTTACCATTTTACATTGGATTGAGCCTTTAAAAGAAAGTGGGGAAGAAAATTGCCAATATCTATACATTATGGGAAGAAACACAAAATTGAAGAGTAGCCATATGTAGAAGGCCAGAGAGACAGATCAGTGAGTATAGCACTTGAGGGCAAGCATGAGGACCTGGGTCTGTGTCCCCCGCATTCACATGGAAGCTAGGCATGACAGCATCCATCTAAAATCCCAGCACTGGGCCAGGGAGGCAGGACATGAAGTTCCGGTGCTGCATGTGCTAGCTAGACAGTCTGTTGCTAGTTCTTAGGGCTGGGCCTGCTCATTCCTGGTTCTACTTTGATTTTCAAGAAATTGATATAAAGGCTTCTACAGATTTATAAAGTATCAAGATAATTTTATTTATTTTTTTTCTATTTTTCTTTTATTAAAAATACATTTTTTCATACAATATATATTGACTATGGTTTTCCCTTCCTCAACTCCTTACAGCGGACCCTCCCTACTTCTGTCTTATCCTTATCTATACCCTTTTTCTCTCTTGTTAGAAAACAAATAGGAATCTAAAGGATAAGAAAATAAAATAAGACAACACAAAAACAAACAAAAGATCAGAATAGGACAAAACAAACTGAAGAAAAGCAGCAAAGAAAAATGACAAAAATCACATATTGTTGTAGAGACTCACATGTTCACAGACCCAAGAATAGCATAAAAGCACAAAACCAGAAGCCATAATATATACACAACAGACCTGCAATATTTAAAAAAGGAAAGAAAAGAGGGATGAGAAGAAATAAGCTCTGATGAAACATTATAAGACAATGTGCCTTTAAGGATACCACTGAATTCATTTTTGTGGTAGCCATCTATTGCTGCCTATGGGCCTCCTCTTAAGAGTGATTTGTATCCCCAGTTAGGCGCCACTGGATAAATAATTTTTCATTTTCAAGTTGCTCTCAAATGGGGCTAGCTTCTGAATTTACAGTGGGGCTTCTGTCTGCTTCCCCTCTTACATCTGGGACCCCGTCTGGGGCAGTTCTTTCCTAGCCTGTGTGTGCTGCAACAGCCTCTGTGAGTTCATATGTCTGTCAGTCTAGTGTTTAGAAAGCTTTGTTTAGTTGCTGTCCTCCATCTCCTGCTGGCTCTGACAATCCTTCTGCCTCCTGCAGAGTTCCCCAAGCCCTGATGGGAAGGATTTTATGGAAACGTCTGATTTAGGATTTAGTGTTCCAAGGCCTCTCACTCTCTGTATATTATCTGGTTCTAGGTCTCTATATTTGTTCCCATTAACTGCAAAAGGAAGCTTCTCTGATGATGATTGAGCAAGGCACTGACCTATGAGTATAACAGAATGTTGCTCGACGTCATTTTATTGTTAAATTTCTTTAACTTTAATTCTGTTGGCTAAAAATTTGTGTGTCTTTGTGTGTGTGTGTGTGTGTGTGTAGCACAGGAGGAAGGTTAAATCTCTGAAATATAATATTGTTATTTATGTTGATTTCTGGTTTTTACAGAACATCACTTATTGAGGACTAAATGTCTTAGTGTCTAGTGTGCTGAACATAAGAATAATGATAAAATATACACAAAAACAGACACGTGGTAGTGACACACACCTTTATTGTTAGTACTTGGGAGGCAGAGGCAGACATATCTCTTAGTTTGAAGCCACCCTATTCTATAGAGTTCCACCTAGAAAAACCCTGTCTTGAAAAAAGAACGAACCACCACCAACAAAAACAAGCCAAGCAGTAGTGATCCACGCCTTTAATCCCATCACTTGTGAGGCAGAGGCAGGAAGACAGTCAGCCAGGTCTACAAAGCAAGTTTCAGGACAGCCAGGACTGTTATACAAGAAACCCTGTCTTGAAAAACAACAAAAAGCAACAAAAACCCAAACAAACAAACAACACAAAAATATTTACATATGTGCACTAACCTCATTCTATTCAATTAAAATATCTTTAAACTTGGATTGAGTATTTTCCTAGTTCTATAAACATTTCTGTTGATATTTTATAAATTAGTATATTTTCAGATATGTAGGGATTTTTATTTATATTTTAATAAATAAGGCTTGTCTGAAGATCAGAATGCAAAAGTTATACTGCTAGAGGCCAGGGAGTGGTGGCACACACCTTTAATCCCAGGAATCTGAAGACAAAAGTCAGAAGGATCTGTGAATTCAAGGCTACCCGGGACTAAGGCCAGAAACAGATACAGGTGGTGGTGACTCACACCATTAATCCCAGTGTTTGGGAATCATACACTTTTAACCCAACATTATGGAGGTGGAGACAGAAGCGATATGGATAGTCAGAGAGAGGAATATAAAGAGGAAAAGACAGGAACTCACTGGAGTCTCTAGTCTGAAGATTTATGGAAACAGGACCTTGCCCTTTAGGCCTAAAGATTAGGTAGCGATAAAAGATCTCTCTAGTGGTTGACTGCTTTGCCTTTCTGATCTTCAGCTTGAACCTCAATATCTGTTTCTGAGGTTTTTTTTTCTCATTTTTTTATTAAAAATTTCCTTCTCCTCCCCTCCTCCTCCCCCTTCCCTCCCCTCCCTTCCACCCATACTCCCACTCCCTCCCTCTCCAAGCCAAAGAGCCATCAGGGTTCCCTTCACTATGTTAAGTCCAAGGTCCTCCCAACTCCCCCTAAGTCCAGGAAGGTGAGCAACCAAACTGACAAGGCTCAAAAAATGGGAACTTGGGGGGGTGGGATGGGGAGATGGGGGAATGGGGAGAGAAAAGTGTGAAGTGGAGGATGGGAAGAGCTTGGGGGAATAGGATGGTTGGGATATAGGAAGGGTGGATATGGGAACAAGGAATTATATATCTTAATTAAGGGAGCCATTCTAGGGTTGGCAGAGACTTGACTCTAGAGGTGTTCCCAGGTGTCCAGGAAGACTCCCCCAGCTAGTTCCTTGGGCAGCTGAGGAGAGGGTGCCAGAAATGTCCAGATCCTATTGCCATACTCATGAATATCTTGCATATCACCATAGAACCTTCACCTGGCGTTGGATGGAGAAAATGACAGAGCCCCACATAGGAGCACTGGACTGAGCTCCCAAGGTCCTGATGTTTCTGAGTTTTTATTATTCATGCTACATATGTGTGTCAGTATATTTTATCAGATTTACTATTTCTTTGTTCTCTATGATTTGGGCCCATCTCTTACTTGCTCCCCTTCTCTCCCATCGTAATTCCAGGTTATATACATGGATGACAGACAGACAGACAGACAGACAGACAGAGAGATGGATAGACAGACAGATGGATGATAGATAGTTGTCACTGGTGAAGCTATCAATTACATTTACCTTATTTTTTCTATTCTTATTTGTCATGCTATATACAATTAAAACATGTAAAATAACCAGTCTTCACTGCTTTTGGTGTCTGACATAAGAATTTTATAATTCGTGTATCAACAACAGATGCCAAAATCTACTATCAAGAGATAAATTCTGGATACAAAGCTGAGCTTTGAAGGCCTAACTAGTGCTATAATAGTATTTTTTGAGATAAAAATGTAATCACATCATTTCTCATCCCTCCTCTTCCTCCAAATGCTCCTGTATGCCTCACTTCTATCTTTCAAATTCTTGGCATCTTTTTGATTGCCATGTAAACACGAGAAACAGTCTTCTCCTGGAATGTGCATGCCAACTGGTTATTCAATACCAAATTATTAATCATGAAAACACATACATATGGGTAACATAGAGAGTGAACAGACTGTATTTGTAAAATACAGAATATATGTGTATATAAAATAATACTTTAACATTTCCTTCTATTTCAATAACTTGCTGCTGTATCTTACAACTATGGTCAATGATGTCACAAGTTTATTTATGTGCATGTAACTAATATACATTTGCATATACTTGTGTGTATATATATATATATATATTCATACAAATTTTTGAATAAAACTTAAATGAGTTTTCACTTTCAAAAAAGAATTCAGGAACACAAGTGTTTTGAAAACCTCCAGAGAAATAGCACTTGAATAAGCATGTATTCTTCTAATTACAAATTGAAATACTAAGTAGTGTTTGAGCTAGGAAGATGGTGGAGAAGGGACAGACAACACTTTCTAATATCTCCACAAAATCTTAAACAAAACATGAGCTGTATGGCATGGGGAAAATTTAAATGACATAAAAATGTTAGGGAGGAACACAGACAATAGTAGATAAGCAAAATATGAAATCCCCGAACACTGAAATTTAGATTTTTTTAAAAAAATAAATGTCATGGAGTTTTGTTTTAGGTGCTGGAGTTAAAGCATAGGGAATAGAGAAAATCACCCTCAGTATGGAGCTTTCGGCAAAAGCGTGCCTAAGTGAGCTCCATATATACAACCCAACAATATAAAATCATATGTAGGACGAGAGGTTTGTGATCCACAGAAGCAGTCACTTGAGAAGTGTTGGGGAACTGTTAAGAAGCTCATGGATTCTGTGTTTGGAAATCATTTCAAGATAGTACTTGGAAACAAATATTTGGCTAGGGGAAAGAGCCCTACATTTTTATATTTCTGTGTAACTACATCCTTTATCTACTGCCTAAGCAGCAGGCACATGAAAATCAGCAGAGGCTCAGGAAACTGCAGCTTGAGTGTAGAGCAGTGGACAAAATTCCATATGGACGTGTGGGTCACAATATAAAGATAGTATGCATTTGAGAACAATAGTCTGAGCTCTGGAAAGGTAACTGAGACCAGCCATGTGCAAATATGAGCTAGGTAGTTGGCATAGAGACCAGAATGCTCAGGGCACTCATGATCACTCAGGCCCAATGAGTCACTCGTGCATTTGCCTTGTCTTACTAGGGGAAATGACTTAGTCTGATGCTTTGATGACCTCAGAGAACCAGATACATATGATGGAAATGTAGCCTTTTCTAGGACATTCATTATGCCCATGGACAAACTGGAAAGATACCTGTTCTGACAGAGTAGGCAAAGGTTAAATATATAGGCCAAGTTGATGAGAAAAGTTGTTCCAACAATGAGCTTCCAGATTTCTGCATGGAGAACAGTGACAGGAACTTAGCCTAGCCCCTTTGATAAAAAGTCTTTTGGCCTCATTGGGAACAGCAAGTAGGACATTAAATTGAATTTCTCGTAACAAAATAAACATCAGTTATAAATCATTTGGGGTATGGGAGGATTTGAAGGGAGGTAAGAGAAGAAAGAAATGATGGGGTTCTGTTATAATTTAAAAACTAACAGAAAAAACACTAATTCTCCTCCCTGTTATTGAAAATAGAATTTTCTTTTCCAGGCGTTGTGTGGGGCATGCTCTCCTGTGTGCTGGAACACACCAGAGCTGACCCTGTCATCAGGGTCACAGGAGAACCAGCTCTGAGGGCTAACAATATAGGACAGCTGACCCATGCTTCTTCATATTCTCCCTGCAGCAATCAGGAGATAGGGTCCTGTACTTTGCCTGAACAAAACAGTAGAGCTGGTTCTAGAGATATGAGTTAGGGGGACCCAGATCTGAGGGCCCAAGTGCTGGAGAATTGGACCCAGCAAGAAACCCAAGTGAGAAACTTAAAGGAGCCTGGTTATTGTTTAAGGTTTTTAAAATGAAATTCAAGAGAAATGTAAGAGTTTTTTGTTTTGTTTTGTTTAAAAAAAATTAAGAGTGATACCTATTCATAATTTTTCAAGTGTGCATATGCGTAGTTTTATATAGATGGAGTTGATAGGTTTCTAACAACTAGGTGGGAATAGTGTTCATAGAAGTGTGTGTGTGTGTGTGTGTGTGTGTGTGTGTGTGTGTGTGTATGCATGGTACATGCAGTTAAGGATTTCAGGCTACTGGGGTAATTTTAGAATAGAGGGATGTACATGGCCCATACTAAGTGGAACCCAAGTTGCTAATCATTCCATGTGCTTACATGCCTCAAGTGTAGCCAAACAAGTTAGAAGTAAAGTAAGAGACGTTCTCTAGATAGTAATAAAGAGAGACACTAGTCAACCTCAGACTCCCACATATGCTTGTATGGACACATGCACACACAAACTCTCTCTCTCTCTCTCTCTCTCTCTCTCTCTCTCTCTCCTCATTTTGTGCTACTTCTAAAAACAATATTACTGAAAATTTATCATATTCTGTGTTATTAATGTTGTATCAAACATTATATAATTGTGTCTCATTAGTTTTATTCTGTCACTTAGAAAAACTCTCTTCTTATAAGTATCTTTTATTAATTGTAAATAATTGTAAATAATTACTTATTTTAGAATTGGCTTTTCCTTAGGAAGTGATAGACATTAAGGTATATTGATCACTCTCTAAGATTATTTCCTTATCATAGAATGCCTAGAATTGGAATTGGCTTAAAGATAATTATTTGCTAAAGTTTTTGATTAAAAGTACAAATGAATTTCCAACACCAGAAATAGAAAAAGCACAAATGGATTTATGCTTCCTATAATAGGAAGGAGAAGGTCTAATACCAACAAAACTTCAGTAGTTCTTTTAGTGTCTTCAAGTTCCCTTTGTCAGGAGCCTGGTGGCTGTGCTTTTTCCTCCCAAGGCGGTTTGAATGAGATTTGTGCCTATCACTTATATATTTGAATGTTCAGTCAAAAAGCACTACTGAGAAAGATAGGAGGTGTTGATTTGTTGGAGGAAGTGTGTCACGAGGGGGTGGACTTTGAGGGTTCCGAAGTTCAACCCAGGCCCAGTGGTTCTCCTTTCCTTCTGCCTGTGGATTTGGATATAGAATTCTCAGCTACTTCTACAGCACCGTGTCTGCCTGTATGCAGACATACTCTCCACCATGAAGATAATGGACTAAACCTTTGAAACTGTAAGCAAGCCTCAATTAATTGTTTTCTAAGAGTGGCTGTGGTCACGGTGCTTCTTCTTGTCAATAAAATGCTGACTAAGACACCTCCTTTTGCAGTCCATTTCTTCACTTCTCACATACTGACTGTTGTTCATTATCTAGAGATACTGGTGTCACAATTAGGAGGGGTTCTGGGCATCTAGAGAGTGGGCTAGGAATTATTGTCACACATCTTCTAGTCCACAGAAGCACCCTTTTTTTATTAAAAAGACATCTGATTTAGAATTTCATAATTCCTTTCTTTATGTCTTCCAGGTACACCATGATTTTTTTTAAATGTAGTTTTTATTTATTTTTTGAGAGTTTCATACATGTATATAACACAGTTTGATCATATTCACTCACCACTCTATCCGTACCATTTCTTCCAGAGCCACCTTTCCGAGTCCCCCTCCATCTTCATGTTCTCTTTGGTTGTTATTGTTGTTTATAACTCACTGAGTCCAATTAATGCTCCTTAAGCTGTGGTGTGGACTGATAAGACTCTCTTCCCTCAATGTGACCAGGCTGATAGGCTTGATCTTGTTGAAGTCTTATGCAGCCAACCACTGCTGCTATGAGACCGTGAGTGTAACCAGAAAAACAGTGGTTGAGAAAAAGTGCCAGGGGAGATCTTCCAGGCAAGAGCATCATTCACCAGAAAGTAGAGAAAGTGTAACAGGCAGCCAAGAAAATCTGCAGATGATGCTAAATGTTTTCCAAGGGCAAACATAGCCATCCCTTGAAATGACTGGTTTAAACAATCAAAATTTATTGCTCTTAGTTAGTGAATAATAAATCATTTTGATGAGCTTCTGAATCAATGATTTCAATTATACTTATTTCTTAATTTATTGTGATATTAACTTTCCTTATCCAAAATAATGGCTTGCAAATTAAAGTTCAACACATGAATTTAATTAAAAATTTGGTAATTAAAACGTATCGAATAATATGGGAATTCCTACGTTTGTTAAGTAGTGAAATCACATAGCAATTCTGACAAAAATATCTCCCAGGGAATTGCTAAAGTTAAGGAATATAGAATGACTCACTCAAGATGGCCGGCAGTATCTATGCAGGAGGTAGTTATGTCTTTTTCTTTATTGGAAACAGAATCATCTTCACATTTATCAACCTGTCTTTTTCTTCTGTCTTTACACTGTGCTATAGAGAAGTCCCATTGGGAAAGTATAGCATGAGTTCTTAAGTCTACTTATAGTTTCCAGGGTTTTATATACAGTACCTTCTAACAAATATTCAATCAATGTCATTTAGTTATTTATCCAGAATCGAATTTTCTTTCTATGTAACATCAACATCCATATCTTTCAACTACTTTAGAATGCAGTCATCATTAACCAAAGTCTCCACTCAGAAAAGGTTCTAGACTTTTGACTTCAGGAGTCAAGGAGGTACAAAGCTCTGTCTGCTCTCCAGATGGTGTCGGATGAGTTCTCCGTGAAGCTGTTATTTAGAGTCTGTCAGCAACCTTAATGAAATGGGGAGTCACAGTTGGCATTCCTTTCAGCATTTTTCTGCTTAATGGATAGTCTCATAATGATCACAGGACACAGTTTGAGCAGCAATATTAAGGACCCATCTTGCCTCAAAAGGCTTTCATGATTATAATTGACTGACAAGTTGTTTCCTTGAATATTCAGGCCAATAAATAATAATTGGGGCTTCACTCTATATAATACACTTGGCTAGGCACAGAAAGAGAGTGACGATGTAACATTACTGAACATCAAACCAGAGAAGCATGTAAATTAACACTGAGTGCAGAGCAGTCGAGTTAAGAGTTGTGAGACAGGTACTTGTACCAACTTTGGGGAACAGAATAGGAGAATCAAGACAAGTTGAAGAATTAAGAATGGTGTCTAAAGAAAGAGCTAATGTTGGGTTTTAGGCACTGAAGGTTGATTGGACTTGGCAAATGAGGAAATTAAGAAGCAATAAAGTAAATTAAATTCAGCAATACAGATCTTACTTAAGATATGAAAAATACTATTTAATCCCAACACTTGGGAGACAGAGGTAGACAGGTTGCTGTGAGTTCAAGGCCACCGTGGTTACATGAGATAGAATCAGTTTAAAAAAGAAACAGAGCCAGGCGGTGGTGGTGCACAACTTTAATCCAAGTACTAGGTAGGTGGAAGCAGGAAGTAATATGACTGGGCAGAGAAAGGAAGATGAGCTGGGAGGAGATAGGAGCTCAGAATTCAGTCTAAGATTTTGTAGAGATGGTATTAAGTCTGAGTATTTATGAAAGACAGGATGCCCCTTTGGTCTGAGGACTTCAGAGGTAAAAGCTAGATCTTTCAGCATTTACCCCCATAACTGACTCCAGATTTTTATAATTAAGACATATTAGAATTCTAGCAACAGTGGGCAGTAGACATTTATGTATATGCTGTAAATGTGACAAGGTTCCTACATGTTGTGACTTAAATTTGGTTCCTGTCCCCATGATTTTGTGGCTTAACAGGCATTATATTTATAGTCCTAACAAATTCTCTCAAGATCTTTATGGGAACTTCTACTCTTCCATTTTTCTAAAAGCCAACACTGAGACTATACAGGTCAATTCTTATAGTCAGTTTTCATTGGAACCCTGTCAACTTACCTTCGAAGTAAATCCATTTATTGAGTTTCTTTTAATTACTGCCGTGTCTTGAATTTGAGCAGTGACTACATGTCCTAAGACAAAAAAAGATTTTTCTTAACTTGAGAAAAAATGAAAAGTACCTGAAATTTTTAAACAAAAAAAATGCTTAAAACATGGTATTCTGAGAGTAATATAGGAAGTAGAGGAAAGCAAAAGAACCTGTGTGTCAAAGACTTAGAAGACCATAGTTTTGGTGTGTCATTCACTTGCCTAGTCTACTACTAACTCAAGATTGTATAATGTTTGCAAATATTTTCTTTTTTATTTTTTCCTCTTTCTACATTCATATTTATTTATTTAATTTTATTGATTTCTATTGAGCTCTACCTTTTTTTTTCTGTTCCCATCTCTGCCTCTTCCCTCCCCTTTAACCCTCCCCCAAGGTCTTGTCTTTTTCTACTCTCCATGTAGATTAGATCTGTGTTAGTTTTTCTTAGTGTCCTCATTGTTGTCTAGGTTCTCTGGGATTGTGAATTGTAGGCTGGTTTTCATTGATTTATGTTTAAAAACCACTTATGAGTGAGTACTTGTGATAATTATATTTCTGAGTCTGGGTTATCTCACTCAAAATGACATTTTCTAGCTCTATCCATTTGCCTGCAAGATTCAAGATGCCGTTATTTTTTTTTCTGCTGTGTAGTACTACATTGGGTAAATGTACCACAGTTTTCTTATCCATTCTTTGGTTGAAGGGCATTTAGGTTGTTTCCCAGTTCTGGCAATGACAAACAAAGCTGCTATGAACATAGTTGAGCATATGTCCTTGTGACACAGTTGAGCGTCCTTTGGATATATACCCAAAAGTGGTATTACTGGGTCCTGAGGAAGGTTGTTTCCTAATCGCCACATTAACATTCAAAGGGGCTGTACCAGAAGTTTTCCCTTTACCCCACAACCTCTCCATCATAAGTAGTCATCAGTGTTTTTGATCTTGGCCATTCTTACAGGTGTAAGATGGAATCTCAGAGTTGTTTTGATTTGCATTTCTCTGATAACTAAAGAGGCTGCGCATTTCCTTAAGTGTCTTTCATCCATTTTAGATTCCTCTGTTGAGAGTTCTCTGTTTAGGTCTGTACTCCATTTTTTTGGATTTTATTTGTTCTTTTGATGACCAATTTCTTGATTCTTTGTATATTTGGGAGATCACACCTCTGTCTGATGTAGGATTGGTGAATATCTTTTTCCATTCTGTAGGCTGTCATTTTGTCTTGATGACTATGTCCTTTTGCAATACAGAAGCTTTTCAGTTTCAGGAGGTCCATTTATTAAGTGTTTCTCTCAGTGTATGTGCTACTGGGGTTATATTTAGGATGTGGTCTCCTGTGCCAATGCATTCAAGTGTACTTTGCACTTTCTTTTCTATGAGGTTCAGTGTGGCTGGCTTTATGTTGAGGTCTTTGATCCATTTGGACTTGAGTTTTGTGCATGGTGATAGATATAGATCTATTTTCATTCTTCTACATGTTGATATCCAGTTATGCCAGCACCATTTGTTAAATATGCTTTCTTTTTTCCATTTTATATTTTATGCTTCTTTGTCAAAAATCAGGTGCTCGAAGGTGAAGGGGCGTGGTCGATCGGTAATTATAATTAACCAGACTAGCTTTAATATATAATATTCAGCTTTAATAAAGGAGAGAAAAAGGGAACTTACAAAAGCCAAGGTTCCAGCAAGGAGCCCAGGAAGACAAAGAGAGCAAACAAACAAAACACGGGGCTGGAGAGATGACTCAGTGGTTAAGAGAATTGCCTGCTCTTCCAAAGGCCCTGAGTTCAATTCCCGGCAACCACATGGTGGCTCACAACCATCTGTAATGAGGTCTGGTGCCCTCTTCTGGCCTGCAGACATACACACAGACAGAATATTGTATACATAATAAATAAATAAATAAATATTAAAAAAACACGGATCTTCTAAAGGTATTTTGTGCCCCGGAGGGGTCACGCCCCTCAGACAAGGGATTGGTCAGCTTCTCCAACACGAAGGTGTGTGGGTTAATATCCGGGTCTTCAATTTGGTTCCATTGGTCCTCATGTCTATTTTTTATGCTGATACCAGACTGTGCAAACATTTTCTTAAAAATAACTGTTTAATGAGTTTATTTAATACTTTTAATGTCAGCAACTTTTGAAAAGAAAACTTTTAATTTTATCAGAAATATCTATTTCAGATATCTGTTAATAAAAATTGCCAGAAGTGTCTGAGCACAAAGATAATTAAAACTATTCTTTACAATAATTAAAAGTTTGTTGATATTAATAATGTTTATTCTAGCCATGTTGTTCTTAGTGTTTTACTGCCCAAGTTGCTTATAATCACCCAGAACTCATTCATTCATTCATCTTAATTCACTAATCAAAATAAATTAGACACATTATATGCTCAGTAATGCTAAATTATCAGATTTGGGTAGGAGAAAGACTTTTCCCCTTGTGAAGGAAACTCTCTAGAGATAAGGATGTACTTACTTTAGCTAAATGAGGTCCTTTTCTCTCATCTCATTTCTTCTAATCATGTTATAACTAATCTATGCACATTTATAGTACTTTCCTAGCCTAAAACATAGCAATTGTTTAAAAATGTGAACAAGGTCATGTAATTTGTCTGTTCAAAAATCTAAAGTTACAGAACCATGAGTAGAGTGAGATTCTATAATCTGTCTTCTACAGGTTTATTATATTTAACTAATATAATATTTAATTACTCTTTGAGAAGTTCATACATGTACTGCTACTCTTCCCTCTCCTAGACCCATATTCCATTTCCTTCCAATTTCATATCCTCTTGGAAAAAGCATACTGAGCCCATTCTGTGCTCTTCATATATTTGTGGGGTGTGGGATCATCCACTGGATTATGTTGTCCTACATGGGAACACATCTCTAAAAAAACTGACTCCCCTTCCCCTAGCAGCCATTAACTGTTAAAATCTCTTCACCTAGAGACAGGGTTACTATAAGGACTTCCTTTTGCTATGCTAGAAAGTTGACTGGCTTAATATTGTGCCAATCTTGTGCAAGCAGTCATAACAGCTATAAGTTCATGAAAGCAATGGTCCTATCATGTATGGAAGAAACTGTTTCACCCTGGTCCTGTTTAACTTCTGACTCTTACAACATTTGCTCCCTTTTCCACAAAAGTTCCTAAGCCTTGGAGTACAGGGTGTGTAATAGAAGTGTCCTATATATGGCGGAAGAGTCCATAGATGCTTATCATTTTTACCAGCTGTGAGTTTCTGCATTGACCACATTTGACTTCACAGAACTTCTCTGATGAAAACTGAGTGTTTCATGAATATATGGGCATAGAAATACAAATTTAAAAAATCAGTTTTATACTATGTCCATTTTACAGGGTGAATTAGTATTTTCAATCTTAGGGCCTAGGGGCTCACCCAAAATGGGTTCTTGGCCATATTTATAGTACCAGAGATGTATTTCTTCCTCTGGAACAGATCTTAAATCTATTCAGAAATCAGTTGGTAACCTCTATGATATTCATAATGCCATTGGACTAATGAACATAGTTTGCCATTCAAGTTGTTATGGAAGCCACAAGCTACAAGTGCTTATCACTGGCTAAGATTGATCATGTTTCTCCTCTAAAAGTAAAGCAGCACTTTTCTGTACTATGAAAGCTAACAACACCTTCTACTACTGTTATCTACCAAGCTCACCGCATTTGCTTTTTTCCTGGAAGTTGATCCTCAAATGCTCCACACATGCATTAGTGTTGACTGTTTCCACTACTAATTTTTCTTAATATCTAAAACTTCCAACCATCTTATAGAATTTAGCTTGTCTACTATTTACACTGTAAGCATCTACTTATAGGCAATACAATGATATCAGTTAAAAGTTTGAAAGGGGATTAAATAACAGTCTTAACTAGGATTGGTGAAGAGAACTCTAGGAAAATATCCACTTTAAATAAAATATACAATACTATGTTTATTTGTAAAAGTATTTTGCTGGAATGTTTGTATGTATACTATGTGCATGTCTAATTCCTGCAAAAGCCAATGGCATCATATGCCTTAAAACTAGAATTATAGATGGTTGTGTGCTATCATTTAGGTGCTGGAAATCAAACCCAGTTTCTCTGTATGAGCAAGAAGTACTCAAAACCATTCTTATTTACTGACGTACAACTGAATATAAGAATAATCTTTGGTTCTCACCATATAAGACAAAAAATTTTCTAGATAGGCAGAGTCTCAAACACTACCATTGTTGTATGATTAAGCTTATACTAACTCAATTTATATCTGATTCACTGTGTTGCATCCTCTTTTAATACTCATTGAAGAAGTACTTGGCTCATAAATAAACAGTTGTTTGATTTATTGTTCTGGTGTTTGTTCACCTCCCTCAATATTTATTCATGGTAACTTGTACCAGAGTTGACCTAATTAAAGTTCTGCACTGAAATTATTATGAAAAGTCATAGAAGGTTCCTTCTTTTCCAACATCTTCTCCCTGTCAATATTCTACAGTCTTAATGTTTTATCAGGAGGCTATCCAGTCCTTTTATTAGTTTCTATTAAGAATGATAAATATGCCTTACAAAAGTAGTATTAATCTAGTAATCTTTTAAAGTAAATAGTTTATTAAATACTTATAAACAAGGGCCAGAGAGATTAATCAGCAGTTAGGAACAGTGTTCATCAAAGAAGTGGACCGGAGACATTAGGTCTCGCAAGAATATCTGTAACTCCAGCTTAAAGGGACCCAACACCCTCTTCTGGTCTTTACAGGCACTCACACACATGCTAGCCTATACTCACACAAACACAAACACAAGCACAATATACTAATGCACACAAATAGGAAAAACCTTATAAATCTATATTCAGTCAGATTTGAGAAAGAAGTCCTAATCAACTGGAGCAGGTAAGATGAATAGGAAATAAACCATAGGGTAAATGGGGGAAAGACTGACCTTCAAGGCATATCAAAATAAACTCTGTGTGTGTCTGATATAAAGCAGGACTAAAATGTCAAAGAGGTCAAGTGAGGGGAAAAGATCTCCCACGACGGCAATTAGGGATTGTAGCAATGTTGCAGATAATTCTCATCGACTGCGCAATTTGACTTGGGTCCAGTCTTGACCAAGGCCTGGCATTCAAAGGTCATTACAGCATAATTGACAGAACACTGAAAACCCAAACTTTGTCCTCAGCTTCACCCCAATCCGTTTTTGTCACCTCAGATTGTGAACTTTATCTCTGTAACAGAGAGATTTGCTCTCCAAATCTTATGACCAAATGCCACAACTAACCAAGGGAATTCTGTAAGAAACCTAGAAGCTTCCCGGAGCATGTCTTAAAGGAGATGGAGAAGGATTGCAAGAATGACTAAATGACTGTCTTACGCTACACTTGCCCTGTCCTCAACTCAGTATATTTTCTCCACTTTAACAGGTTATATCATATACAAATTTTATTATATTTCAAATGTGTACAAGTAGAAATAACAATGAAATAATTTTCTATATTAATCAGCTATAAGAATTATCTATGTATTATACAATTAAATTATCAGTATAAAATTAAATATGTTTTTATTAGCATCCCTCTGGCACTTGCCCCATTCTGCTTACCAATTTTACAGCTTTGTACAGTTAAATTGATGTAACAAAATGCAAGCATAGAAAACATTCAAGTTAACAAACTTTTGTATATGACTTAATTGTGGAGTCAGACCAAGAGTATAACTTTAGAAAATTTCTTTCATCCAAACAAGTTTACTTTTGTCTGTTACAGTTAGATCTTCCAGAAACCCATAAGTTATTTATTAAATTCTGGGCATTTTTTATTAATAATCTGTTGGGGATATTTATAAACAACTTAGTTGAAATTTGTCATATCCCTTTTTTACTTCTTTAGAAATTATTCCTTATTGTGTTATTAATACTAACTTTTGAAAATTAGACTAATCTTTTGAGTATCTTACTTTATCATAAGACAATGTTATTGGGTTTAGTTTGCTAACTTTAAGAGTTTTGAATATTTGTGCATGAGCGAATGTTGATTTGTACCTTTGTGAGATTTTTTTAGGCAAAAAATGAGATGGAAGTTGTATCTTCTGTTTTCAGAAAGATTTTTTCCTAAAACACTGATTATAAATTATGAAGAAAGCCATCTAAGAAAACTATGTGGATTTTGGTTTTTCTCTGTGGGATATTTTTTCCCTGATTGCATGTGTGTGTAAGATTGCAGATGTACACAAATTGAGTTCAGAGAACAACACTAGGGAGTAGCTTCTCTTCTTCCACTGGGGTTTCATGTATTGAACTCAGATTCTCAAATATGTATGGCAAGTACTTTTACTGATTTCCTACCACTGAACTGACTCAGAGGCCCTGTGGAAATTTATGTAGCTAGTTCATTTTCTTTTGTTTCTGTTTTGCACTTATTCAGATTTTTCTGGTTTAATTGCTTCAGTTGTGGATACACACACACACACATATTGGACTTTGTCATTATTATCTCTGTTTAACTCAGATAACTAAGTTTTATGACATTCCTTTTAAACCTTGTTAATAGCTGTAGGGGTGGTAGTGATGTCTCCTCTTTCATGTTGATTTTGCTAATACATGTCTGCTCTTTTTTCTTGATCAGTCTACCAAAAGCTTTGTCAGTTCTGTTGATCTTATCAAGAAATATGTTAATCCAGTGTTTTTCAAGGAAACAACATTTGTAGAATGTAGATACATATGTATCATATAAAATATTATATTTAAAACATTTATTGTGAGAATTGGAACATGTGACTTGACTTGAAGGCTAAGGAATCTTACAATGTGGCATACACAAACTAGAGAACCAGAAAAGACATCAATGCAATTCACTCCACATATGAAAGTCCCTGTATTATACATGGCTCTTTAAATGAACAGAACTGATAATTATTTATCTAGGTAATCAAACTCTATAATAAACATTTTACTTGACCAAAAAATGTTCTAAATCCTGGTAAGTAATGTCTTTTGCAGAAAAACTCTTTGGTGCTGTGATTGTCATTTCTTCAGCTCATGCTAGTAATAAACTTCTTTAGGAACAGAATGTGTCTTTTGTTGACTATTAATAAGAATGCACAACAAAAACAAATGAAACTCTTTCAAAATGGAAAAATCCCTAACAAATGAGGATCAGACTCCATGGAGAAGTAATCTAGCCTCTACTACTTCAAGAGGTATTAAGGGGATCTGAAGAGCCTAAGAAGAAAGAATCCCAGTTGCATAAATCATCCTTATATTCTCTTTTCCTTTTTAGGTCTCCCTCTTTTTTGGATTATTTATGTATAATTTCATACTCAGGCTCTACTCCCAGAGAAATCTATATTAAATATACTTTTGATCTTTTATTTCAAATCTCAGTTTGATCACTTCCCAAATTTATCTTGTGTTTCCACTCCAGAGTCATTGTTTGTTCAATCTATTTTACTAGTTAAGATTTTGATGAAGGTCATTTAACTTTGCACTGATGTGAATATTTTAGACTTCATTTTTCCTCTCATAATTCAAATTTAAATTATGCATCAAATTGGCATTCAAATTATGAAGACCTCAGAAAAATGTTTGTATTCTTCTTAAGTTCTGTTCTCCTTAATTATACTTCAACAATCTGTATTTTCACATTTATATCTTTCTGAAAATCTTGATCCTAAACAAAGAAAAATACTCAAGTATTTCCTGAGAGATACATAATATAGCAAACACTCAATAAATCAAATCAATCTGTCCTTCAGTGTAATTCTTTGTGTAAGCATATTTCAGTATTCTTTCTGATAAACTTTATTTGAAATTCTCTTTAATGTCACCATGATCTGTAAGAATTCTATAAGTGGAAGTGGGTCAAAGATGAGTCAGTAAAGAACTTAAGAAAAACTAATTTCTTTGAGAAATTAACTTGAGAAGAGGATAACTTCCCCAAATTGCTCAAATGACGATAATGAGCTGGCTTTAAATCACAATTTAAGATGAAGTAGTTCCCAAGTTAGTGTTCATTAGTTAACCTTGCTGAAGTTAGCCTCTCTGCTGTGCTTACTTCAGACTTTTCCTTTTATTTTGCTCTCTCTCTCTCTCTCTCTCTCTCTCTCTCTCTCTCTCTCTGTGTGTGTGTGTGTGTGTGTGTGTAAACATGTATTTGTGTAGGTGTGCTAAAGATATCTGTGAAGGAGAAGGTTTATTTGGGCTAGCTTCCTCTATCACTTTTCACTATAGTTTTTGAGACAAGTCCTCTTAGCGGTTGTTACCCATTAGGTTTTTCACTGTTTTGATTGTGCATTTGGTGCTGCCCATCCTCCTTTCACACTAACGGCCCTAGTACCTGAATCTTAAGAGGAAATTGTAGCATCTTCCTCTCTTGTATTTGAGTTTAAATAATTAAGCACTCTTAAAATCAGGATTTTTTTCATGAACATATTCAATAATTAGTGCAGGAAATGGGAAAAGTGATATTGGTTTTCATGTAGTCATTATGTTTTATGTGGGTGGTAAGCTGAAAAGCCTTGATGAACACCTTCCTGGTTCTCCAATTCGTTTTACACTAGCTTGTGGAAACGTCTATTTTTCTGGCTAGTAAATCTGAAAGAATGCAATAAATGTATTATCACTCTTCATCTTCCTATTCCCTCAAGTAGGTTTTTGTCTACTCACAGATGCCTAAGCTCTGCTTTTTACTTTTTCAAATGAGATGTGCATCCTTGCTCACTGTTCTTAGTGCATGGTTTAGAAAAGTCGAGATAATTTTAGGATGCTCTACTTGGAGCATGTTTATGCACAGTTATTATATGTTCTCTATGCTTTTTAAAATAAAATATTTTTATTGATTTTTATTGAGCTCTACATTTTTCTCTACTCCCCTCCCTGCCTTTCCCCTCCCCTTCAACCCTTTCCAATGGTCTCGCTGCTCCAAATTTACTCAGGAGATCTTGTCTTTTTCTACTACGCATGTAGATTAGATCTATGTATGTCTCTCTTAGGGTCCTCATTGTTGTCTAGGTTCTCTGGGATTGTGATTTATGGGCTGCTTTTCTTTGCTTTATGTTTAAAAACAACTTTTGAGTGACTACATGTGATAATTGTCTTTCTGGGTCTTGGTTACCTCACACAAAATAATGTTTTCTCTAAGCTTTGTTAGTAGCAATGGGTATGTTTTCAGCCCCATGTGCTTAACTCATTTTATTGGTAATTTCTCTCTAAAACCATCATATTCTCTAACAAAATAGAATCCATTAATGACCTTAATGAATTTTTATCAGTATCACTAAAGCAATGATTTTAGAAATAATTGATGATGATGATGGTGATGATGACAAACATTAAATGTTTTGTTGACTGGGAATCTTGAAACTTATAATATTCTGAGGGCAAAACACAATTATTAACCAAATGTGGTTAAGAAGGGGAAGAGAAAATAATCCATGAAACTCAACATTAAAAGTTCCTATTGCAGTACTCAATATTAAAATGTACCACAATATGCAATTTAAAGCACTTGGTTTCCAAACTACTGTAATTGCATTAAAATTCTTTATTATATTTTTATTAACATACAAAGGGCTCTTTTATTTTTACCACATTTCTCAGAAACAATCTTGCTTCTTTTTTTAAAAAAAACCTTTGATTCAAAAAAAATTAACAAATGTACCATTTCTCAATGTTTCAACACATCCTTTGATTTCTGGAGCTTGTGTTGTAATATGAACCACAGCTGAAGCCTGGTCTCACAATTGTCAGGTTGATTAATTACATACATTGGTAGAAGAGAAAGAGACGGGTGGAGAGAGAGAAAACCATGTGAGTTTAGCTTGCTGCTGATGACTTGGTAGACTTCTTGTGGGTCCACTTTATATATTTGTTTCAGTAATGTGATTTGCTTATTAAATAAGAAAATTGTACTTAGAGAAAGCAAACCATAAGATCTTTTTTGTGGCATATGCTAGAATTCATCTATTAATTATTTTTATAACTATTCCATAAGTACTTAAGATATTTTTATTATATGGATAATTATATTAACATATCTGTTAGATTAGTATTACTGAAATTAACTATACATATAATTTTTGTCATCTTTGTGTTCTAGTTCCTGGGAAAAATGTTTTAATTCCCCACTTGACTGTGAACTTTGTGATTATGTCAGTTTTGTTCTGTGTATTTTGAGTTTAAACTGGCAAGTACATCCAAATTTGTGATAATCAACAGGTCTTTTTTGTTGTTGTTGATAGTTCTTCTATCACTATTCCTAATTTTACTCTGGATTTCTGAATTGAAATTTGTCTCTTATTATTGTATTTTTACTTTGATTACTACATTCTGGATGCCCAGAGAATGTGAACTTCTCTGTTTAATTTTTTAATTTTTATTTTTTATTTTATGTTTAATTGTGTATGTGCATGTTAGTAAGTGAGCAAAGATAGTCTTAGATCAAAGCTCACTTCAGTACATAGTACTAAAAAAGAAAACCAAACTAAATTGTAGACATTATAGGGATTAGATTAGTATTTTCTGTATTAAAGAGTACTCTTCTCATTCATGATTTGAAATAGAATCCAAATATTTAGTATTTTTATTACTTACTAGAACAAATATATATATAGGAAAATTTACAGTAATACAAATATAATTGAACCATCATAACTCCTAAGTTTGGAGTTCAATTTAAGAGACTATCTTTAAAAATATTATCTCATAGGAAAACATACAAAGAGAGAGTAGAAGTAAGAGGCATAATAATAAAGAATAGGTATGAGTTGACATGACAGTAACTGCAAAAATATTGGAGAGTGTGAAATATGTGTTAATTTGTAAGTAAAAAGAATGTTCAAATGGACATTATGAACACAGAACAACAATATTTTCTTTTAAAAAATCAAACACATGTTTGGAGAGTCAGCTCAGCAGTATATTGCTTTTGCAGAGGGTCTGACTTCCTAGGATCCACAAATGAGTGTAGCACAACCAACTGCAAATTCAGCTCCAAGGAACTGGATGTCCTTTTCTGGGCTCCATGGGCATCTTTCTGCATGATTTTTTTTTCTATTTTTGTGTTCTAGTTCCTGGGAGGGAGTGTTTTAATTTCCCAATTGAGTGTGAACTATGTGATCATGTCAATTTGGTTCTGCACATTTTTATTTATATTGAAAATAGCTGATAGAGTTCTGAGATCTTCAAATGTCATTTCTCAGTCATTTATTTAGAGTAAATTAAATTTTAATGTTTCTGCTTTCTAATGTATGCGTGTGTATGTGGTGTGTGTGTGTGTGTGTGTGTGTGTGTGTGTGTGTGTGTGTGTGTGGTGTATGCTTAAGTTGATCCTTTAAGCCAAATTCCCCCTGTTCTTATACAACTGAGTTGCCATGGGTAGTAAAAATCAGCAATACTGGTAATAGGCTCACATAGTCCTGTTCTCAAATGGTCAGCACAGGTGAATGTCCACCTGCATCATTATTTTTAAAATAAGCTCATGCTAGAAACATAAGATTGATTAGTAAAAATTTATTCTAAGTTGTTTTATTTTATTCCTTTTAAATTGTAAATCACACTGACAGCCAGGTGTTGAATTTTCACCCCATCTTCCATGTGCCAGTCTCTAATTCTGAAATATTCACATTTCTAATCTTTCTTTAAACATAGCCCCAGCTCTCTTTATTGAGATTCTTTCAAAGAAATATATGTACCATATATGAATATATATGCCTCATATATATTAAATTCATATATATTATATATCAAATATATATTAAAAGCATTCAAATGACAAGCTTTAAACAACTAATATTTAAAAATACATCCAGAATCATGAAAATACCTTGTTATCAGAAGAAAAGTAATTTAATATAAGTAAACATTAAAATGAGGTAACTTAGTAAGAAATGACTTTTAAATAAATACCATGTATGACATGCCAAAAGAACTAAGAAAAATATAAACATATAGAGGGGAGAACTAGAAGATGTACTAACATTAAAGGAATTACCTAGTTATGAAAAGGAAAAATCAGAAACTGAGAAAAGTAATTTACTAGATAAGATCTTCAGCAGGGTAGAGCTATATTATTGAATATAGACAAAAGCAAACTAGAACATCAATATTCAGTAACCTAATAATATATCAATTAATCCATCATTGTATTTAGAATATAGAAACTACACCACAGAACCCATCAGTTACATTTATGAAAAACTGGTTGTAGATCAACAAATCTTTTTTAAAAGCATGGTGTGTGTGGGAACAACATTTGTGAGGCAAAATATAAAAATGACAGTAACTGTTCATTAAAGAGATTCACTCCAGAACACAATGAATTATTCTGTAGTGTTACTGACAAGAGGATAAACATAAAGTTGATAGCAAGATGTAAACCACCTAGGTTTGGTATAAAAGAAAAGTTTTAATAAACTTTATTTTACAATACTTTTACATCAATGCTATTTTCTTTCTTTACATAATTCTACTCTGGTTATGAAATGTATGCATGTGAGAGTAAATATACGTGATTTCTGCATTTTCCCCAAATGGTTTATAAATAAAAACAATAACAAATAATTACAATAAACCTCTACATATAGAGAAAATTATAAATAAAATCATGAGAATGTTATCAATTAATGGATCTGAATAAAAAAATATATAATTTTTCTGTAAGTTGAAATTGTCTCCAAGTTACTCCCATTAAAAAGCTATTCCTCCAAGAAGAAACAATTACAGCAACTACTCTTCTTATTTTATTGAGCTCTACATTTTTCTCTGCTCCCCTTCCTGTTTTTCCCATCCCCTTCAATCTTCTCCCAAGGTCCCCGTACTCCCAATTTACTCAGGAGATCTTGTCTTTCTACTTCCCATGTAGATTAAATCCATGCATGTCTTTCTTAGTGTTCTCATTGGTGTCTTTTCTCAAATTAAACAAGCATCCTTTCATGGCTTCAAACAGAGAGACTGGTCTTACCTGTTGGCTAGCACTGAGTTCTGTAGTCACTAGGTTTCTGAAAAAGTTTTGGTCTTGTTTATCTAACCCAACTGCTTTTGACACTAAACCCAAGGTCTGGATTAGACAGCGAAGATCTAACATTTATTTGCACTCATGAGCTTAAATTTTTTTTCCTGATTGCTATTTGTCAAATTGTCACTGAACTATGCTTTATGGCTTTTCTTTTCTTTTTTTTTCCTTTTTTTTTGGGGGGGGTGGACTTTAAATGTTACTTCTAAATATTTTGAATCCAGAAATTATAAAAACACATTTAGACCAAAAGTTTTATTAGGTGGCTTTAACAAAAGCTAAAATAACTTTCGGACAAATAACAATAAATAGTTAAGTCTAGGCAGAATTCTGATCTTTTAAAGACAGTTTCTGTTTGGAAATGCAAATTTGAAGAACACCTTGAGTCACTATTGTTGTACATCCATCTATGATGCCACAGCGTCTATGATTCCTACAGTGCCAATGGGATGACTAATGGAGGAGAGATAACTACAAAAATAATATGAAAATAATTTATGTATGCATGTTATGTCTATAGGGTGAGTTCACTGAAGTGGAAAGACACCATAAATATGGGTTGTGTCATTCTATGATCTAGATCCCTGAATGAAATAAAGGGAGAAAATAGACTGAACACCACCATCTGTCTCTCTCTCCTTCCTAACTACAGGTTTAATGTTATCAATTGCAACATGCTGCTGCATCCGTCCGTCATTTGCTATTATGGATTATAGATGCAAACTATAAAGGACAATGATCCTGTCCTGTGTTGAGTTGCTTTTTTCAGGTATTTGATCATGCCATCAAGAAAAGTAACCATACTCTGTCTAATAAGAAAGATTTCACCATCAATAAATATCATAACAGCAAGCAACAGTAAAACACAACTATAATTCCAGCACTCGAAAATCTGAGACAAGAAGAGGGTGAACTTGAGGCCAGTCTGGACAATATATATATATATATATATATATATATATATATATATATATATATATATATATATACATATATATGTGTGTGTGTGTATGTGTGTGTGTATATATATATATATATATATATATATATATCCTAAAACAAAATGAAAAGCAAGACAGATACAAACAAGTATTCCTTAAAGAGATAAATTGAATGACAAGTGAACCCCAGCTAGAAGGAGCAAGTAAGGCTTGAGGGCAGATGTTTATGTTGGTCTTCAAGAATGGATCTTTGAAGCTACCCATGAAAGGCACTAGAGTAGAGAGTTTAGTAGCTTTGCGCAATTGAAAAACAACACAGAAAAGACACATCCTTTCAAATAAAAGAGTTACAGTGTCCTAAGGAGAGTAAAGTTGACCACATTGTATGGCCAGGTTGCCCTCTCACCCACAGCTTCCATTTTGCCACCCATCATTTTCTACCTAGCCTGTGACTTTTGTCTGTTTAACTTCAAATTACCCCCTTTTTGGTAAATATTTTCCCTCAGTTATCCTTGGTTGTTAAGTATTGGTAATGACATGTTTAATGTTCAGCACACCCATTTTCATGAAAAAGAAAGTCGTGTTGACATTTTTATTGTCTCCTAAAGGAGACAATGCAAGGCATGTTTCTTCTTTTTTATTTTTATTGCTTTATTCTTCTTCATAATTATATTTTTTAATATCTCAGGCAAATGTGGCATAGGGAGCATACATATTGGAACTCTGCTAATCTGAATTCAAATTCTGAATTTTTTGCTTGCTAAATGTATGACTTTGAGAGGTATCCACACACTCAAGCTTCCTCAGTTGGCAAGTCCTTCATTGGGAAGTAATAAGGAAGCCAAACTGCCTGAGAGTTACTTGGTATCCTTCTTCTTCTCTCTACTGTAGACCCTCTTGTTCTTCCACATACCCTCTGTTGATTAGAACTCAGCTCATTGTTTAAATGCAGCACGGTCATCTATGGACCCTCTTACAAGTGCTCATTAGCAGTATTCTTTTACCTCTTTGTGCTCCAACCACATGTACACTGAACTTCCAGTTCTGGGGGAACATGAAAGTCACATGGCTCAGTCAATCAGTGGAAAGACTCCAACTCAAATGGCTTGGCAGAGGGGAAACTGGGCTTCCTATGGCACTCATGTAGCGAAAGCAAGAAAGCGTAAAAGCTTCAGAAAATGACGCAGATCAGGTGAAGAATTCTCCATCACACCTGAGGTGTGGTCCATATCACTAGAAGTTCACACATACTATTAAAGATGGGCTATCAAAACTGACATTGTAAGGTCAATTTAGGCCTCAGATAGTACTAGGTATAAAAAAGAGTTAAAGTTATATATATATGATGTATATCTCCAAGATATTCCTGAAAACTATTTTGACAATATACAATATCTACCTTACATATTACTTTTAAAGACAAATGTGAAACATGTTTTCTCTGTATTTATTCTGACAGCTTTTCTCTTTTGTAAGCTACACTATCCTCTGGAGGTGCCGAATGCTATTATACCTGGAACATAACACATGTATAATGAATATTGAACAAAATTAAAATTGAAATTGGATAAATGGAAATAAAATGGCAAGATGAATAAGGCAAGGAGAAGTCAGCAGGGATCCTGGAACACGGTTGACTCTTTGAACAGTGACAGTCAATCTTTATTAAATCTTTCCACACGTTATTGCATTTAATCCTCAGTACTGTCTGATGGGAATAGTTATGGCTTCCACTGTTCACAAGAGGAAATCAAGGTTTGGGGTAAATTTGAGTCACTTGCCTGAGGTTACACCTGAGGCAACAGACAGAGACTGCAATAAATGTCATCTTACATTGCATCAAGATTTGGATGAGATTCTACTACATCAGTTTCCAAAAGCTTTCTCCTCACCTTCATCCCCCAGTGTAGTAGACAAGAGAGTTCTTCTGATGGAATACCAATCAACAGTAATTATTTTTTCTATGTGTTCATTAAAGTATATTAAATAATGTAGGCATGGGCCCACTGAAGCTTGACAGTCCATCTGAGACACAGTTATCATCTTCACAACTGTCAGGAAAAATATCAGTGTCTATAGGCTAAGTTATCTAAAGGAATGCATAGGACCCTACTTAGGTTTGTCTGGCTGCCTTTGGTCTCAGTAGAGAAAGCTAGAGAAGATTCAGTGAGAATCTGGTTCTATTTCCCTATGGCCCTGCGGACTCAATGCCACCCCTCCTTTATTAACCAAAACTTTCAAACCACTTCCGATGTTTTTTGATTGACACAAGTCATGAATCTATGCTTGTAATAATAGATGAAGAGCATGGAGACCTTAATAATGAATGTCTTTGACAATTACTTTTTTGGAAGAATTGCCATGACATTCACTCTTCCTGTGACATCACAATAGGTACAGAAAATAGCTCCCATGAAGAGGACTAGTAGTATCTTGCCCAGAGAAGACTAAGAGAACCTGAATATTTTGAAAAAAATTATTGCACAGAGGGTTTTGCCCAGGAAATTGTTGGCTTGGGCTGCTCTCTAGTGGCAGGCAGTGTTCACTGTCACAATTTCTTGAATAAGGACTCCAAGCTCAAAGGCAAGAGGGAAAATTCAAGCTTTTCCTAGACATCAAGAGCTGAGTTACAAATGAATGTGCACACACACACACACACACACCACAAAGATGCACGCCTGAGGGACAACACAGGACAACAACTTGTAGGAGAAAATGAGAACAGAAATATAAGGGTAGTGTCTTCTATGTGACATAGAGAAAAATGGAAGAGGGAAAATGACCGCTTGCAAAACCTCATGTTTCTGCTATCTGTTCATTCTCCATAGCTATTGAGAGTAACCACAGGGAAGAGTCATCTCCCTCATGAATATCTACTGAAAAATTTAAAACTACAACACTGCATGTACAGTGAGTGTGTGTGGTTGGGGAGAGGCTGAATGGACCATGGCACATGTGGTCAAAGGGCAACTTTCATGAGTCAGTTATTTTCTTCAACCGTATGAGTCCTGGGAACAGAGTTTAGGTCATCAGACTTGGCATCCTGTATCTTTTCCTGCTGAGTCATCTTGCCATGCCCTATCTAGTTTTAGATAACAATAACCTTTAAGTATAGGTGTGCTGAATGAAGAGCTACACACGTTGCGTGGGAGCTTTTTTCTTGCATGTCACTACAAAGAATGCAAGAGAGCGATTCCATCTTGTTTTGGCATTGTCTCTCTTCCCATGCAGCTCTCACTTCTTTTGTCTGTACTGAATTTTCCCGGATTGCATACATGATTTAATTTAAGTTTTGAATTTCATACATTTCAAGCAAAGATAAAACTAAAACCCGTTTAGGATTTTTCATCATGTGGCACACTAGTTTCTCCCTTGCAGTACACACATAATGATTTTCTATGAAAACTCTGTGATATATTTGCTGCCCTAGGTCTTAGTTACAGGGTCTATAAAATTTTAACATCAGGGGATGGAGTTTGCAAGATCAATTGATAATCTTTCCTTTTACTTGTGATATGCCCTGGGAATTATGATTCATCAAACATACATGGAAAAAAAGAAGAAGCTAAAGAAAATGGCCTGTTGTAAATGAGAAAACAATTGAGTCTTGGCCAGTTAAGCAGCAGTTCACACCGAGAGAAAAGCTCAAAATAGAAGGAAACCAGGCAAGTGGCATATTGGTGGCCAGAAGGTACTTCCTTCAGAAGCAAAGGCAGTTGATATCATTGCCCTCTGTAGAGCAGAGTTCCTACAATCATCATCCCCTGACAGCTGCCATTTTCAGGTTCTTTATCTTCATATATGTCTCCATATTTGTAGAATTAATCACATGGGTAATTGTATCAGAACCCCACCATCACCACCATGACAGCCACCCATGTTAAAGCTAACTAAATGTTTCAGGCAGAGAAGTAGAGCTCAAACTCAGATGACCAGGAAAGTGCTTCCGTTCTTCTCGAAACCCCTGAGAAAAATTGCATGAAACCTCCCATGTGATATCACAGCACATAGCTGGGAGAGTGATATCATCACCTGGCATTCCAAGGAGTCTGTGAAGCAGGAATATCCCATATCACTTAAAAATGGGCAGGAAAGATAAAGGCAGTGAGATGATTCATGCTGAAAAGGGCTATGGAGTACAAGCAAAGGTGTTTATAAATATGCCCAGGGAAATCTGAAAATCAGGGCATATTAGAACCCTTCATTACTGAGGGTGGATATGGAACTGATGATCCCTAAATGGCTGAGAGAGTGAACTTGTCCTTTGGATCTAGTTTTAAGAGGAAAATTGAAGCAAATTTGGACTATTAGGATATAATGGAAACCTTGCCAAGTAGCTACTGGCAAAGATCAGATGAGGGAATAGAGCACTCCGGAGCTTTGAGTATACCCATCAGCCTGAGAGGCACACGAGGTTACGAAGGTAAGTGGTTGATATCAAGTACTTACTTAGCAGTCCATGCTTTTGAAAGCGATCATAATGTTGGGATGATAGCAGATATGCCTGAAACAACATCTTCAGATCCTTTCTGAAGAGTATACTGTGGTTTTTTGGAAAAGTAGTTCTACCATTTTGAGACTCAAGTAACAACAAAAAAAAAAACTGAGATATCCTCTATTCATATTTAAATCTTAGCCAGTAACTGACCTTGGCAATATCATTCTGCAATTATGCTGGTGGTAAAAATTAATAAGTGGAGCAAAACAGAGAATGGTGACAAAATACATGAAATCAACCACTAAAATTCAAGAGAGCAGTCCAGTTCAGTGGCATTCACCTGTAGTTCCAGTCTTCAGTATGCTGAGGCAGGAGGTCACTTAATTGCAGAAATCTTGTTTCCCTTATGGTGAGAACCTATACTCATCACTTCTGAGTATGTCATTAAAAAGAGATGATTAAAACTTTTTCTAGGTTAAATATTTTTAAATTACTCTTTTATACTGTGGGCTTATATACAAACACCTGCACAAACACATCCAAGACAGTTTCTCTTTGTCATTAAAACATCCCTAATGCCTTTGTTTACGTAATCTATGCCTGCCTCTACGCCTACTCTGTATCCTAAGCGACTGCTGACCTCATGGAATTTTATATAAAATAACTACAATCAGGCGTTCACTTAACAATTAAATTGTTTAGGAGATATCCTCCGGCAGTAAATGTCAATTGTGTTTTATTGCTAAATTGTAGCAGAATTATCTCTTGTGAATATATTATAAATTGTTTGTCCACTCACCTGCCCATTAATATTTAGCTATTCCCTACTTGGTACTATTAAAAATAAAGAAGAAGAGAGGGGCAGGGGAAGATGAGGAAGAAAGGAAAAAGAAAGACAAGGAAAGAAAGGAATTACATTATCTTTAATTGTACCACTATTTGCCAGGCTTCTTCCTGAAGTGGTTAGATCATTTTGCCTTCTCTGTTGCTGTGTTGAAGGACAGTTGCTCCATTTTACATATGTTGTAATTAGTCTCTTCATAGTAAGTATCATTGGTATGTGATGATATCACATATATTTATTTATTTATTTATTTATTTATTTATTTATTTTGGTTTTTCGAGACAGGGATTTGATGTAGTTTTTTTTAGAGCCTGTCCTAAAACTAGCTTTTGTAGACAAGGCTGGCCTCAAAGTCACTGAGATCTACCTGCCCCTGCCTCCCAGGTACTGGGATTGAAGGCATATGCCACGACTACCCGGTCATATTTTTAATTTTTGTTGCTCTAATAAATACTAAGTTGAAGCTTTTTTTATTTTTTTTATTGATTTTTATTGAGCTGTACATTTTTTTCTGCTCCCCTTCCTGTCTCTCCCCTTTCCCCTTCTACCCTCCCCCAAGGTCCCCATGCTCCCAATTTACTCAGGAGATCTTATCTTTTTCTACTTTCTACTTCCCATGTATATTAGGTCTATGTAAGTCTCTCTTAGTGTCTGCATTGTTGTCTAAGTTCTCTGGGATTGTGGTTTGTAGGCTTTTTTTTTTTTTGCTTTATGTTTAAAAACCACCTATGAGTGAGTACATGTGATAATTGTCTTTCTGTGTCTGGGTTACCTCACTCAAAATAATATTTTCTAGCTCCATCCATTTTCCTGCAAAATTCAAGCTGTCGTTATTTTTTCTGCTGTGTAATACTCCATTGTATAAATGTACCACATTTTCCTTATCCATTCTTCAGTTGAGGGGCATTTAGGTTATTTCCAGGTTCTGGCTATGACAAACAAAGCTGCTATGAACATAGTTGGGAACATGTCCTTGTGGCACGATTGAGCATCCTTTGGATATATACCCAAAAAGTGATATTACTGGATCTTGAGGAAACTTGTTTCCTAATTTTCTGAGAAATCACCACACTGGCATCCAAAGGGGTTGAAGTAAGCTTAAGCTTTTTAATAAAATTTTGTTTTGTGTTTTGTAAAGAGTCTAAAAATCTTCACCCACATTTTTATTAGGTTATATGAGTAATTATTAGTTATGGAAATTCTTTATACATCCTTAGTATGTCTTCTGTAGTATATTTTTGTTACAAGCATTTTCTTCGATTCTGTGGTTTGCTGTGTTGTGTTTAATATCATGCCCTTAAAAGAGCAAAATTTTGGATCCGTGGTTCTCAACCTTACTAATACTGCAACTCTTTAATATAGTTACTTATGCTGTGGTGACCCCTACCGTAAAATTATTTTTATTGCTACTTCATAACTATAATTTCACTGCTGTTATGAACCACAAAGCTAAGACTCCTAAAAATAGTAGAGAGGGTGACCAAACTGGCTTTCCCTTGTAATAACATTAGTGAATACCCAAACTATCATTATAGGGCCTTCATCCTGCTACTAATCGAACCAGATGCAGAGACTCACAATCAAGCATCAGACTGAGTTCTGGGAATCCAATCAAGGAGAAGAAGGAGGAAATATAGGAGCAAGGGAAGTCAAGATCATAATGGAGAAGTATACAGAGACAGCTGAACCAAACTTGTAGAAACTCATGAACACTAGACTGACAGTTGTGGAGTCTCCATGGGACCAAACTAGGCCCTCCATATGGGGTAGACAGTGGTGAAACTTGGACTATCTGAAGGACCCCTGACAGTAGGACCAGGATATATCCCTGCTAAGCTTGTTGGAGACCATCCCCTATGGTAGGATGCATGATCAGTTTTAATGCAGGAGAGAGGGACTTGACCCTGTCTCAACTTAATATGCCAGACTTTGTTGACTTCCCATGGGAGCCTTTACCTGTTGGGAGAAGTGGATGGGGGTGACAAGAGGGAGCAGAGGAGGGGTTGGAGGATGAACAGTGGTTGGAATGTAAATTAGAATTTAAATAAATAAATAAGAAAACTTTAAAAAGCCTTTTACATGACTATTCATAGATATGTGTGCCCAATATATTGAGATACAATCACAAGATTACATATATACATCACATGAGATTACACACTACAATGCAAGTATAGGGGAGACATCAAGCTACTTCAGCAAAAATGAACATCTTTCAGGTCAATGGTGCTGCAGACCTTGTCTGGACAGGATTAATTCTACATCAGATAACCATGTGTCTGGTGGGTTGACATCTGAACACTAGTTGCCACCTGTTGTAACTCTCATGGCCCCTACACAGATTTCTTTTAATTTTCAATCCAGTTATATTGCTGAAAGTGTTTAGCAACTGTAAGAGCTCCTCCATAGAATTTTTCAGATCACTTATGTATTCTATCATATCACCTGCAAATAAGAATACTTTGGCTTCTTCTCCAATTTGTATCACTTTGATTTACTTTAGTTTCTCATTACTCTAGCTAAGATTTAAAGTAATATATGGAATACAAGTACAGAGAATAGACAAACTTGTCATATTCCTGGTTTTAGTGAAATTACTTTGAGTTTCTCTCCACTTATATTTATGTTGACTATGAACTTTCTGAAACTGCTTTTATTCTTCTGAAGTATGTGCCTTGTATCCCTAATCTTTCCAGGACTTTTATAATGAAAGGGTGTTGGCTTTTGTAAAAGGCCTTTTTGGCTTCTAATGAGATGATCATGTGGTTTTGGTCTTTCTGTTGTTTATATGATGGATTACATTTATCCATTTATGTGTGTTTAATCATCTCTGCCTCTGGGATAAAGCCTACTCACAAGCACCTTTCAAAGAAGGTGAAAATTTCCTAAGGATATGGAATTCCCAAATGGTAAATATAACTAGACTAACAAAAATGAAAAGAACCAAGAAACTGACTTTTTTATGACTTCACATAGCACATCTAGTTATATAGGAAGAACAGAAAACAGCAGAGGACATGAAATTTGCATTTTTTAATATCAAAAAATTCCCAGTTCTGTGTTTTCAGAAACCAGACTGAAATTATGTAAATGTTAATTGCAACTTGCCATTGATGACACATATGAGATATGTTACCATCTTCAATGCTTTGTAATTTTGAATACCCTAACCACTTTCTTAAAAACTACCTGTTCAATTCTCACAGCTGCCACAGCTACTTTAAGAAAGGTACAGTAAAAACTGAGAGGCTTCTTTAAAAAAAATGGTGGCTTCCTGGTTTGCCAGCACAAACAGCTCTGGCTCTTTCTGGAGGTTCAGTCAAGGAGCATTTAAATGGGGTTTTGTGAGCAGAGTGCCACAACCTGCTTAATGGTATGACATAGACCCACTGTATCACTGGAACTGGGGCAATATGCATGGCACGCAGAGACAGTGAATGTATTTCCACCATGTTGGACTGGGCAGAGCAATCAGACAAGGCTGTATTTGTCTTAGCAATGCCACAGCTTAAGTTCATAAGAAGGGCTTAGCATTTTAAGAAGCTGTTCTGGTCAGAAAAGAATTATAGATACACAATAGGACAGATTCAGACACAAAAGACCTCTAAATGGGTCACAGTGTTGGATAAATGTACACAGGTTTAGGAGAGAGAAGAAAAAATAAAGTACAGATAGTTATAAAAGGAAGTAAATGGTTTTAAAAATATAAAACAAAGTCTTTAAAGAGACAGAGTACAGAAAGCTTTGGATTAAAAGGAGTAAAGAAAACTAAACCACATAAAGATAGAATATACACAGAGTCTGCATTATGTATATTATTGTGTTTCCTTTGATTTTTTTTTTTTTTTTTGGCTGTAAAGGAACTAAGTACAGAGAGACATTTCATTGTATGGGCTGCTAAGTTAAAGTAACATATTTTAAACATTTATTTTTTAAGGTATCTAGAATTCAAAATATGGGTCTAAGGACATGTTGCTTTAGAAAAAAGGTTCTTCTTTTATTTCCACAGAGGATGAGAACCTGTGAAATCCATCCAGACTAAAATGGTTTGATGGACCAAGACTTCCTAAAAAGTTGCCTTGAATACCCACCAAAAAGAAAATACTTTACCCGACAAAAAAAAAAAAATAGGAATCAGTTTGGAAAGAACTATGCCTATATTCCCAAATATTGTTTACAAATGTTTGTTTATATTAAGAGGGGAATATGCTATAGAGATTTGCATTTGTATGGATCTTGGTTTATTGATACAAATTTAAGGTCAATTTTGTTATACTATGTATGTATATTTCTGTTCTTAATTAAGGTATTGTGATTATGCAGCTCATTTAAAAATGTAATCTATAATTAAGATATATAAATAAATAGAGAGCCATCTATAATAGTCAAGCTTGTAGTCATGTTAGTTAGATTTTTTTAGATGTACAGAGATGTATAGGGACTCTTCAAATCTTTCAAAGACTACAGAATATGGCATTTAAAGTGTTTTAAGAATTTAGGACTTTTCATAACAGTGAGACATATGTGCTGCTGGCAGCACCAGTCTACTTCAAGAGGAAGATGGACATTGAAGAGGCTCCTTTTGGAGTTTGGGCAACAAACAGTTCTTGGACAAGAAACTCTTCTTGCCTGGACTGCTTGATAAATTGGGCATGCAGGACCCACAGAGAAATGACTGCTGAATTTGCCTAAAGGTAAGATGATCCTTTGGGGTTCCTGCTTCATGAAAAAATATAGTCTGCTAGACATTCTGCAGGACACAGAAGAAAGTGACTGACAAACTGCCAATATAGGTAGAACTGTCTTCAAAATTTCCTGCTTCATGGAAAAGTCTGCCAGATACTATGGGCTTGTAGGCTGAAGATGGATGCCCTAATCATACAGAATAACTTTGGGTGACTGTCCAGATAGCGAGATGTCTCTGTCAATTCTAGAGTTTTGGAAGATGCTTGCAATGCACTTCCTGTTAATTTAGGTAATATTATTTCCTTCTGGGGTTTTTGATGAGTTGAAGAATTTATAGCTATATTTATAGTTTTCCCTAGTTATGATAAAAGATAAAAATAGATATAAATATTATAGCTGTAATTGTTGATTGTTACCTGTTTTGTTATATGTAATTTTACTATGTTGAAGTTAAAACCTTCCTTTTTTATTTAAACAGAAAGGGGGATGTGGTGTGGGATTCCCCTCTGTATGCTGTGAATACCATTGGTTAATAAAGAAGCTGTCTTAGGCCTGTGCAGAGAATAGAGGTAGGCAGGGAAAACAAAACTGAATCCTGAGAGAAAGAGGAATTAGTGAGAATCCATGTAGTCCTGCCAGAAACAGATACCAGTTGGAATCTTGCTAGTAAGCCACAGCCATGTGTTGATACACAGATTACTAGAAATGGGTTAAATTAAGATTAAATTAAGTTAGCAAATAAGAAACTAGAGTTAAATAATATAGTTTCTGTGTGGTTATTTTGGGAGTCTGGGCAGCCAGGAAATGAACAAGCAGCCTCCTTACAACACACAGCAGCCTGCCAGGCTAGATGGTTAGGTGGTCAGCTCCATTGGCTCCCAGTTGCCTCTATTGCTGGCTCACCTCTGGAGATCATCATTGTAAGCCCCCTGACAGTGCTCAGACTCTGCACATACTGCCTTCTTTGCATGTGATTCCCTAACTTGGATTACAGCACAACTGTACTGCAATGTACTTCCAATCAGTCCACCACAATGAAGATACAGCCTTTTCTGCTTGTCATTTATTATTGTCTATCCAGCTCTTCATTTACCTATAGATTCAATATCAGCCCATGAAGGGTTTTATTCAAGAGCTCTGAAGAAAAGTGGAAGGAAGGGATATGACCTTTCTCCTACTCCAACTATGTAACTGAATTATTTCTCTTTATTCATTAATCGAAGACAATAGAGGCCATGCTCTGGGCACTTCAGATAAAGTCTGAATTTATTATTATTTGCTTTGATACCAATATATTGAAATGCTTTTGAGGTGCATAGAGGTTGATACACAGATACTTAACATGTATTGTCACTCACCCTTTTCCTTTTCTGATAAAGGGAGCCAACTAAAAATACACTTTCCATTTCAAAGAAGACACAAGAGCAAAAGCTTAGTGATGTTCATGTCCATGACTGGATATGGGACCTTCTGGTAATGACTAGCTGAATAATCTTCAGCAGATATTTTATAGAAGCACTGGCTGGAATAGACTTTATAGTGATAGAGCAATATGATCTTCAGTTTATAAAATATTAAGGATATAAGGCTTGACATGAAATGTGATATTTTAGAGAAAGAAGGTATGGGATGTGACTAAATGGTCTGAGCCTGAGAGGATCAGCTAAATATCTATAGTGCATGAATAATATGACCTGAATTAGAAAAGAGACTCAGGAATATAAACTAAAGAAATTTCAAGGACACTTTAATTGAAGAAAGTAAAGATTCCTAGAATCTAGTAGATGCCTTCTCTTAAATATGAAAAGTGTAGTTTATCTGTAAGCTGTGTATGATTTCAGGTTTTTGTAGGGTGCATGGAGAATTTCTTAAATATCCAAGCCAGAGAGCCTCATAAAGTTGGTATTATAAATGAGACACTGTACTGTTATTGTATTAATGATCACTTAATTAATTGTGTAATATTTGTTGAATAAATCTAAATGCTTCCTCTTCTATATGTTTTGTATGAGTTTAAAAGTAAAAGAAATAAAAGCTAAAGGAAGTCTTCATAGTTACACATAGATGGAAGATTGAGAGGAGACTACCAGTCAACATAACATCTATCTCTTTATTATCTGTCATTTGTTTATTTATTCATCATCTATCTATACAACACTCTATCGATAGAATATTATACCTAAATTTAAAAGATAATTATCTTAGTTATTACATTAAGAATTGACTTACTTGCTAGTTCAGGTTTCCAGATTCACTCTCTTAATTCAATCAAGTATGAAATGTTAAGTGAGTCTAGAAAGATAGGTATTCTTGTCTCTTTGTTCTGCCGCCCAATAATTGCCCAAGAAGTGTGAGGCTTATTGAGCATAATTGCATTCTCTTTCTCATGTGAGTTAATGCCTCAAGAGAGAAGAGGGAGAGTAGACAGAGGTCAGAAGACTGGAGGAGAGAGTGCTGGGAGGGGATAGAAGAAGTGAGTGAAAGAGAAAATGAAGTCTCGAAGAAGCATGACAGTTTCTATATTTTAGACCAGAATATGGAGATGGTGCTGTGCTTTATTTTTCTCTACTCTCTCATCAAGCCCTCAATTAGGCCTTGAGAAAGAAGTCGGCGAACCTCTAAAACTTTCCGCTTAATCACCTATAGCGAATGTTCATTTAATGACCGCCTTTTTGTACCAAACAAGACGTAGCAATGCTTTTAGCAAAGGGAATGGAATGAGAAAGAAATTGCCTAATCATCCCAGCTCATGCAGTGCTTTGTGAGAAAGATTATTGAATTTTCAGTCTCTGCAGAATTTTAATGAAGCTCCATTTTGCTAGAAAACCGAGCCTTTTGTCAATAGAGTTCAATAACGCGACCACCCTTGTAATAAAATGGACCGGCTGAACTCGTTCACTCTTCTGCGGCCAAAGGTGTACAAGAAGTATTATGGGTATGTAGAAACACTGTTCCATATGTCTTCTGTCATGGATTAAGCCTTTGGGGTCATGAATAAAATGCTATGAGGGTCATGAATAAAATGCTATTACATGAGCAGAGCGTGCATGTTTATCTCTTAGCCCTTGTTAAGTAACATTTGCCATAAACAGCCATGTTAGCCACAGCTGTGTGTCTTACACTCAGCTAAAGCATTGTACATGCAATCATTCTTCTTTTAAATTATATTTATTATTTACCTATGAATGTGTGTATGTGAGCAGTAGGTACAGGTGCCTGCTGATACCAGAATACGGTGTCAGATCTAAGCAGTCAAATTAAAGGCAACGATGAGCTACCCAACATGGGTGATGGGAACCAAACTCTAGCCTGCAATAGCTGCAAGAATGCTTAGCTGCTGAGCCATCTCTCTAGTCAGTCTTTTGATAGTCACAACTCTAGAAGGTGCTTTTACTGTTTTCACTTCCCATGTACTAAAGCTGAAGTAAGTGGTAACAGGAATAATTTCCCCCACATTCCCAATGGTGGAAACATGCTAATCTCTGATTCCTGAAAATATGTTACCCAGCTTGACAAAAGAGAATTTGCAAATGTTATAAAAGATCTTGAGATGGAAAGAGTATCTTTGGGGGTGGGATGTTTATTGATTGATTGATTATATTATTGACTAATGAGATTGATGGATGTTTTAGTCAGTGTTCTATTTCTGTAAAGAGACACCATGGCCATGACAACTCTTATAAAGGAAGGCATTTAGTTGGTGCTTGCTTACTATTAATTGTCATAATGATTGGGAGCATAGCGGCCTGAAGTCAGGTTGGTGCTGGAGAAGTAGCTGAGATCCTCAGGTAACAGGAAGACAGAGATCCAGTACAGCAAAGACCACCCTTATTAACATACTTCCTCCAACAAAGGCCATTCTTCTTGATCCCTCTCAAGTAATGCTGCTCCCTGATGACCAAGCATTTAAATATATGAGTCTATGGGGGAAATTTTTATTTAAACCACAACTGGATACAAAATGCTAAGTTTCAATCTAAGATTAAGCAAACATATGGCATATGTCTTCACTGTTCTCTGTTATCTTTCATTCTAGTCTTTCCCATTAGCTCCCCAACCCCAATAATTCTTCCTCTTCTAATTTCATACCATATATACTTATATTTAATATATATTCTGTATATGAGAAAAAGAATATGATATTTGTCTTTCTGACTTATTTCACTTAATATGATGATATCCCATTTCATCCACTTTCCTGAAAATGATATAACTTCATCTTTTGTGGCCACATAAAATTGAATTGCATATCTATATCTCTATATCTATATGTAGATAGATAGAAATATATACTTTCTCTTTACTCATCTTTGATAAATATCTCTGCTGACTCCATAATTTAAATACTGTAAACACTACAGCAGCATAGATGTGCATGCATCTTGAACTGTGTACATGAATCAGGTAAATGGTTGCATTATGGTGGTTTTTCTAAGAGCAATGCATTAGAATGACAAGCACTTGGGGAATGTGGTGGTTGAAGTTGAGGTTTGACCACCTCCAGAAGCCAGAACAGGTAAGAAAGTGAACATTGTCTACAATCCCCACAATAGGAATGAACACCTGGTCTTAGCCAAGTGACATTTTAAATTTGGACTTTCTTAAACTTGAAAGAATGTGTTTATGGTTTTCTTTTTTATTACTTACATTTTCCAGACAACGTATTTTGATGATGATATTCTTTCCCCAACTCAATCAAATTCTACTACTCAATTTCATATTCTCTCTCTCTCTCTCTCTCTCTCTCTCTCTCTCTCTCTCTCTCTCTCTCTCTGTGTGTGTGTGTGTGTGTGTGTGTGTGTGTCTGTCTGTCTGTCTGTCTGTCTCCCTCTCTCTTAAGAGAAAACAATCAAAACCAAAAATCAAAGGAAACAAACAAAAACCCAAACAAACATGAAACCAAAAAGACAAAAATTACCCAAATAAAAAGCACATAAAAATCATGGGGTCCATTTGATGTTAGCGAACCTACTCCTGGACATAGGACCTGCCATAGAGTGTGGTTGATAGACCAAGGGACACTCCATTGGGTAAAACTGATGTTTTTTCTCTCCAAGTATAGATCAATTACAAAAAGCTTTATAGTGAGGAACAGAATTTTGTGTGCACTTTTCCTTCTCCATGCTGGGATTTTTTTGTCTGATTTGAACATATTCATGTCTTGTATGTGCTATCATGGTTTCTGTGAGTTCATATGTGTATCAGCCCAGTTGTGTCTGCAACTATTTGCTATTTCCTTAGAGTCATCTATCACCAATGGCTCTTAGAATCTTTTTTTGTCTTCTCTTCTGTATAGATCCCAGAGTCTTAAGGTGAAAGATTTGATAAACACATCCCATTTAGGGCTGAGTGCTCCAAAGCCTCTCAGTCTCTAAACATTGTCCAGATGTAGGTCTTTGTGTTAGTTACCATCTACTGAAAGAAGAAGCTTCTCTAATGAGAGCCTAGTGATGCACTGATCTATGGGTATGGCAATATGTCATTAGGAGTCACTGCATTATTTTACTTGGTAGTACAAGATATCTAGTGGGGCATTGTCTCCTCCATTATATGATGATCTTTGAATGAAAGGGAAATAGAATATATTAAAATGAAGAGAAAAAGAGGAACATAGAATAGGAGGATTGCATGGGGAAGAGAACAGGAAGGCAGGATAAAGAAGGAATATTTAATTGTGGTAGGTTTCCATATAGCATTTAAAAAACTCTTTAGTATTAGCTGTCCCTTTCCATATTCCTTCGTGTGTGTGTGTGTGTGTGTGTGTGTGTGTGTGTGCGTGCGCACGCACTCAGCGCACATTTGGGATGAATAATCTGTAGATGTCTATTAGATCTGTTTGATATATGAAGTTATTTAACTCCAGCATTTCCGTTAATTTGTGTCTGGGAGGCATATCTATTTGTAAGAACACAGTATTGAAGATACCCACTCTCACTATTTTAGGGTCAATATGTGATTTCTTAGATGTAGTAATGTTTCGTTTTTGAATTTTAGTGCCCTTGTGCTTGACACATACATGTTTAGAATTGTAATATCCTCTTGGTGATGTTTTCCCTTTAATGAATATGTAGTGACTTCCCCTATCTTTCCCTCTTAATTTATGTTTAAAGTCACTTTATTGAAACAGCTATTCTTACTTTCTTCTTGACTGCATTTTCTTAGAATACGTTTATTCACCCTTCTACCCCAAGGTAATATCTGTTCTTAAAAATGAGGGGCTTCTTGGGTGCAGCAAAGATGCAACCTGATTTCTAATCCAATCTGCTAATCTCTGTATGTTTATTGGGGAACTAAGACCATTAACAATAAGAGTTATTATTGAGCACTGTTTATTAAATCATATCATTTTGTTGTTGTTTTTGTTTGTTTGTTTCCTTCTTTGTTTCTCTTTGGCTTTACTATTCTGAGAGTATTAATTCCTTGTGTCTTTTAGGTATAGCGAACCTTCTCTTCAGACTGAGGGTTTTCTTATAATCCCTTCAATGGAGCTGTCTTGGTGGACAAAAATTGCTTTCATTTGCAATTATTATAAAATTATTTACTTTCTTGTTGATTGTACTTGATATTTCCCCCAGATATAGTGGTCTAGGCTAACATGGGTAGTCTTTCAGAGACTGAAGAACATCTCTACAGGCACTTCTGGCTTTCAGTCTTCATTGAAAGCTCGGGTGTTATTCTTATAGATCTGCTGTGTGATTTGATAGTTTTCCCTTGAACTGTTTAATATGAGTTCCTTTTTTTCTATATATTTAGTGCACTCATTATTATATGTCATGGGGCATTTCTTTTATGGTTTTGTGTATTTAATGCTCTGTGAGACTCCAGTACCTTAATAAGCATTGTTTTTTAGACTGAGGAAATTTTCTTCTATGATTTTTTTTTTCTGAAAAGATATTTTCTATGACTCTGTCCTGTCTTTCCTGTTCTTATTCTACACCTATATATTAATCATAGGTGTGTTACCTTTATAGTGTCCCAGATTTTTTGGCTATTTTGTACCTGTATAACATTTTTGTTGGGTGAGCTATCCATTTCTTGGACCTTGTTTTCAAGACATAAAATCCTCTTTTCTGTGTACTATAATCTGTTGGTGAGGCTTAACTCTGGGCTTTTTTTGCTTAATTTCCTTAATTGTTCATTTTGAGTTTTGTCTCATCTTAGTTTTTCTTTAGTAATCCTATTTCTCTGTTTAATTCTACTTTTGTAGTCCTGAGCTGTCTTTGTTATTTCATTCAACTATTTCCATAGCCCTCATTAAAGCATTTCTTTGTAGCTTCTTTAAGGCCCTTGAAAATATTCATAGCTGCTATTTTGAAATCCTTGCCTTGTTTACGACCATACCACCCTAAAAGCACCCAATCTCCTCTGAAATCCTTGCCTTGGACTTCCATTAAAAACATATTTTTGCTGTAGTCTAAGCATCTAGATTTGTGGTGCTGATTTTTCTGGGTATTTTTCTGGGTTGCAATTCTGTGGTGCTCATCTCATCTGTGCTGGGTAGGTGTTATATTCTTTGTTTACTATTGCCCCAACCTGGTCCTTACTTAGAGTGGCAGCTGTGGGTCTGTAGGAAATCACAAAGCAGTGGAGATGAGTTAGAAAAAAAAACCTGAAAGATTAGAGGGGAAGAACTAGGGGAACCTTGGTCTGTACTGTGAGGTGAAGTCTCAAGGGAACTCAGAGGAGGGCCTCAGGCTAGAGGGCAGCACAAGGTCTAAAGTACTTTGGAGAGGTCAGAATGGAGGAGGTTTTTCGGGTCACAGGTAGCCTCTTTGAGTCCCAACCAACTATCTTTACTTAAACAAGGTCTTTCCACATATCCCAGGCTGGCCTTGAACTTGTATTATTCTTGTTTCAACCCTCTCAAGTACTGGGATTACATAAGTGTACCACCACATTCAACTCTAGATTCTTTCTTTCTTTCTTTCTTTCTTTCTTTCTTTCTTTCTTCTTTCTTTCTCATTTTTTAAGACTGGGTTTCTCTGTAGCTTTGGAGCCTGTTCTGGAACTTGTTTTGTAGACCAGTCTGGCTTCAAACTCACAGAGATCCACCTGTCTTTGCTTCCTATGTACTGGGATTCAAGTCCTGCATCAACTTCACCCAGCAATTCATTTTTTTAAACCATTATATTTTTAGCTTGTTTTTTTCAGCAAAAAGAATAAATAAATGTGCTTGGGAAGAGTCTAGGACATTGTTTCTCAACCCTGACATGATTAATAGCATGGCCAGGACCTTCCTGTTTGAGTACTGTCCTGTGCGTCATAAGATGACTATCAAGCAGTCTTCCTATATTCCAGTAGGACTTGCTTTAATTTAAGCAAACAAAAATGCTCCTAAACATTGCAGAATGCCTTTCAAGGACGACAACTGTCCATGATAGAGAATTGGTGATCTGGAAATCTCATCATTCAGGTACAGGTTCTACAAACCAGGAAAGACTCCTTTCACTGCAGTCTATGCTGGTATCTGAGATCATAGTACAAATGTAATCGTCAACTATCAGCATGAGTTTGCTTGCAGGTGATTAGGAGTACCACTATCACCCTAGAAATTCAATTACAATTCTTAACTTGATTTACAGATCAGATAACTTGGGTGAAACTTGGGATGTAAGATTTGTTTTGTTTTGTTTTCTATTTTGTTTTTTGAAACACCTTCTGTGAAGGGAAGAGTGAGAACCATTCCTGAGCAGATTGGGAAACTGAACTATAATACAGTTTGGTAAATGCCCACCCACAACCTCAGGGATGCAACCACAGGCAACAGCAATAGCATATAATGTTTTGGGAGTCTTTTGGCAAACAACCCTGACAAACAACTCTAAAGGAGCTTCTTATGCATGATATTAGTCTATTGGTTGATACTCTATGATTCTTGCAGGGAACATTGCCAGATTAGATGGGAGAATTTCATTTAAACTATATTTGAATATATATACTCAGACTATTTTATTGCTATGAGATTGCTCTTCTAAAAGTGCTGGAGAAAATATGTCATTAATTCTTATCAGTTTTGATGTGGGATTCCCCTCTGTATACTGTGAATATATTTTATTACCTATGGCTAATAAAGAAGCTGTTCTCGCAAATTGCTCAGCAGAATATAACCAGGATATATATATATATATATATACATATATATATATATATATGGAGAGAGAGAAAGAGAGAGTGTGTAGTGTGTGTCAAGGAGACATCATGTAGCTAGCTGCTGAAGGAGACAGATGCCAGAATACTAGATCCTTACCAGTAAGCCACAGCCTTGTGGTGATTCACAGATTAAAGAAATGGGTTAATTTGAGGTGCAAAATTTAGGTAGAAATATGCATAAACTATTGGCCAGTGTTGTAATTAATATAGTTTCTATGTGATTAATCACATCCAGGCATTCAGGAAACAAATGAACAGTCTCCATCTACAAAATGTGCCAATGTGGGGCAACTATATCCACATAAAATCTAAGAGAGCTTGGGAAGGAATTCTAGACACAAAAAAATAAAGTTAAGCATAGTTTCTTGGTAGCAGCATTTTCTCCATGGACTCTGCTAGAGGCAAGCAGAACTGTGATTCCTTTAAGATAAGGCTTCCTGAGTCACCATTAGCCGCAAACACTGCATGGCTTCTTTAAGAAATGGTGGCTTTCTGGTTCATGCTGGCAGCATGAACTCTGGCTCTTTCGGGAGGTCCTGCACTTAAATGGGATTTGTGAGCAGTGTGCTACTAATTGGTTAATGGCAACATAGACCAGCTACATCCATGAGCATGGCTCACAAAGGCAGTGAACATGCCTCTGCCATGTTGTACTGGGCAGAGCAAACAGGCAGGGCCACAGAGTTGGTCCTAGCCATGCCCACTTAGCAATTAAAAAAAATGCTACTGGTCAGAAAAGCATTTCAGGTACACAATAGGACAGATTCAGACATAAAAGCCCTCTAAGGTCCCGATGAGGAGCAAAAGGAGGGAGATCATGAGTAAGGAAGTCAGGACCGTGAGGAGTGCGTTTACCCATTGAGACGGTGGGACAGATCTAACGGGAGACCACCAAGTCCAGTTGGAATGGAACTGATGGAACACGGGACCAAACCGGGCTCTCTGAATGTGGCTGACAGTGGAGGAGGACTGAGAAACCAAGGACAACGGCAATGAATGTGAACTCTACAGCATGGATGGGCTCACTGTGAGCCTTAACCTTCACCTGGTGATGGATGGAGATAGAGACAGAGCCCCACATTGGAGCACCGGACTGAGCTCCCAAAGTTCTGATGAGGAGCGGAAGGAGAGAGATCATGAGAAAGAAAGTCAGAACCATGAGGGATGCGTTCACCCACTGTGACGGCAGGACAGAACTAATGGGAGACCACCAAGTCCACTTGGAATGGGACTGATGGAACATGCGACCAAATCGGACTCTCTGAGGGTGGCTGATGGTGAGGAGCCAAGGACAATGGCAATGGGCTTGGTCTCTACGACATGGACGGGCTCTGTGTGAGCCTTGTCAGTTTGGTTGCTCACCTTCCTGGACCTGGGGGGAGTTGGGAGGACCTTGGACTCAACATAGTGTAGAGAACCCTGATGGCTGTTTGGCCTCAAGAGGGAGGGAGTGGGGGTGTGGGTGGAGGGGAGGGGAGGGAAGGGGGAGGAGGAGGGGAGGAGATGGCAATTTTTAATAAAAAATAAATAAACTGGAAAAAAAAGCCCTCTAAATGAGGCACAATGCATTTAAAAAATGTAAAAGCCATCGACAGATTCAATGTGATACCCATCAAAATCCCAGCAAAATTCTTCATAAACCTTGAAAGAATGGAACTCTACTTCATTTGGAAAAGGGAAAAAAAAAAACAAGGATAGCCAAAACAATCCTGTACAATAAAAGAACTTCTGAAGGCACCTCAGTCCCTAACTTCAAACTTAACTACAGAGCTACAGTACTGAAAACAGCCTGGTATTGGCACAAGAACAGACAAGGGGACCAATGGAACTGAATCGAAGACCCAGATATTAATTCACACACATTCAAACATGTAATATTTAACAAAGAAGTAAAAAAATCAAATGGAAAAAAGAAAGCAAATTTAACAAATGGTGCTGGTATAACTGGATATGAACATGTAGAAGAATGAAAATAGACCCATATCTATTACCATGCACAATACTCAAGTCCAAATGGATCAAAAACCTCAACATAAAGCCGGCCACACTGAACCTTATAGAAGAGAAAGTGGGACGTACACTTGAACACATTGGCACAGGAGACCACTTTCTAAATATAACCCTAGTAGCACAGATACTTAGAGAAACAACTAATAAATAAGACCTCCTGAAACTGAAAAGCTTCTGTAAAGCAAAGGACATGATCAACAAGACAAAACAACAGCCTACAGAATAGGAAAATATTTTCACTAATCCCACTTCAGACAGAGGTCTGATCTCCAAAATATACAAAGAACTCAAGAAATTTGTCATCAAAAGAACAAATAATCCAATAAAAAATAGAGTACAGACCTAAACAGAGAACTCTCAACAGAAGAATCTAAAATGGCTGAAAGACATTTAAGGAAATGTTCAGCATCCTTAGTCATCAGAGAAATGCAAATCAAAACAACTCTGAGATTCCATCTTATACCTGTAAGAATGGCCAAGATCAAAAACACTGATGACAGCTTATGCTGGAGAATTTGTGGGGTAAAGGGAACACTGATGCATTGCTGGTGGGAATGCAAGCTAGTACAACGCCTTTGGATGTCAGTGTGGTGATTTCTCAGAAAATTAGAAAACAACCTTCCTCATGACCCAGTAATACCACTTTTGGGTATATATCCAAAGGATGCTCAATCGTGCCATAAGGACATGTGCTCAACTATGTTCATAGCAGCATTGTTTGTCATAGTCAGAACCTGGAAACAACCTAAATGCCCCTCGACCAAAGAATGGAGAATGAAAATGTGGTACATTTACACAATTGAGTACTACACAGCAGAAAAAAATAACGACAGCTTTAATTTTGTAGGGAAATGGATGGAGCTAGAAAACATCATCTTGAGTGAGGTAACCTAGACACAGAAAGACAAGTATCACATGTGCTCACTCATAAGTGGTTTTAAGCATAAAGCAAAGAAAACCAGCCCACAAATCACAATCCCAGAAAACTTAGACAACAAAGAGAACACTAAGAAAGACTTAAATAGATTCTAATCTACATGGGAAGTAGAAAAGACAAGATCTCCTAAGTAAATTCGGAGCATGGGAACCTTGGGAAAGGGTTGAAGGTGAGGGGAGCAAAGAAAAGTGTAGGGCTCAATAAAAATAAAAAAAAATAAAGTATGTAGGCTTGGGGCAGAGAGAGAAAAAGAATATAGACAATTATAAAAAGAAGTAAAGACTTTAAAGAGACAGTGAAAGTATTATACAAGTATACAGACAGTCACAGGCTAAAGAATAAAGAAAAATAAGACACAAAAAAGATGGAAAATATGTAGAGTCTGGGTTACACATGTTATTGTGTTTTATTTTAATTTTTTGACTGCAGAGAAACACTTGATTCTAGGTCTACTAAGTTACACCAACATAAAGGTATCCTAACTTCTAGATTTGGGTCTTAGGAAAGGTTACTTTCTAAAAGAGATTCTGCTTTTGTTTCCACAGAAGATGAGAACCTGAGGATTCCTTCCAGGTTAATGTGGTTTGATGGAACAAGACTCACCGAAAGTTCTCCATGAACCCTAAAAATACTTCACCTGATAAAAACCAGGAAGCAATTTGAAGAAAACAACACCCCAAATCCCAAAATGATTGTTTATAAATGTTTTTTTTCATTTAAAGGGGGATATGATATAAAGATGAATTCTTTACATTGGTATGGACTTTGTTTTATTGATACAAATTTAAGATCAATTTTGTTATACTATGTTTATATATTTCTGCTTTTGTTTAAAGTATTGTGTTTTTGCAGCTCATTTAAAAATATAACTTATAATTAAGAAATACAGATTAATAGATAGTCACCTATAATAGTCAAACTGTAATCAAGTTGGTTGGATAGATATTCTTCAAATTTTTAAGAGACCTACAGAATATGGCATTTAAAATGTTTTAAGAATTTAGACTTTTCTTGACAGTGAAACATATCTGCCATGGCAGGACTAATTACTTCAAAGAGGTTGATGGTCATTGAAGAAACTCCTTATAGATTTTGCCTTCCATGTGACAAGGCTAGCCATTTGGGCAAGAAACTGATCTTGCCTGGACTGCTTGTTGGTATCTTGTATAAACTGGACATGCATAAAATGACTGCTGAACTTGCCAAAAGAAGATGAGACAGTACTTCAGGGTTCCTCCTCCACCAAATAAGCTGCTGGACATTCTGAATGCCGCAGAAGAAAGTGACTGATAAACTTTGCCATTATAAGGCAGAACAGATTTTCAAATTTCCTGTTCTATGGAAAAGTCTGCTGGATACGAGGGGCCTGTAAGCCGAAGATCAATGCCCCAACATTACAGAAAAACTTTGGGTAACTGTTCAGGCAGCAAGATGTCTCTGAAAATTCTTAAGTTTTAGAAGTTGCTTACAATGCACTTTCTGTTTACTTATGTAATATTATATCCTTCTGGTATCTTTGAAGAGTTGAAGACCGATAATTATAGTTTTCCATATTTAAGATGAATTAGATATAAAACTTTAGACTTATAAAGATAAAATAGATGATAGAGTATTTTCCTTAATTTGCCAAATATAGATGGACTAAATATTTATTTTAACTATAATTCTTGGTTGATAACTTTTTTATATGGATATACAGAACTGTTAATGTAATTTTACTATGTTATAGTTAAAACCTTCCTTTTTATTTTGACAAAAAAAGGGGAGATGATGTGGGATTCCCCTCTGTATGCTGTGAGTATGTTTTATTACCATTAGTTAATAAAGAAGCTGTTCTAGCCAATGGCTTAGCAGAATACAAACAGGCTGGAAGAGAGAGAGAGTAGACAGAGTCAAGGAGATTCTATGTAGCTGCTGAAGGAGACACATGGCAGAATACCAGATTCTTACCAGTAAGTCACAGCCTCATGGTGATTCACAGATTGATAGAAATGGGTTAATTTAAAATGTAGGAGTTAGCTAGAAATATGCATAAGCTATTGGCCAAACAGTGTTGTAAATAATATAGTTTCTGTGTTAGTATTTTTATCTGGTTAGCTGGGAATTCAAGAAGCAGTCTTTACCTACAAATGTGGCTACTAAACAAGACCTCAACAAGGATGACACCAGTAGAAAAGTTAACATGGAAGTAGGCACTCTCATGAGGTTTCAAACATAGACAAAAATCTACAGGTAACTAAGGCATGATAACAGCAAGAGAAATAGTATTTCTCAAAGATGATCTCTTCAATAATTTATCCAATACCAAATGTCCAAGCTTGAAATCAGGTAACATTGTATAGATTGCACACACACACACACACACACACATGTTACATATGTGTTACATATATATGAAACAGCTAAAGGAATAGAGACCATGAATTTAGAATAAGAGTAAGGTAGAAGGTAGGTGAGAAGTGTTGGCAGGAGAAAATGGAAGGGGAGAAATGATGCAATTATATTTTAATTAAAATATTTTTTTTCAAATAGCACTCTGGACTAAAATTTTCCCACATTGGGTCAAGATGACCAATATTTTATGCCGATCCCTTATTTGGACCATCAAATATTAACTTCATAGGAAGCCCATAACCTTGGACAAGAAGCCTTCTCACAAATGAGGTTAGGCACCAACCAAAGTGCACACAGCCGAGTGGAAATTTCTTCCTTGGAGAGAAATCTAAGCAAGCAACACTTTTCCATATTTGCCGATATTTGTTCATTGCAGTGTTCAAGTTCACTGAACACAATTTTTGGGTTGCAGATTTTCCAGTAGTTTTCCTCTCTCTGTGAAGGGCATAGAAGAAATAGAATATGAGGATTCATTTCCACAACTGTAGTTGATCCAAAATTTAGAGATAACATATATTATTCTCCTCACATTCTCAATCCCTTAAATATTATTCTGTTGAACTTAGTGTTTTATCTAGTGACATGACCCCAATTATTATCTCTGTGGATTCTATAGTAAATATCGATATTCTACTCTGATCCTAATTATTAAATTAATAATTGGGTAAGAAATTATGAGGATACATTCATGTGAATCTCATGTCTCAACTGGGTAGCATCAGGATTACCTTTACTGGTCTGGGTCCATTGGTCTTGTCAGGATAGTTACTGTACTTCTTACTGCTGGAATCAATGAGCCCACAGGGTCTAGGCATCAGCAATGTGTGTGGTTCAGTGGTAATTCAGCAAAGCATATTTGGGGACATAGTCTTTAAGGAATAGAGAATAAGCACGAGGTTCCTCTAGTAGAACATTCAAAGTAACTGGAAGTGAGACAACTCATGATACTCCTTTTTGACTATTGTTCTCATTTATTTTGTTATTGGTGACACAATGCTACATGGATATCTTTGCTATAATGCATGAGGGAATTCTCTTAAAGGTTCCATGTACTCTATGAGTATTGCTTTGGATGTGCTTTCAGTAGGCTACCAGGTAAATATGAAATGGGTCAGGAGGCAAAAAAAATTCCCATAACATTTTCCACTTTAGTTGTGATAACTGAACAAAGTGGAAGATAAACTGAACGTCATTCTTTCATAAAATGCTTGCCATAGTGCTAAGCTCTATAGATCGAACTTTTTGGCTATTGGTATTCATATTTATTTAAAGTCCTCTAGCTCTATTAATATTTACAAATAGTTATTTTCATGGTTAGGCTTTGTTGCAAACACTCTCATATGGTGTTGCCTTTGTATTAGGTAATTTCTTAAACAAATTTAAACAGCCTTTTTTTTTTCAAGTGAAGAAAAGCACATGAAAAAAATTAAGACTCTAAGCTGGGCTAATTCATTAGATTACCAGCTGTGGAGTTTTGTATTTACAAAAAAGGAGAACTTTCCTGGGAGTTCAGAGCCATTAGAAACAATTTGTTGTTCCCTGTGGATTAAAATAAACCACATGGTACTATTTACCTTTAGAAATGTCCAAAATCCAAGAGCAAAACATCTCTATGGGACGTACATAAACAGTCCTATTCTTGTGTCAATAATGTCTTTCAGTTGAAATTACTGCCAGTTTTGATTACCAAAAACATTTTAGAGATTGTAATTATTTTATATTTATTTTGTAACTTTTATTCAGCAGTCAGATAAACATCCCGAGTGTTATACCAGACATGGTGGCACATGCTTTTAATTTCAGGACTCTGGAAGTGGAGGCATTTAGATCTCTGTGGGTTTGAGGCCAGCTTTGATCCACATAGAAAATACAGACCAGTCAGAACTAAACAGTAAGACCCCAGCTTAAAACACAAAGCAGCACAAAGAACAAGAACAGCAAAACCCAAAGAATTCTTAGTGTTTTTCACCATGTTGATAGTATGAAGAAATGATATTTCATGAGTATTAGTACTGTGATGATGTCATAAGGGATTAGAGAGTGGATAAGTGAGTGACTATCCCCGCACCGGAAGTTGCTGTAGAGGTTCAGGCTGATGTTAATAGAACCTGAAACCGAATAGCAGCAGCAGAGAAGAGTCCCTTAGACACTTTGAGACAGGTGACTTGCTGACAAGGGATGAGTTAAAACAGACTTCCAATTTTCGATCCTGTGTAACTGGAGGAGTGATAGTGGTTTCTTGGATGTTAAAGAAGATGTAGACTTGCTGGCTGAAATGTCACTGCTCTATGTCACCCATGAATGATGAATGACTTGTGCCCCAGTTTTATTACACATATCTGAGTGCCTTTCAAAATTTTTTTTATTCAAGATTACCACAATGGCATATGCTATATTCTCAACAAATGCCTGATAAATATCAAATATTTGTTATTTTTGACCTGATTTAATGCAAAAAGTCTAATACAGCATTATTTAAAGTTACCAATGGTTTAATTAGGGAAAATGAATGACCAATACATTTTGGTATCCAAAAATTTTGAGATTCTCATTTTACAAAAGTCTTCTACCAAAAACCAATGTCATAGCCAGTTATCATGTTATTGAGTATGCATATGACAAGGTGCATCTTGACATCTTGAAATATGCAGGCAAATGGAGGACCTAGAAAAAAACATATTGAGTGAGTTATTCCAGACCCAGAAAGACAAATATAATACTTCCTTCTGTTCATGTGTTGCTTTCATTGGTTAATGAATAAAGAAACTGCTTTGGGCCTGATAGGGCAGAACTTAGGTAGGTGGAGAAGAAAGAAATGAATGCTTGGAAGAAGGGCAGAGTGGGAGACACCATAGATCTTCTGCCTGAGACAGAAGCTGGTTAGAATCTTGCCAGTAAGCCACAGTCACGTGGCGATACACAGATTAATAGAAATGGGTTAAATTAAGGTGTAAAAATTAGCCAATAAGAAACTAGAGCTAATGGGCCAAGCAGTGTTTTAATTAATACAGTTTCTTAGTGGTTATTTTCAGTGTAAGCTAGCCAGGTGGCCAGGAGAAATCCACTCATAAGTCATAAAGCAAAGAAAAAACAGCCTATAGTCAACAAACCCAGAGAATCTAGACAACAAGGAGGACCCTAAGTTAGACATACATGGATCTACATAGGAAGGAAAAAAAGACAAGTTCTCCTGAGTAAATTGGGAGTTTGTGGGTAGAAGAGGAGAGAGGAAGAAGGGAGAGGAGGGGAGAAAAATGTATAGCTCAATAAAAACAAGAAACATGAACATAGAGAAAAAAATATTTTGGGAGGATCCCTCTCTATTGAAATGCAAATTATTGTTTTTGATATAATAAAATTGTTTCACTAAAATATTAATAAGTTCATAATGTCAATATGTTCCAAAAATCCAACTCTGGATAGCAAGAGAAAAAGAAAGGTTGTCTGGCAGATTATTGGAGTACATCATCTGGCAAAATGTTAGTGTAGTTGTGCTTCAGGGATAAGTGCCTTTCTGATGCTAGCATTCCCCCTTTACTCATTGCACACAGCTTCAGCTTCTATTCTGCACACCAGCCTCCATCACAGAGCAGAAACCTGTGTACCAGGAGTTCTGAAATTTTGCGCCTTAAAATTCTTAGATCAATATCAGAAGAATGAACACTTTTCTCGTTTCAAGGTAACAAAATAAAACAAAAACTAGGCAAGTCTTTTGATTGCAAGGTTTGAGGTATGTCTATTGATGTGGGCAAGTCATCCCTGGTTGCCACCTCAGTAGTCATATAGCACATGACTGCACATGAGCTGCACAAGAGCTGCACATGAGCTGCACATGAGCTGCACATGAGCTGCATGGATGGAGTGGTGAGGAAGGCCTTCGTGAAGAGAGAAGGAGTTGTCGGGCAAAAACATCTACTAGAGGTTTCAAAGACATGAATGGAGAAAAAAGTTGTACTTTCCTTCTTAGGAAAGGGTTTCACAAAGTATGTTCTTACACTAGTAGCTATATCAACATCACCGTGGGCTGTGTTAGAGGGAGAAATTGGGGGCCTCACTCTGGAAGTCCTGATTAAAATTCAGGATGTGGGCCAGCAGCTACGAATCCCTCAGGTGACTCCAGTTCCCACCTAATTTCACCAACCATCAACTTGGAGTATAGGGGAGATGCTTGTAACTGTCTTAGTTACTGTTCTATTGGTGTGAAGAGACATCATGGCCAAGGCAACTTTTACAAAAACAAGACCTTTAATTGGAGGCTTGCTCTCAGCTTCAGAGAAGGGTTAGTTCATGATCATTCAATCTTCCTGGTTAGAAGGAGCCAGGCATGGCCCTGGAACAGCATCTGAGAGCTTCATTCTGTTCTGCAGGCAGCAGGCAGAGAAAAAGAGACCTGGCTTGATGTGACTTTTGACACCTCAAAACCTACCCCCAGTGATCCATCTCCCTCGACAGGGGCCACACCTCTTCCAACAAGGCCACACCCACTAATCCTTCCTAATCAGTTCACCAACTGCAGACTGAGCATTCAAACATAGGAACTTCTGGGAGCCACTCTCACTCACTCAAACCACCACAGTAATTAAAGCCAGTTGTGAGAGTTTTGAGAGCCTCTCACAGGGAATATTAGGCAGCACTCACCAGAGCCTCTCCTTCATCACTGTCTTAAGAAAGGAGCTGCTTTAAAAACTTCATAGGATTAGTACACCATCCTTCTGCCTTCTCGCTCTGCTTTAGAGACTGACAGCAAACTCTGCATTGACTGGGATGCATGAGCAATGCATCATCCTCTGGATCAATTTTCTGGACAACTAAGGGTTAACCAACAACAACAAAGAGGGACAGAAAATAGAAACTAAAACAAAATACAAAGTAGATTTTGAACAGGGCTCAAACAAATGTGTTTGATTGTGTTTGTTCGCATATTTTAATGCCTCAGCCGGGGAAAGGGAAACTAAATGAACCTCTTTTGGATTAGCAGGTGCTGTTGGTACTCTAGCATATTATTCCAAATATTACTGATTGTTTTATGGTAACAAAAAATTCCTACAAGGATTGTGTTTTAATAAATTCTGTTCTTATTTTCTTTTTGTTTAAATCAAAGCACAGAAACAATACTCATTATCTAAATGTCCTATTTAGGTTACATTTTCTCAAGCCATCTGGAAGCAATCACTCAGGTACCCTTGTTTTGTAGGACAATGGCTATTATTTTATGAGTGTAACCAGTCATTTAGATCACTAAAAATATATTCAAATTTATTACATGTTTTATTTACCAATAACTTGAGTCTTTTTCTTAGCTGCTGTAAAAAATTCTCTCTATCTCTCTCATTCTCCCCCTTTTCCCCTTCCCTTCTATTCCTCTATTTCCTTCCTTCTTTTCACCCCAAGATACTAATCTATTGTAATAATTAAAATATCCTTTATGAGCCGGGCGGTGGTGGCGCACGCCTTTAATCCCAGCACTCGGGAGGCAGAGGCAGGCGGATCTCTGAGTTCGAGGCCAGCCTGGTCTACAAGAGCTAGTTCCAGGACAGGCTCTAGAAACTACAGGGAAACCCTGTCTCGAAAAACCAAAAAAAAAAAAAAATATCCTTTATGTCCATATTGGAATTTCAAAGTCAGGCTGCCTGACATTTACATTTAGGGTTGTCTACTTTCTGACTTATGATACTAGGCAAGTTATTTGCATTAGAAAGCCTGGTTCTTCTCATTATTAAAGTGAGAATATCAAGGTCACTTTATAGAATTACTGTGACAGTTGAACAGAATTACGCAGTTTGGCTCATGATGAGGTCACTCCCCTTGATCAGATATCAATAACCACCAGGACTGGCCACTTCTCTTTGTGACATATAATAAAGGAAACAAATATGAAAAGAGAGAAGGCAGGTGCTAATGATTCCTCCTACAGTAATCGGCTAAGTTATCTGCTAAAGAAGCCACTCAGTCGAATATACAAATGGTTTCTGATTCTAACATGTGTCACTGATAAGCTTATCTTGCCTGGCAAGAAATAAAACACAGTGTGCTATTAAAGACCACCAGAAATAGGCACCATGAGTTTTTATGCTCTGGGTTTAAGATTATGAATCAAACATGAATCCAAGAAGTGCTTCATCATGGAATGTGATGGAAGCTAATACATCTGTAAGAAAAGTTGACAACTTCTTCCTGATGGCAGGGACAATGGAAAATGGATGCCTGGTGGCAACTTTAAATAGGCTTACACCATGCGGTCATTGGGCTGCAGCACTGAGATTGCAATGACATCAGAATTCTTGGCCTGAGAGGAAGCAGAAGTAACCCCGATGTCTTAGCTGCCCAAATTCCCAGTCAAAGGATTTTGTAGAGGAATGTTTAGATGACCAAACTGGAAAAGAGTAGAAATAAGTCAAACATAACAGCTGTTTTTCTTGCCATCCAATGATGCTGTGCAACATCCAGGTAAGGAGGAGACAAACCTCAGTCCAGCTCTCACTGCGCTGGGAATTTCAGGTAGATGAATTGTAATTACTTTCCTTGGATCTAGGCCAAGGTGTCTGGTTTATGAGCATCTCGTTTTGGACAATTTGTGCTGTGGGAGCATTGATGGTAAAACTTGTTCATAGCCCCAATTCTTGATGCTTCACAGCAACAGGGAAGAGGGAAACTTAAGAAGATTTGTTACCCATCGGTCCATTTCCAAGTGCAGCAGGTGCACCTCAGGTGGTTTTCCGTAGGTGTCCATCTAATCTGTGCAACTTTAGAGCCATTTAGTGATTATTAGCAGATGAAATCATTAATGTTCATTCTTCCTCATACCTAAGCTCAAAAGGAAACATGACAGCTTATAGAAATAAGTATAGCAAAATTAGACATGGAAGGATGAAATATCTTTGGAAGTATAGACAATTCCAGTCATTAGAGTTAAATGGATTACATCATCTTGAAAAGAGCAGTAAGTGCCCTTAATCACCGAGCCATCACACCAGGTCTAGGGATTTAGACTTCTGTTCTATGGCTTCAGCACACAGAAATTTCCTTTTTCTACTTTGTACTAAGTACATAGCCAATCCTCGCAGTTTGGGATTTAAAAAAAATTAGCGAACATATGCATCTACAATGATTTTTATGGCTATATAAATCAAACAATACCTACTCAGTGAGGCCTCGTACTGAGATTACAAAAGGCAATTTGTACAGCATCCTTACTGAGGTCATGTTTCTACACAAGAGATTAAGGACTCAGCCAGTATGACCTAGCTGTTGTGTTCTTTAAATAGTTTTGTGGTAGCCTGTAAGTAGGACTACTTTTTTAAAGCACAGCAATAGTCAGAGAAGATGACTCAGACAGAAATGTGCCAGCTACACCCCACAGGGATCTATGATCAGATTTCCAGCATTCATATAAGAGCCGGCACAGTGGCTCTTGCTATAGCCACAGCTCAAAGATGATATGAAGATAGCTAGGCCTTGTTTACCAGTCAGTTCCAGCAGAATCGGAGTTCTAGGTTCAATGAGAGAACCTGTCTCCAAAAATAAGGAGAGGGATTGAAGAGGAGAGTGAGGACATCTGATGGTAGCGTCTGACCTCAACATTTACACACACACACACACACACACACACACACACACACACAGCCTTTAACCTCAACATTTATATACACATACACACATACAAAGAGAGAGAGACACACACACATATATATACACATACATATATACATACATACACACATAGATACACACAGACACACAAACATATACACACAATTTCTAAATAGAAGCATGAATGATGTAACAGATTTTCTGAAGACTAGCATTCTATTGATAAGGAAAACATGGGTGCTCTCTTGAAAACTTACAACTAACCTATACACTAAACCCCAAACCAAAAAAATAAAAATGCACCAAATATGAGATATGCTCTTCAAGTAAGAAGTCATAAAACATCTAAAAGGCTTTGGAAGGAAGAAGGTAGTGTGGTGTGAAGGAGGAACGTTCATCTGAACACTGTGGTGAATAGGAGAGATGACCCTGGCTGCTGGGCTGGATTTCTGCTGTAGAAGGCAGGAGGAAGGTGTCATTCCAAAAAGAATAAAAAAAACAAAGTCACCCCACAGATATGGTTACAAAAATTTTGCTTGGTTTATGTCTTCATGGGGGAGAAAAATCCCATTATATGCGTGATTGTGACTACATTTTATCAGAACTGCAATGATAAATAAGGCTACAGGGAGCCACAGAAGGTCGTGGGGCCTTAGATTCTTACTCAAAGTGGCTTTGGAAGCAAGCTAGAATGCAGATCACTTAGAAATAAACCAACCTTAACTGTTCATCTGATAAGAAATACAGACAAGATTTTAGTATTTCGCTTTACATTTTAAGGGGCTCATGTGTATGGCTGCATGTGCACAGGTACATGGAGGCCAGAATCAACATCAAGTGCCATTTTTGGGTGCTACCCAGTGTGTTTTATGGGCAGTGTCTTATTTAGGGTGTTTATTGCTATGATTAAAAATGCCAAGAAACCAGAAACAGTCTTGGGGAGCATAGAGGTTGTTTAACTTATAGTTCCACTTCAAAGTCGATCACTGAGGGAAGTCTAGATAGGAACTCAAGGCAGAAACCCAGAGGCAGGCAGAGAAGCAGTGGAATGCTACCTACTCACTTGTTCCTCACAGCTTGCTCGGTCCCAGGACCACCAGGCCAGAGTGGCACCACCCATAGGGATACGGGCCCTCCTACATCAATCAAGAAAATGACCCACAGGCTTGCTGATGGCCTAGTCCAATGTGAGCACCTTCTCAGTTGTGATTTCCTACTCTCAAATGATTCAAGCTTGCATCAACTTGACATAAGACTAGCTGTACAGAGTTTCTCCCCTGAGCTGAAATGCTCTTATCAGCTATGGTGGCTTGTAAGAGCCTCAGGATGCTTTTGTGCTGGGAAGGCAAGTATGCACCATCTTGTGAAAAACCACTTTTTTACCTGGGTTCTGGGGACAAATTCAGGTCCTCATGCTTGTGCCCAGCACTTCACCACCTGCATCTGAGCACAGTAATAGGAATAGTACGGTTTTTAAAGTTGTTTTTTTTATTAAGCTATATATTTTTCTCTGCTCCTCTTCTTTCCTCCTATAATTCCCACTCTCCCAGTTTATTCAGATCTTGTCCTTTTAAGTATGAAGCTTTATGGTTACTTGGACATGATTTGGGTAAGTCAGAGTTTAGGTTAAGCATTGATTGCTATTAAGAAAACAGATGATCTACTGTGACAGTTACCATAAAAGGGATGAGCCCATTGCTTCATTCCTATCGTTTAGAGAAGGCAGCATGAACCCATTGGTAACATTTTTTTTATGATTTTATTGGTAACATTTTTGTGATGTTGAATATCCATCTATCTCATTTTGGCTTATCTATCATGCTGATATAGGTTCTGAGCCTGATATCTGTATGCTTATGATTTCTCACACAGTGCTTTGAAAAGTTCTTAGTCAATAAGGCAGTATGTTTAGAAAAGATGATATCAGTTTCATACGCAAGACATCCATGAGATGACTAGGGAGTGGTTTTACCCCTGGGCAGTAAACTTTCTAAGTTTCAGCAAAATGGTAAAGAGTACTCAAAATTTAAATTCACACTTCTAAAATTTCTACTTAGCTGTGTGCTTGGTATTCTAAATGTGGTCACCCTGTAGTAAGCAATAACACAGAAAAGAGGAAAAAGAACAAAGACCCAAGCACACATCCCTTAAAAAATAGCTGTATCTGGAGCCATGGCTACCACGCTGTGATTAAATGCAGGGGAGGTAGCAACGTGGCATGCTTCCAAATAGCCATGTCTAGCTACAAAGCTAGGGCTTTGCAAAATATATTTTAACATTTTTAACTGGAACCAAAAATAAAGAGAACACATTCTACTTGGGGCAGATATATAACTGGAACAGTGCTATTTCAGGCTAGTTAGGAGTTACTTTATGTAAAGAAATGTTCTCACAAGTGGGCTCTCACCACCTTTCAGGTGCTTACTGTGCTAAAGGCCTTATGGGTAGCACTTTGCTTCATCTTTGCCAGAGTTTTAGGAGGTGTTATAAGTGTTTATTGAAATAGGCTGGCAAGATGGCTCATTGGATTACGGCACTTGACACTAAGCCTGATGACTTCGGTTCAATCATTGGGACCCACCTGGTAGAGAATTAACTCCTGCAATTTGTCCTCTAATCTCCACATGTGTGCTATAGCACATGTAGACCCGCACATGTATACACACACACACTAAACAAATCAGAACACAAATAAATGTAATAAAAATTAAAAACATTTCGAATAAAGTAGAAATGTATATTTTAGTGTTTTGATTTTTTATTTCTTTCTGAGACAGGGTTTCTCCGTGTAACAGCCCTGGCTGTCCTGGAACTAGCTCTTATAGACTGTACTGGCCTTGAACTCATGGAGATCCACCTGCCTCTGCCCCCTGAGTGCTGGGATTAAAGGCATGTGCTACCACCACCCGGCTTAGTGTTTTGAAATTTAATAACACCTCATAAAATATTTTATTAAAAATACTTTATTGAAATAAATACTTTATTGAAAAACTTAAAGCCATTTGCACTTCTAGTTTTCAGTGAAAACCGTCTGTAAATAAATGACGTGGTGTTCTTACATGCCATGTTACCAGACGGTGCCATACTACACAGTAGTTAGACGTTACTTCACCTAAGGAAAGAATCAGCACTACAGCTGAGGTCTAACCATTGCCTGCTGTGCTCATGTTTATAGCTTATTCCGCATCGTTTTGAGAAGAGCTATCAGATTGATTTTACAGATGAGGAAATTAGTTCAATGAGATTTAATTAACTAGCTGAAGATCATAGATTAAGTCTCATCCACAGAAAGTACAGGATCTGGGGGAAGGTATGAAGAGAGGGTTTCATGACATACTGTGACACGTTTAGTAATTATAATTCCAGCAAGAAAAACAGTGCATAAGTATCCCATGCACTTTCACAATAGGGAAATTAACTGGCATAAGCAATCTGTAATTATAACATTAAAATTTGTCATAATATTAAGACCAAATTAAATCTTTTAAACTATTTCTCTATTCTTTCTCTAGGACAAATATTTAATATGTAATAACATGATAAAAATGTTATCTATGCATGAGTGCTAAATATATTTAGTACTTACATATATTCTTTTATACATTTCATCATACCTAAAAATGATTTTATTATAAACATATTTCATATAATTCAGATATTATCAATAGTAATCATCAAAAAATTTTAAAGCATAATTATATTATAATCATGTACATTTGAATGAATTTTGTTAAATTTTATTTATTATACAAGGATGCATTTAACAATAATATGTATAGACATTATGTAAGGAATTAAATTATTATGGTTCAAAAACAATAGAATTTCTTTTTTTCTAAAATACTTTAACTTATTAAAATTAAAGAGCAAAATATAACATAGCTAAATATTATTAAGATAATTTGCAAGAGTATAGAATAAAATTTCTTTTAACTCATTCAATGTTTATGTAACACATTCTCACTTTGGGCATTATTCACTGAAAGAACAACATTAGAAGACACCATGCACTCCAGCTATACACAAGCTGAACTTGTGTAATGTGAATTACCCAAAGCTTACTATTACAGAATCTTCCCCAGGCACTACATACAGCCGTGGCAGAAAATGCTGAAATTAGAAGATGCCTTTGGATCTGCTTGTTTCAGTACAACTTGGAAATGACATTTCATTATGCGAGAATTTATTGCATTTATGCTATCTGAGAGGATGGTTTGACAAGTTAATTAATTTGTCTTTTATCTAAACTCCTGTGCAAAGGCTCCACTCCTCCCCACTCCAAGGCTGTATGCCCCACCCCCCACTACCACAATCCCTAATAGCAATGGACAAAAATATTCAGGACATGGAATAGAGGTGGTTGTCCTTTTGAAGACAGAGCAGGAAGTGTGAGGATGTTCTCCCTGACTCGAGTTCTTTGTGGAGATAGGTGTCCAAAGTTAAGAGCCTGTGCTGAGCAGAGGACCCCAAGGGAACAGGGGTTCTATGCCAAATAAAGCTTGTATTTATTTGTTTCTTATTTGTTTGTGTGTTTTGATTTGTTTGTTTGAGACAGGGTCTTACTCTGTAAGAGTGAACCCGTCTGGTTCACACCTGTATATACCTCCTGAGTGGGGGGATTAAAGTGTGCAACATCAAGGCAACTAGCTTTCATATCTGTGGACCGTCCTAATCTACAGAGTCCAGGGCATTTTGGGGGAGACAGAATTAGATGACAGAACAACTGACCTCCTAATGCAGACCTGGCTAACTTATACTTTGCACCTCTATCATGTTACTGACTCGTTCACTGCCTCCCAAGTTAGGAACCCTGCTTGAATGAAAGAGAAAGAGGGAGAAGGACAGTATTGAGTTTCTCCACAAGTGATGACACAGCAACTTTCTTTCTAAGCCTTTCTCAAGGATGGAGGGCTAGCATGTACAGACAAGCTACTTCCCTGTAACTTTGCTGCTGTTATGAAACCTAATGTAAGTATTTGTGTTTTCTTATGGTCTTTGGAGACCCCGTAAAAGAGTCTTTCAATCACCCAAGGAGGTTACGACCCACACACTGACAATCACTGTTCTGTTGATTTCAACCAAGGAGTCTGGGGTCTTGAAAATATCCTTCTAACAAAACTGTTCCCAAGCAACTCTCTCAACACCCCTGAAAACTTCTCATTTTAATTGAAGTAATGCTTTAAAAGCAGTATTAGTCATAAAGAGTCATGAGACCTTGCAGCGATATTTTAGTTTCTATGAAAACTGCCTAAAATCTGTTATGGTTACTTTACCTTGCTGCCTACACAACTGTCCATTAACAGAAAAACACTCTGTGGCATGCTTGCAGGCACTGTTGCCTTTGTCTCTGTCTTACTTCTCATGTTACATAGTCCAACATGGTTATATGGCAGGTGATGAGCTAGAGACCAGAGCTGTTGTGTGCCCTTCTGGTTATGTACTGAGCTAGGTTTACTTAGGGAAAATAAAGGTCAAAGCCAAAGCTCTGACATGGATGTGAAGGCTGCCAACTCCTGTAAACCTTCTAAAGTTTTCTCTTTTACCCAAGAGTATTTCTTTTCTTCCTAGATATTTATATGCTGCAGAAATTGCAAAGATTATGCTATTTGCCAGCTCAGATCTCAGAAACTTTTACAGACCCTGATCAGATAAACACATTTGTAATATAGACGTAAAAGCTAATAACTGCCAAAAAGTTTTTTAAAAGCCTGTTAGGTATTTGCATTTTAATAGAAGACAAGAGATGAGTCGTAGAATGCACTCTTTAAAAAGGATACCACAGCCTTAGTGACATGTAGTTCTGAATTTAGACATAATTGATCACCAAAGTTTATAAGACACTTTGGAGCTAAAGATTCAATCATTCCTTTTGTCAAAATTTTTAAAAATTTTTATAGACAAGGTATAAAAAACAGATGGACAGGTGAAATTCCCATCTTCAGTTTTATAGATTAAAAAAAAACAGTCAAGATAAACAGCCCTGAGCATGAAGTCATGAAAGTGTTGGCTCCCAAATCACAGAGGGGACCTTGAACATGGAAAGCATGGATCACTGCTTTTACATTACTAGAGATATTGAGACCATATGAATTTGTTGAGATAGAAATGACATGAATTCTTCACTCTATTTTAGGACTAAATTCCATTTACCTTTTAGTGCCCCCTTCCTTCTGGAAAATGACTCTATTTCCAGACTCTATCATTATAGTTAGTTGAATCTCATTTCACAGAAGTTTCTGCTTTCAACATAAGGAAGAAAACTCATTCATGATTCACTTACCATAAAAGCTTCACTTATTATGCAACTATGCAATCCATCTCTTTATTATCTACAAGGTTTTCTTTCCTCCAGTGGGAGAACTTGTCTCTTGCAAACACGAGGAACAATAGAGGAAGAATGGTAGAAAGCCTGTTCCTGCTACTGCAGTAATACTCAATTTACATCAGTGAATCTTCTGACAGAAGAAAATGAGAAACTCAGTCCAATCTCCCCCCTCCTTTCTTCTTTAGTTTTCTTTGGGATAGGCTCTCACCCTAGCTGTCCTGGAACTCAGTCTGCAGACCAGGTTGACTTTAAAATCAGAGAGATCCACTTGTTTCTGCCTCTTGAGTGCTGCAATTAAAGGAATACACCACCATGCCTGGCTTAAATATTAATACTATGCTCTTTAGCCATTGGTGTTTAGTTTCAATTCTAGTTCCTGAAGGAACTGATTTTAGTTTTAATCAAAGTTGTTAGAACAAGCTCCACCCAACCCTACCTGAAGCATCCTTGAGATGCTGTGATCTACTCACCAAGTGTTTTGGGTTAAAGCCTCCTTAGTATTTGTGCACACCTTATGAAGTGTTTGGGGGTGTTAACATAAATTCAACAAAATTGAAATTGTCTGTAAGCAAGTATTTCTTAAGTGAAAATTTAAAAGGCTTGATTTCTCCATGAGTACACTTTGCTCGATAGCTACTCTTCTTGGTGTGACTATTCAAACCTATTTCTCTTCTATATTAGAAACATTTCAGCCTTTTAAAAACTTCCCAGAGAGGATCTTACTCTCATATTGAACCCATTTTAACCTCAACTTCACTGTAAAGATCGGTACCCTGAGACCCCAAAATATTGTATACACACACTGAGTTTGTCAATGAAAGGCACAGACAGTAGGTACTTGAGACACATTATCTAATTTGGCTGATCATTCTTATGTCATTGGAGAAAGAGTGGCGACTCTAAGGCCTGGCATTTAGTAAATGACTGAGTCAAAGGTAGGGCTGAGATGCAAAATCAGAGTTCTTTCCTACTCGGACATATTTTTGGTAGACCCTACATTACTTCTTTGTGTCAGTTTGTACCATTTAAGTCTGCAGCAATGAATATTTGGTTCATGAGTATACAAAACACTATTGCATTTGATTCTCTCATGCAGGTAAAGATGAGGTCAAGCTATGTCAGGTAGATATGCATATGGCTTACAATTCTAGCAAGTAAGAAAGATTAACTCAAGGCAAAGGTGTGGCAGGAGCCATTTATCCATGACTCTACCACAACAGCATAAATACTTTTCTATGGGTATTAGATTAGTCTCTAGTTAGCAACCTCCAAGTCTCTTTTCTTTGTTTTCTTTCCTTAATGTCATTATGATAGTGATAATAAGAATCTAAGATTTTACAGTTCTGTGGGAATGTAGAGAACATCCACACTGCCAAAATGGATCTCACAGAAAGTGAAGGTGGAGCCGAAGCCTTGAAAACAACCCCTCCCTCATGCAGCACTCATTGAATAGCCCTTTACACATCCCCAAGTCCCAAGCTCTACAGAGACCAGAAAGACCTGTTAAGGTGTGGCCTCTGTTATTCTATAACCTCATATGCCTCTACCTGTCATGTCCAAGCTCTTTAAAGTTACTAGTTCCCTGGTAGTTCCTCAAGCTCAACAAACTTTTTACCTCTCTTCTTCTTTCATGTCTGACTTGGTGAGGGAGAATTGTCTGTAATCTGTAAATAAATAAATCTGTAATCTGTAAATAAATAAATGATGATTGGCCAGGCAGAAAGAACAGGTGGGAAAACCAGACAGGAAGTAGAGGTGATGCAATGAGAACAGGAGGAGGAAGCTGATTCCTACTCCTGTCCAGACACCAAAGAATCAGGATGTGACCTGCCAACTGAAAAAGGTACCAAGCCATATGGCTAAAATAGATCAGAATAATGGGTTAATATAAGCTACAAGAGCTAATAAGTAGCCTGAGCTAATGGGCCAGTCAGCTTTATAACTACAAGAGCTAATAAGAAGACTGAGCTAATGGGCCAATCAGTTTTATAACTTATGGAGACCTCTGTGTGATTTTCTTTGGGACTTGCTGGCTATGGGGTACCAGGAGGGGGCAGAAACCCCAACAAGCCTGCCCTCATTGTTACACTGACTCAACCATTTGACTAGCCATAAATATCCATTAGCTTTGAATTTGAAAGTCTCTCCTTACACAGCCCTCCTGCAGCTGTGCTGTCTCATGAAAACCACTCATCTCTGAATTTTCTTCCTATTCCTGTGTCTCATGTGACTCCACAGCAGATGTTATAAATTGTAATTAATTCCTCTCAGTAGTGCGGGCTCCCTGCAGACTGAGGATATATTTTTCCTGTCTCACAGAACACTGCATGGTATTGGCCACTCCATTTTTATTGTTGATTTAGTGAACTTGGGTGTTCTGTCCAACTCCGTTCTCCCTCATCTATACCACCTCCACCTCCACCACCACCAACACTGCCTCTGCCACCTCTACCATCTCTATCACCACCACCTCCACCTCTACCATCTTCACCACCTCTACCACCAGCTCTACCACCACAACCAACAAAAATCTGTGAGTGCTGCACATGATACTGTGTCCAAGAAAATACTATAGATAGTCTCCTGAAGGGCTGGAGAGTTGGGACAGCCAGCTTGGAAGCTGCCTTTTCTTGAATCTTCTTTCCACTCAAACCAAGAGACACTGAGTAGAGAGAAATCAAAACTGCTCTTGGCCAGAGTCAGCTACAGCAGGGGTGCTGCTGGATTCACTGAAGAGCAGATTGCCTTTGGTACCACTATGCTGAGCTCTGCAGCAGCTGGAAGGATCCAGGATGAAGAGAATCTATTTGTTCTTCATGGAATAGTTATACTGTGCATTAGGGACCTTTATTAAGATAAAGGAATTTGGACCTTACCTCTATGATTGTTCAGCACCTAGACTAACAGATTATAAAGGCCCCCAGTTAGGTGGAGAGCCACACTAAAAAGAAAGAGAGGAGGGAAATTTTAACCCTTTCCAAGAGGTTGTTTTCCCCAGTGAATTTGGCCCAAGCTCCCATAAGTGTCTTATTAGGGAAGGACTAGAAGTTAACAACAGACCATGGCTGTGGTTTGGAATGCTATCCACTTGATATTTAAACCCACTCCATGGTGTGTGTGGGTAAACACCTTTGATAGTGAATCATTTATTATGTTTATTTTTCTAAACCTTAGAAAATTCTGCAATTTAATCTGAGAATGAAAGAATATTCACTTATATACATAAGGCTACATATTCCTATACAGCATTCTAATTGAAGATAACTGTGAAAGTAAAAATAAATTCTTAAAAATAAATGGATTAGAGAAAATTTTTTCTTAGCATGATGTTAACTCCAAAGCCAAAAGGGAAAAAAGGTGACATATTACATGAGGATTATTTTGCAAGATAAAGACTAGATACCAAAGCTAAAATAGTTTTATTACAAACCAAGAAAATTAGCTAAGTGTAGTAGTTACTTTTCTTGTTACTATGACCAAACACATGAGCAAGGCAACTTATGGGGTGGATTTGTTTGGCTCATAGTTCAAGTGTTTTGGTTTCTTAGGGCTGGGAAGTCATGACGACAGAAGGACAAAGCAGCTGTTCACATTGCAATCAAGAAGCCTAGTGTTGTGAATGATGGTGCTTATTTCTCTTCCTTTTATTGTGACCTGGGCTACAGCCCAGGGGATAGTGCTACCCGCACTCAGGGTGACTCTTCCCACTTCAATGAACTCAATCTAGAAACACTACCATAGACATTCTCAGAGATTTGTCTTGTAGGTGATTTTAGATGTGATTAAGTTGGCAGTCAGTGTTGACCACCACAGAATTACATGCAGAGAACTTAATATTCTTCGTATCAGTAGTAACTAGAGCAATAATAGCTGATTTCTATACGCTAGTCATTGTATGACTCATTTACTTGATCTTTTGAAGAACATACTAAACTTTGTCTCATTTTGTAAAAGGGGATAGTAAGGTGTTGAGACATTGAAAATTATATTGGAGGCAAACAGTTGTATGTGACATACATGAGAACTAAATAAGCTTTGCAAATAAAAAAGAAAGGTTAAATACTCAACTAGGGAATTAGGAATGCTAGGATTAGAATGTTCCCTCCAATTCACAGGCTGAACTTAAATTGTTGTTGTGATCCCAAGGAATGACTTGCAAGATTAATTCCATCATTGTGGGTATAGGTTAGCTAGCAAAAAAAAAAAATCAGTTTGTTATAATCTGGGATCTTTCTTGTCTCTGACTCTTTCAGCCTCTCTTCCATGTGGCAGCATCTGCCATGGGACCTTCGCTAGATATCAACTCTATTTCTAAAATTCTAGCCACATAAACTTCTTTCTGGACTACCCAAGCTGTGATATTCTGTTTACCATCATCATCATTTATTCCCAGTCATTATTAAGCACGCATGAGCAGCCTGTTTATGGTGTTCCCCAGTTGTTCCTACCCTGGGAAGTCCTAGATGCTTGTGTTATTGTCATAGCCAAGGTTCCACAGTCTTCCTTTATGCTGTCTATCCAGCATTTTGGGGGCCTTCCTCTTCACCTTATCCCGTGCACTCCTCCAAGCAGTGCTGTCTTTGGGTATCTGCCATCTTTCATTCTCATAATGTGGCCAAAGTATCTCAAGTGCTTTTGCCATATCCTGTAGTTTACTTCCTTCTGTAGATGGAGATGTTTCTTAACGTCATCTTGTGTAGCCTATCTCCTCATGTGATGCCTAGAATCCTCCTGAGACGAGCCATCTCAAACACATTCAGCTGCTGTTCTGAGGAGCGTTTCATCGTCCAGGTTTCAGAGTTATAAAGAAGGCAGCTCAAGACAAGTGTCTCATATACTTGTAATTTTGTTGTCATTGTTACTTCTCTTGATGACCAGACCTTTCCTGGTGCCTGGAATACAGCCCTAACACTCCTTGAAATAGTTCCCTCAAGGAGGGATTCTGTTAGAGGAGTAGAAAAAGGGCTAAGAGAGGAAAACAGACTCTTTTTGTACTGAGAGAATAGCAGGAGAGAATAAAGGAGTGCAGTACTTTAGTCTTAATCATGGAGGAGAATGGGCTCCCCTTAAGGAGGTCCCTTGATGCACCTGGCTATTTTTATGCAGTTCCTGGGAAACTGAACTCATGTCTTTGCATCTGCATGCAAGCACTTTATGGAATCAGCCATCTTGCTGACCACCATTTCCTTTGGAATCTGGGTCTCTCATTAAACTTAGAATGAACTCTGGGAAGCCTCCCATACCTCCCAGATTCCCCAAATGCTGATATTACATGTGTACAACTATACTTGGTCCTTGGACTCTTCCTTGGGTTCTCATGATTGTGTGCCAGGTCCTTAGCCAACCTCGGTTTTGCAGATTTTGAAAAGTATCATTAATACACTTCCATGTACTGTGGGTTACAACAGAGTTTCATAAATGGCAGGTCAGAAATGGTCTGTGGAGATTGGCATCCTTTCAGTGCAACCAGAGTCCCTGGTTAGTCAGTCTGATAACATTCCTGCTTAGGTTGACAATGTCATTTAGGTGAATACTCGGGCCTTACAATCTTTGATGTCCTGACAGGGCTGCAAAGACTGTACTCTAGAAGGTTACCAAAGGGCAACTGACATGACTTTAAGGTTTTTGGGGTCTAGCTTGATTTTCATGTTGCCATTTTGTTTTATTACTCGTTGATAATTCATCTACCTGGGTGTTGATTTTGCTGTTGAAAGAACCTATCCAACTAACTGCTAAGAGTTGTTAATGTCTTCCACTTGAAGAGAAGCAGCCAGGAGCCTATAGGCAGCATCTTTCAGAATAGGAAAGGGTTTATCTTTTCCTGTGCATTGAGCTATATACTAAAGTATGGGACAGTACATGTGGAACCATACAGCTATCTCGCGATGTCTGTCAAGAAACTGGTTTTAGAAAGAAAGTCAGGACCATGAGGGGTGCTTTCACCCATGGAGACGGTGGGACAGAACTAACTGGAGATCACCAACTCCAGTTGGAATGGGACTGATGGAACATGCGACCAAACCGGACTCTCTGAATGTGGCCAACGGTGGAGGCTGACTGAGAAGCCAAGGACAATGGCGCTGGGCTTTGATTCTTCTGCATGGACGGGCTCTGTGGGAGCCTTCTCAGCTTGGTTGATCACCTTCCTGGACCTGGGGGGAGTTGGGAGGACCTTGAACTTAACATATAGCAGGGAACCCTGATGGCTCCTTGGCCTGGAGAGGGAGAGAGTGGGGTATAGGTGGAGGGGAGAGGAGGGAAGGGGGAGGAGGAGGGGAAGAGATGGAAATTTTTAAATAAAAAAAAATAAACCATAAAAAAAACAAAAAAGAAACTGGTTTTAGAATGCCTGTGGATACCAGTATCTACAAATGCTTAGGTTCCTTATACAAACCACACGGTATTTGCAAATCCTGCCATATCCTTTATTTGTTTTTTTTACCTTTTATTGAAATTAATTTATTTTCTTACATTATGGTTTTCCCTCTCTGAACTTCCCCCAGTGCCTCCCCACTGTCCCTCCCCTACCGATCCATCCCCTTTCAGTCTCTCACTAGTAAAGAGATAGACTTTTAAGAACTTATAATAAGATATAATAAGATAAGACAAAGCACATCAGAATAGGACAAAACAAATAAACAAAAGGGAAAGAGCCCAAGGAAAGGCACAATTTATACCCACTCATTTCTACACTAAGGCAATCCACAAAAATATTCATTTGGAAGCTATAACGCACACACACACACACACACACACACACAAAGGACTTGTGGGGTAAAAAGAGAGAATAAAAATGTAAAAAATTTAAGAATGCTAAGATAAAATTTTAAATTAAAAAGATAAAGGAAAGGTTCTGAAACAACATTATGAGTCAAAGATACTCCAAAGATATACCTGAGTTAGATTTTTGTTGGCCATCTGCTGCTGGACATTTGGCCTACACTTAAGAGCGATTTGCTTCCCTAGTGAGACTCCCCTGAAGGAAACCAAATTTTTATTTGCAAGTGATTACAGTTTAAGATTGCTCCTGGGTAAGAGATGGGAGCATGTGTCCACTTCTTTCAGCTCTAGGATCACATCTGGTGCAGACCCTTATAGGCCCTGGGATACTGCCTCAGCCTCTGTGAGTTCGTATGTGTGTTGAACTTGCTGATTAAGAGGACCTTGTTTTCTTGATGTCCACCAACTCCTCTGATTTTTATATTCTTTCTATCTCATCTTCTTCAGGGTTCCCTGAGACCCTGGATGATACGGGACAATTGTCTATATTCTGTCAATTATGTTTTAAATAAACGCCGATTAGCCAGTAGCCAGGCAGGAAGTATAGGCAGGACATAGAGGTGGGTCAATGAGAACAGGAGAATTCTGGGAAGGAATAAGTCCACTCCTCCCCAGTCCTGTCCCAACCACAGAAGAATGAAGATGTGAATGCCCGCTGAAAAAGGTACCGAGCCATGCAGCTAACATAGATAAGAATAATGGGTTAATATAAGTTATAAGAGTTAACAAGAAGCTTGAGCTAATGGGCCAATCAATTTATCATTAACATAGACCTCTGAGTGATTTCTTTGGGCTTAAATGGCTGTGGGACCTGGTGGGAGGACAGAAACCCAGACAACACCCTGAACCCTGAGGAGAGGCATATGATGGAGCATACCATTTAGGGGTGAGTGTTCCAGTCTCTCACTCTCTGCATGATGTCTAGCTGTGGTTCTCTGTATTTGTTATTATTTGCTGCGAGAGGATGCAGCTTTTCTGATGATGGATGAGCAAGGAACTAATCTATGAGTATAGTAGAATGTCTTTAAAAGTCATGTTATTGCTACTTTTTTGCTTGTCTATCTTTTTTTGGAACAGTAGTATTCTGATTTACCCTAGGTCCCTGGGTTATCTACTCTCAGCTTCTTAATCACCCAAGCAGTGTTGGATATGGTTTTCTTGTTGAGTGTGGGCCTTAAGTAAAGTTAGATATTGGTTGACTATTCCCATGAGCATTGAGCCCCCATTGTCTTAGCATATCTTGCAGGCAGAACAACATTGTAGATCATTGTTTGTGGCTGGATTAGTGTTTATGTTACAGAGTACTTTCCTGTATCACAGATGTTTAGGGATGAGGGCTCAAGGTAGGCATTCTTTAAGGGGTTTATTCATTTCTGTTTTAAAGACTTCTATTGTATTCATAAAGGCTATTTTAAGGTCTTTGTCTTGTGCTCCATTTGTGTCATAATACTCAGGGCTTACCTGTGGCATGGTTGCTGGACTCTAGAGAAGATAAGTTATCCAAGCTATTATTGATTATGATTTTTAATGTATTTAACTGGTACCCATGAATCTGGGTTTGGGAAGATTATAATCTTAGGTGCTAATATCTGATTTTGTCTTTGTTGGGTGGGTGTTTGGTTCCTTTGTTTGCATTGCCCTCTCTGTTTCTTAGGAGACTGTGGTGGTTGTGTATTGCCTGGTGGGATATTCTTCGGGGATCCCAATAGGTGTGGTCACTGGGGGTTCCAGGTAGAATGTGTTTCTAGGAATTGGGAGCTGACACTTAGGAATCAGGTTGGACTAGGAGGGGATGTGATGAGGGGGAGGAATGGGAGGAAAAGCAGGGTGTTCCACAAAAATCTGTTTCATCACCTAGGAATGAGGACAGAGAGTGAGAGTGAAGGGAGGCCATAACGTGTAGTCTGCTTCAGAGCTAGGGATGAACCTGGGACACTGGATTTGAAGGAAAGGATGGGGAGAGAAGATCTGAAGCTGTCTGATACTGCTTGTCTGGCCTACTTGCTTCTCTGTTTAGTCTTGGCTGAACGGTTCCCAGAAAGTCTGCTGTAGGAATTCTTACTGCCAGTAGCATTTAAATTACCCACCCACTTGGGCGTGGCCTCCTATACTATTTATACCTATGTAAAGTGCACGTCATCTCTTTTCCGGCTGCAGGATTTGGTTGCTGTTCTCCATTCTAGCAGAAGACTGTGATTTGTGAGTCCACCCCCAAATAAATAACCCTCTATTATTCTCACTTTGAGCTAGTGTGGGATTTCCTTTAAGCACCCTTCCTCAAAAGTCGGTTGGAATTGGGCCTGGGATATCCACACAATATCGTGGGGAGGAAGATTGGAGAAGATCTGTGGGATCTGCCGGAGAGAGGGTGGACTGGGGGTTGGGAGGGTGACCACAAAAGGTGGTCTGCTACAGAGATGGGGGTGAGACTAGGGGTGAGATTTGGGAGAATGAGGAGGAGATGGAGTTCCACAGTTAGGCTACCTGCTTCTGAAAGACCCCCAGTGTGGGGAGACTCTCACTCAAGTCTCGGGATAACACGACCACACCCCCCAGTAACTCACGAGAGACCGTCCTTGCTGCAATCACACGAGGTGGTTTTAATGATGAGATTAGACAGAAACCGGTGCACTGGGGCCGAGACTCATAACCCACGCAGGGGAAGAGTTCGACCCTGAGTGGCCCGGAGAAGGAGTTTTTAAGGGAAGAAACCACAGCCCAGTGATCCAAAAGGGGCAGGGAGGGTGTAGAAAATTCTGAAAATACCAGCGATGATTACAAGGGGGGCAACTCCCTGCCTCAAGATCACTCTCAGGGTCATAATCAGCTAGTTCCTAAAACACAGTATTCCAAAATACCAATGATAATCACAAGGGGGAAACTCCCTGTTTCTCAAGATTATTCTCAAGATTACAATATAACTTTATCTTCAGCTAGTTCCTGAAACACAATCACTGAACTGGCTAATCCTAGATTTCTGATTCTTCTCTTCCTGCTTAGATTTTTGGCTATTTTCTTCCTGCTGGGGGTGGAGGGAAAACCTGGATTTATCCAGGGCTTTCTTTGGGGAGACCTGGATTTATCCAGGTCTTTCATTCTATAGCTGGAGTGGTCTGTGGGTTCCTAAGGAATGCCTGTTGGAGTTAGGTCTGGGAAAAGGCAATGATTGAGGGATTAATGGAGTTCGAAGGGAAGACCTGTGTAGTCTACTGGAGATAGGGCGGGTTGTATATATGAAGGGGAGGCTGCAGCAGGTGTTTTACTACAGAGCTGGGCATGAGACTTGGGTTGAGATTTAGAGGAGAAGAGGGAGAAGTGAAGACCTGCTGGTAGCCCTCCTGCTTCCCTGGCCAGACTGCCAAGCCTTCTTTCATATACTTTCAATCAACTCTAGATTACTTTTTATATTTGATAACAATAAAAATGCAAATTATATAAAAATTATTTAATGTATGTTTAGGTAAAAATGCTAAGAAAATACATATTCAGTACAGATGCAATTATTTTCCACCTACAGCTAGTGGGTAGAATCTCTGGATATAGAGAGAACCCACAGATACATAGGATCATTTATACTTATAAATTAATAGGCAGTAGACCTGATCTATACAGTTATTGGAAAAGAATAACCTTGGTGTCTTACAAAGGAACACACAAGCAAAGCAAAATTAATTTGGCAAGACTGTTTTGCTATGTACTAAGAATGTGCCAGAACCCAAACTGGGATAGCAAGCAGCATATTTCACCAAATGGCCTCTGTTTTTTATTTCTGATGTAGGTGGTGATCGTATCTCATCCCATTGGTGGGAGCTTGGCTTCAGCATTTGACATAATTGTCTAACCACTGTCAAGAGGAAAGTGGACAAGGGCAATGAAATATTGGCCCTTGTTGGACTAACTACCTCTGATAGAAAAAATAATGTTTCCTACACAACTGTCCCTGGAGAGTCTGCCATAAACCTTGTTTTTCATAATCTCTCCCCTCCTGCTAACTTATGAAGCTCCATGTCATGTACCCTTTGATTCACTGTCAATAGACTTCCTACCATCTTGGAATTACACAGGCTCTTCTAGATGCCTGTCACACAGCAGTTTGCGGAATCTTGAAGTGCAGTCTTTTATCTTACACAGCCCATCTGCTTAGATGCTTGTTTATAACAAGTTCCCATAATAGATGCTACTTCCCGAGAGATTGACCACCACACTCACAGATAGTCAGTGATCAGAAAAAGAATTTAATATCTGATGAGGGATGAGGAAACATACTTTATTATCTGCCAGTACAACCAACACCTTTGCATCCACTGCTGTCTATAGTCTAGGAAAAGTATTGGCAAAATAGAGCACCTGATTTCTTCAAAGCAAACAGCAAGTAAGATTTGTGGGTGAAAAATCCATGCTAAGTAAATCTCAATTTAAGCATATACATTGCACCAGCCTAATTCACAATTGACAAATGAAATTGGAAGGTACCCTATCTCCATGCCTTCCTTATTTATGTCTCAATATAAAACTATATCACTTATTTGGGAATGATCAAAGTTTGGCTACAGCAACATTATTGTTCAGTGATTAAAATATGAAAGTTTGCCAGCACTTTTAACTCATTATCTCATGGCAAGACACCCAGGACACCTGTTTGTGTCGCTTTTTCATTGCTGTGATAAAATATCCTAACAAAAGCAATTGAAGGGTTTTGTTGGCTTATGTTTCCGGAGGAATACAGTCCAGCAAGGCAGGGAAGACATGGTAGCAGACAGCAAAGGCATGGTGACAAGAACAGATTGGACAGGAAGTGAGGGGCTAGAAAGGCTCAAGACCAGAGCCCACTAACTCAGTTCCTCAGGTGAGGCTCCACCTCCTAAAGGTTTCAAATCCTTCCCAAATGGTGCCACTATCTGGGGGACAAGTGCTCAAACATGTGAGCCTATAATGCACTCTTCTCATTCAATCCACAGAATTTTGCCCCTAGCCCCATAGGCTCTTAAAAATCCATTGATACAAAATGCATTCAATAGGAATTAAGGAGTCCTTATGCTCTTTAATAATACCAACACTGTTCAAAAGTCCAACATGCAAACTGTTTTCTGAGAGTCAAAGAAATCTCTTAGTTGTGACCCAGGAGCTGGGAGGACCTTGGACTTAACATAGTGAAGGGAACCCTGATGGCTCTTTGGCTTGGAGAGGGGCGGAGTTAGGGTATGGGTGGAAGGGAGGGGAGAGAAGGGGGAGAAAGAGGGAAGGAGATGGAAATTTTTAATAAAAAAATGAGGAAAAAAAGGAGAAAACAAAGTTATACAAGCAATGTCAAAACTTGGAGTGATATAAAGTTGTGTAGAAATATCTTCCATATAAGCATTAAAGTGTAGAATTGTGATTTAAGTTCATCTCACAAAGTTTGAGGTGTAACCATATGGTATCATTAGAGTTATATTAAATAAGTACCATTATTTTTTAATACCCAAATATTTGATTGTCTCAGCAAATATGTCACATTATCAGTTTCTAACTATGTACATGCTGTAAGATAACATGATTTCATATTTCGAGTATTCAAAAATGAATGGTGATGCTTTGTATGATCTTATATATGGTTCATTTTACAGTATTTTCCATTTGTTTTTGTAGAGAATTACACTCATAGTTCATCTTCCTATTTTATTTTATTAAATGATTTATGAAGTGATATTTAAAAGGTTAAAAAAATCATATACTTCCAACACATAATAGCATAGAGTATATATACATTTCTATACCAAAAGGAATGAATGGAGCAAAGCAACGATAGAAAAGAACAAAGCAAGACTGAAAAGCATTATTATGCTTAACATATCATAAAAGTCCCAAACATCTTTGGAACCCTGCTTCTCTAGCCATACTACCTGTAACATGCATTGCCGCTCTCTTGGACTGGATCTATCCTGCCGATGCAGCTTTTTCCAGTGGAAATCCTATAGTTCTGGCTTTTCCAACATCCCGAAGTCCCAATTACAACTTAGGCCTCATCTTCCTAGCTTCACGCAGTGGCCTCTCAGGGCTTCCTTGCAGGTATTTCTACATTGCTTGGCTTCAGTATTCTCTGCAATCATAGTTCAAGACTCGATTACCTCCAACCCTCATCCATCTTGTATCATTCATGCCTGCAAAGCCAGTAACACATGGATGATATTGCCAAGTCCTCTTGCCATCTTAGGATGCAAGCTGGACTCTTTGGACCATAGTTCCATCCCATTTGGTGTGCTGACCCTGCAGAAACATTTGCTCAAGTTGTTACTTTCTAGAAACAAGATGCCTCAATGGGCAATCTCCTTTCCAATGAATTTGCATTTTTATCAGCTGGAACCTTTCAGGGGTTGGGAGCTGCCCTCCACACATGTTACTTATTACCCTCATTCAGAGTAGGGGATTTCTCATTAAAGGTGTTAATCTTTATAACAGCTCCAGATACCAGATATGTTATCATCTACAATCTCCTTGTTCACTCTGTTAAACTCCCTTACACATCTTTTCTTGTCCTTTTCCCCATTTTCAATTCTTTCTGCTGTGCCTATTGTTCCCTGAGTATGGATCTGAATGAGATTAGTGTGCAGTATCCACATTACATGTAGAAAGAAGCGGCAGATATTTAGTAATCCGTGTAGCACCATGAGGTGTGGCTTACCAGGAGAGATCTTAACCTGCATCCATCTCGGAGAGGAGAAGCATGGCGACACACTATGACGACTGTCTGAAGCATCTCCCCAACTCTACTTCCTTGTTCCCACAATTCTGTTCTGTCTACTCCACCTACCTAATTTTCTGTCTCTTAAAGGGCCAAGGCAGTTTTCTTTATTAATTAACCAATGAAAGTAACATAGACAGATAACTCTCCTCCATTAATCACAGCCACAGTGTTGCCTTGCTTTGGAATTTCATCCACTAAACAAATTAGTGCACTACTTTTGAATTCAGCCTCACTCATATTCTTCAGAAATAGGCAGAATGCTGCAAGATTTTTTCCAGACTAAACCCTGAACAGCATCTAGTCCATTTCTCAGTGAAGTCCTTGCTGCCTCTGAAATCTAATGTGCTAGGGCCTTCATTTCTTTTAGCATTCTTGTATTCCTAGATTCAGAAATCCCTTAAGTTCTGTTTTCAACATTTTTTAACCCATAGTCTCAGAGTCTTCCACATTCCTCTTGCAAATAAGGCACGGAGACTTAGAAACCACATGGTCAGGTTCATCACAGCAACAGCTTCAATTTCTGTCTTAATTTACTGTCCTGTGGCAAGAAATTGAAGCTGATGGTCACATCACATTCATAATCAGGAAACAGAGAAGGGTAGATGAGCACTACTGATCAGTCTCTGACTTGTATAAGATAGTTGATTAATAGCCTATGCTCTTTAGAGGTCTCCATTTACACACTCCATGATCCCATCTAGGGAATGATGCCACCCACAGTGGGCAGATCTTCTGTCCTTATTTATTGCAATCAAGATAATTTCTCACAGGCATGCTCAGAGGTCCCTCTTCTGGGTGATTCTAGATCCAGTCAAGTTGACAATACCAACCGTCACAACCATCACACACTCTTCTGGTTTAACATATTACCATTGCTGCTCTGATTTGATTTTGAGGTAATCTATATATTCACACGTAATTATTGCAATGTACCTTCTTGGAAAATGTTTGTAGATTTCATGTATTCTCTAAAGCTGGTGAGATAAATGGAAATCAAAACAAGCAAAAATCTGCCACCCAAAGAACAAATAGAAACAATCTAAAACAAGCTAACCTACTTAATCATATGTGAAGTAGTTACACTCCTTAATATGTCTTTTTGTTAGATAACTAATGTAATTTAGATAGATTATAGATGGTACAGGGATAGACATATGAATGTTGGTAGAATCAGAAGTTAAATAACACACACTCACACACACACTCATATAATCTCCTGACTTTTTTAAGACACCTGATTAACTGTCTTTGTTCTTTAGAGGTCGCCAATGCTTATGGGAATAAGTTGGGGGAAAAATGAACTTTCCCTCACTACTTTATCTCTCCTGTACAAATTTAACCTCTGTTAGAAGCCCCAGGGGCTACACTGAAGTAATATATAATACAATGATATAATACAGAGAAACACACTGCTTCTGCCTCATCTGTTATTGCAGTCACATAATTTACAACCTTTTTTTCTGCCTTCTAGAGGGAAACACATACAACCATTTAAGGTGCACTTAATTTGCATAGAGAAATGAGAATTTTAAGTTGTTTCCATGAGGAGCTGAAAATAGAGTTCAGGCTCTTTTCTCCGCTGCAGTGGGAGTCTAAACAGTAAAGTGAATACATCCATTCTCTCCTCTACATTATGCCTTCCTTAGGAGTTGAGCAAAAAAATTGCAACAATATTGTTTAAAGAGCAGTATAATTTATATTATTTTTGATTAAAGAAGCATCAGCAATTTCTAACATCAGAACAATAAACAACCATTACTCAGCGTGACTATCTTTCTAATCAGGAAGATATTTTTTCTAATCTAAGCCAGTTCATTTCCTTGGTTGTGTAATCATACCCACCTACATCTTAGCGAGGCCTTAAGGATTCAAAGCCTCTGTGAATACTTCCTTTTTGTCTATCATTACTGCCAATGCATCGGTTAGAATTAACCCTCGCCTATCCCATGGTTTCAGTCTCCCTGTTAATTTCTTTGCTCCTGCGCCATGTTTGTAGTCTGTGCATGTTTGTAGTCATTTATCCAGACTTCAATGTACATAGCATTCAAAAGGCCCAGAGGTAGTCATAGGCCTACCTTCTACCCACATGTCTTTTTTCTTCCTTCCTTCCTTTCTTTTCTTTCTTTTCTTTCTTTATTTTTTTCTTTTTTTTCCTTTTTTCCTTCCTTCCTTCCTTCCTTTCTTTCTTTCTTTCTTTCTTTCTTTCTTTCTTTCTTTCTTTCTTTCTTTCTTCAGAACAGGATCTCACTATGTAGCCCTGGCTGTCCTGGACTTAACTATGTAGACCAAGCTGGCCTCAAACTCACAGAAATCTGCCTGATTCTGCCTCCCAAGTGCTGGGATTAAAGGAGTGCACCACTATGCCGGAACTATGCAGATTTCTTACAGTTCTTTCACGAGAGAATACAATTCACCTGATTTGACATTCAGTGCTTCCCATTCATTCTCAAGTAGCCTTTTTAATTTGTCTTTTTTGGGTATGACTTTTATGACCTTAGGATTTTTACATCTATCTCTATAAACCCTGCCCAAGCTGACAGAATGTCTGCAGTGCATCTCTCTGGTCCATGCTGGGGGTAGAGGGGGATCAATTTCTCTATTCTTTAACTCCTATATCCAACTGTGGTACAAAGAGGGCTTTGATCAGATGTTCTCAAATCCAGGGTGAGATCGCAATCTTAGTGAGAAGACCACATGGTAGAAAACTCTGGTTCTATAAATTTCAAGAACTCTTTTCACATGTCACAAACCAAACATGAATTATAGCACATTGAGAAAGACAGTGAAAGGGGGGGGGGACAGAGACAGACAGACAGAGTTGCAGAGACAGAGAGACAGAGCCTGAACTTTATCACAATTAAAAATATGTGTTTGAAAAAACATCACCAAGAAAGATTAATTTTTTTCAGTCTATTGTGTGTGTATCCTACAACTCAACAACAAAAAGACAAACCAATTAAAAAGTGATCAAAGTTTTGAAAGGAATTTCTTCACACAAGATACACAAATGATAATAGGCAAATCATATGATACTCAACATCATTAGTCAGCAGGGAAATGCAAATCAAAACTACAATGAGCTACTCCTTCACACACAAAAGGATAGCTACAAGCAAAAAGATGTATCATAACAGCTGTTGATAAAGATAGAGAGAGCTAAAAATCTCACACACTGCTGATTAAAATGCAAACCAGTTCAGTCCACTTGGAATGCAATCTGGCAGTTGCTCAAAAAGTTGCACATGCAATTCCCATATAAACCCAGCAATACCACGCTGAAGAATATACTTGGATGAACTGAAAACTATACCTGAAGAAAAATCTGTTCATAGTAGCAATGTTCACAGAATTGCTACTTATAACAGCCAGAAAATATGAATGTCATAAATTTCCATTTATTTAGTAATGGCAAACAAAATGTGGTATATTCATATATGACAATGTTATTAAGTAACAAAAATAATGCATTATCTGCATATGCTAAAATACAGGTGTGTTTTGAAAATATATTAAGTGAAAGAGGCCCAAAGGTCCACGTGTTACATGATTACAATTTTATGAAATTTCCAGCAGACTTAAGCTGAGGGAGAAAGAAAGTTGATCCATGACTAGGAAAAGAAGTGAAACGGGGAATTCTTAGTATGTATGGGTTTTGGGATTTTTTTTGTTTTTGTTTTTGTTTTCCAGAAAATGACAGAACTTTAACATAAGAACATGGGTATAGTTTTAGAAGTCCATAAATATATTTATACTCATTGAATTTTATACTTTACAGTACTGAACTTTATGGTATATAAATTGTTTCTCAGTTAGGCTATTAAAATTTTTTAAATAAGACCAAGTGATTTTTAAAAATCATTTCTGGAGGATTCAGACCACTGTTTTTTTTTTACAAAAATAATAAGCCATATTAAGCAAAAGAGATGTCAGAACAACTTTCTAGCAATTTGAGGGAAAACAAAGCTTTAGACAATAAGAAAAGAATGAGAGTAGGAGCCTTCACAGCAAATGCATTCAAACAAAATGGTGGTAATGATGATATAAACCCAGAATGCAGCAGGTTATCTATTGACTGCAATCCTACAATCCTAACACTCAGGGGTAAAGGGGAACTGGATCACAAGCTCAAGCCCAGCCTGGTCTTCAGAATGAGCTAAAGCCTAGCTTGGGCTACATAGTAAAACCCTGTGGGAAATAGGAGAAACCTGGGGACATTGACAAAAATTTGATCAGTATTGCCCTCACATAAGGTGGTTTTCCTACTTCAAATGTTTTCAGCTCTTCTCTGTAATGATTGAACTCCAAGATTACCTAGTTAACACTTTCCCAGCTTTCTTGATTTCCACTACTACCATCACTTAACTTCAGACATTTCTGATGTCTAAGCTGGGTGAATTCTTGAGCACCGGTTCACTTTCCCCCTGCTACTGTAAAGAAGTCAAATAGATAGAAGAATGGGAAATGGAAAATTACAGTACCCAGAAGGACTCTCACCTGGGACAGTCACATTTGATAAGCTATCATGTTGGCATATTAAACATTCTGATATGTTCCTTGATCCTCAGCAGGGGACTAAGGGAGGGTATTTGAAAGGCTATAAGACAAAGCATATCAAGAAAGAAGATTTGAGATTCTAGGGGGACAGTCAGCAGACCCAGATGCTGTCTCTCCTGGCTCTCACAAGCTAGAATCAAAACGAACTGCACCCTGGAGTCTGGAAATGAGAAGACAAATAGGGGTTATTGAGCCCATGGTCAGGAGGTACCCATTATTTTTTTTTTCAGGCCAATGAAACCAGAGTCAGCGGCAAAACCTAAAACACATGTGGATATTTAAGTAATTGACTAAATAGTCAAATTATCTCAGTTCTATAATGTATATGCACTGATAAATTACATTAATGGCAAGTAGAAAATGGTAGTCATTGGTAAGAAGATAAATGCATTATATCTAGGTAATAGGTAAAATAAATAAAGGGTATATATGTAGATTATGTTTAGAAATAGAGAAATTGGAAATGAATTGATAGATATTGATAAGGCGCTGAATATTATTGAAATACGAGAGGATATTCTGTGAAGCCGATATTTGGGAAGAATTAGAAAAGTGTCCCTTGTGTCTCTTGGTTTCTTTCCCCACAGGCAAAGAGAAAAGTTCCTACGGTTTTGTAACTCAGAGTCACCACAGGCAGGACAACCTTGATGGTGGCAGTCATGATGGACGCTGAGAGTGGCCTCAGTTAACAAAGGAAGCAGGTGGATACTGAGGTAACTTGAATAAAAGGTATCGATTCAGGGACCCTGGGTTTACCGGAGGAATACATGGAGACCTTCACAGTGCAATGAGGCTGTAGCTGGAGATGATGTAGGGAATGCCTACAGCTGGGCTCCCCAAGAGGGACAAGTTTTTTTTCTATCTTACTTATTGGTGTTCTGCAAAGTATCCCTATGTTCCAGTAGCTCTTTGCCATTACTTGAATGAGCGCTCCTCCTCTAAGATACCATGTTTGTACATGTTGAGCCTGTCACTCAGAATGCTACCCCAGCCAAGTACTTATTAAAGTAAATGAATACATGGAATATGTGTACAATTGTTCCTGGCAAATAGAAAGTGCTCAAGAAATCTTTGATATTAATATTATTTTATACTTATAGACAGTTATTGCTAAAATGTTATTACCCAAAGACAGTTTCAGCAGGTTATGTGTGTGCGCACACATATCCCCCATTTGTTAAACATGTGCATAACAAATATAATCAAAGAAACAGAGACTATCAACTTGAGTGCAGAGGAGCATGGGAGGAGCTTGAGGAAGGCTAATGGGTTCTAGAAAGGAAGGAATGGGTAGAGATGCAGTTCTTTTTTTAAGAATATTTAAAATTAAATAAAATCTATTATTACTATTATGACATCATTTCAGTCTCAGTATAGGGGTCACCCTATACATGGCCCTTCCGAAATGCAACTGAAGACTTCCATAAGGGCCTCATCATTTTCTTGTTTTAAGAAAGATAAGGAACTGTATTAATCCACCTTTCTCTTGTCACTCTGGGGGAAGACGTTGACTTTTCAAACTCCTCACATGCTGTAGCTAGCTCACATATAAACAAAATACTTATTAAATGTTGTTGGTGAGTGGATGAACAAATAAATTCAAGTAGGAATGTGAGCAGCATCTTCATATGTTCTGTAAGGCACGTGCCTTGTTAGCTGATGATTGAAAGATCACTCACTGTTGGACACTTGCAACTTGAAATTGGCATCTATGTGAGCTGGGAGTCCTTTGATATGAGTGTATTTTGTTTGTGAAGGATGTGATATGGTAAACTGCCCCAAATAAGGCAAAAACTGCTGTTTTGTTCACTCTCCATCGTGTGCCACGTTCCTGTGATTATAGTTTTGAAGATTGCCTTAAAAGCTTCATTCAGAGAGCCTTTTCATATGAAGGAAGATAGAACTGAAAGATCAAGGTGCCAAACAGAGGTCTTGCTACCCACTGGTGACTACAGTGAATGTCACATTTAACTTTATGTGCCAACTTGGCCTGGCCTAGAATCCAAGTTATTAGGACCAAATGGTTTTAAATATTTGGGGGAATTTATTTTTAAATTAGGTCACCATTTAAATAAGTGGACTTGGCATATGGCAGATTATCCTTCATAATATAAGTAAGATTCATCCAAATAGTTGAAGTTCTTAATGTTTTTTAATAGACTGACTTCCTGGAGGGAGGAGGAATTCTGCCAGAAGCTGTAGATTTGAAGTCTTACTTGCATCTCCAGCTTTCCCTGGAAACAGTGAATGATTGACTATCTCAATGTCTTAAAATACATCCATCTTTCTCTCTGTTCTCTGTCTCCCTTTTTCTTTCTTCTTTTCCCCATTTGCCTCTTTGCTTTCTCTCTTCTTTCTGTATCCATATCTCTTTGTTCTCTCTGTCTCTGTTCTCTCTCTGTTTATGTTCTCTCTCTGTGTGTGTGTGTGTTTGTGTGTGTGTCTCTCTCTTTCTCATACACATAGACTGCTATTGTCTCCTCCTTGTAGAAGTAGGACTGTATTATTTAATTTTTATTGCTGTGATTATTTCCTTAATAGTTAAGGGAAAAAACAGTTTGCTTTGGTTCATGATTTCACAGTGCTCAGTCCATGGTCTCTTGGCCACACACATTTGGGCAGAGCATCACGGATGTGGAAGGGGGGTACAGTGGGTGGGGAGAAGCTGTTCACTTCATGACAAACACAAACACTGAGATTTTTTTTTTTCATTCTTTGGCTGGTGCCACTCACATTCAACCTCAGTGTTCCTACTTCAGTTAATCCTCTCAGGAAAACCTCTGACAGGAATAGCTAGTGGTGTGCCACTCCATCTCCAAGAGGATTCTAAATCCAGTCAGGTTGACAATGAAATCAACCTTCACACTGACTAATAATGGAGTTGGAGACCATGGGGACCTAGCCAGAGTGACATCGCATGGCACAACTTTAATTTTTCCCTTCTGAGAAATGAGTAGGAGACTCCCTTGGGCAGACTATAGACACTTTCTTTTCATGAGGTCAGGTCCTGATAAACCTGAAAGAGATTGACAGTGCCCTTCTTACTGCTAACCTGCTGAACGAGCTTGGCACACCCAGACTCCTTGTTCCGGGAGCTGTGGCTCGTTGCAGCTGGTGAAGTATGTTGAGAGAACATCTCACCATATGCTATTATCCTGCAAAAGATCAGATTTGCAAAACAGATGTATAGCTTCCACTGCATGTGAGCCACTTTAAAGCACTACGCTCTAAAACATCACAGGTTGAAGTGTAAGTCAGGAAGCATGGTCCTGCAGTGAATAGTTCGTCTTTAGTTCCAGCTTCTCTCCTTTCCATTCCCTGTTTTAACCTGTACTGTCATTTGCATTTGCCCACACAGAGGGCTGCAGACCCTTATGCTCTCAAGGCACCCCACAAGGTAACTATGTAAAAATATGAAATGACAGAGACTCCTCCTCTAAATCACAGAGAGCAGTTGAGAAGGAATGAGAGAACTCTTTTTCTAGGCACGGATGTGAGTCGGAAAGCTCACCCTGAGACGTTTGCTTTGTATTGTGGTTTTCCCTTACTACTGTAACAGAGAACCAGGTCCATGGCATCATTTCTATGTAATTACAGCTAAGAGACATTTTGGGGGAGGTGGCAATGGCTTAAACAATGAACTCATGATAAAAATATGGTCAAACATTGTTATGTTAAGTATGAGAATATACAGCTGCATCTACAGGAAGCTGTTGGAAGAAGCTGTGTGAAGAACTGGCGAGGTGCTCAGCGGTTAAAAACACTTGGTGCTCTTTCAGACTGCTGGAGGTCAAGGCTCCAGCACCCATATACAGTGGCTCACAATACACACATGGATACATGTAGATAAATATAATTTTCATGGTCACAAATGTATTCTTGGCGAGAAAACCCTTGTACTTTTTCATTTTATTGAAAATCGATTTTATTTCTCACATAATGTATCCTGATTACCATTTCCCTTCTCTCTACCCTTAAAGTTCTTCCCCCATCCAGATCCACCCCCTTTCTGTCTCTCATTAGAAGACAAACAGACTTCTAAGAGTCTAAGATAAAGTAAAGCAAAACCTAACAAATCAGAATAGAAAAAAACACAAATAGACTGAAATATATATATATATATATATATATATATATATATATATTCTATTTCATTTATTATGTCTCTATTCTACCCCTCAAATGAGCCTTAATTTAGCTGTCTCTCACTATATGTCCTCTTTTCCTGCTCTCTCTCCACTTGCTTCCCTCATTCCAGCCTTCTACAACTGTTCATAACTGTCAATTCTGTTTCCCTTTCCTTGGGAGGTCTATTATCCTCTAGTTCCTAACTCTGTGGTTCAAAAGATCATAACTTGGCTATCATTGACTTAACAGATAATATCTACATATAAGTGAATATTTGGCTTTCTGGGTATGATTATACCTCATTCAGGATGAATCTTTTCTAATTCTATTCTGTGAGTTTTATGATTCCATTCTTAACAGCCGAGTAATACTCCGTTTTGTAAATTTATCATATTTTCTTTATCTGTTGAGGGACATCTGAGTTGTTTCCAATTTCTGACTATTATTAGTAGAGCAGCAATGAATATGGCTGAGCAAAATGAAGAATCCTTTGGGAATATGCCCAAGAGTGGTATACTAAGGCTTCCATTTCTTCTATCGTGTCCTCAATGTCTGAGATTCTCTCTTCCATGCCGTATATTCTCTTGCTGAGGCTTGCTTCTGTATTTTTTGTCCAAGTTCCTAAATTTATAATTTCCTGGCTTTCCTCAATTTGAGGTCTCTATTAATTTTATTTACCCTTTCAGGTCTTGAACTGTTTTTATCCATTTCCTTCCACTGTTTGTGTTTTATGGATTTCTTTAAGGAATGTATTCATTTCCTCTTTAAAGACCTCTATCATATTCATAAAGGCTATTTTAAGGTCTTTGTCTTGTGTTCTAGCTGTGTTGCAATTCTTAACTGTGGTATGGTTGCTGAACTCTAACGGAGACATATTGCTATTGATTGTGTTTTATGCTGCTATCTAGGCATCTGGGGGTGAGACTGGGGGATTGATATGGAGGAAAGGAGGGGGAGGCCAGAGGAAGTGGTCTACTACAGAGCTCGGGGGGAGACTGGGAGGATTGGATTTGGAAGAACATAGGGATTCACAGGGAATGACTGCTGGAGTTGGGGGCTCAGACAAAGTGATGAGTGGGAGGAAACAGGTTTGGATAGGGAGACCTGTGAGGTCCATTGGAGGTAGGGGAAGCAGTGGTCTAATGCAGAGCTAAAGAAGAAACTTGGTGAATAAGTTGGAGAAAAGGGGAAGATCTGTAGTTAGCCTACCTGCTTCCCCTTGAAGCTGTGTACATGGACACTTTTTGTTGTTTCTGTTTTGGGGAAAGGACATTGAGGAACACCAAAGAACCTCTGTGTCTTAACACATACTTCACATTTTGTATGTGGGAAGTGGCGGTGGTTTCTAAATGAGAAGGACCCCCCCCCCCATAGTCTTATAGATTTTAATGCTTGATCACCAGGGAGTGGCACTTATTGTAGCAAAATTCAAAATATGTAAATATATTCTTTAATAAAACCATGAAAGGACAAAGTGATTTTAAATAGGAAGGCATTCCCAAGTGTGTCAAGCAAATCACTACTCCATTTGGAAAGATTGATCAATGTAAATATAAAAATTTAAAGTGATGTTTAAAGGAAAATTAATACTATGCAGTCAAATAGTAATAAACACACATACACATACACGCATGCGCACACGTGCACGCGCACACACACACTTACGTAATGACCCAAAGATCAATTTACTACTAAACATTAGGGTGAACAAATGAGCAATTCAAGGAAGAAAATGAAAAGTTAACAGACATGTTGAGAGATTTCCAGCTTTATCAATAATTAGTAGAAAGAAACTCAACAGAAATCAACTATAGAAATATACCTCTCAAATTGATTTTAAAAATTAATGGTGATCAGCATCAAAACAGATTTGAATAACTGGATATTCCTGGAGGACTGAAGGTTAATGGATTCACAAATTATCTGTTTTATTTATTCCTTTCTAACTAAATTGAATTTGTTTTCTGCCCTTTATTATAGGATGAATTCAAAACTTTCCAGGTAAGTTCTTTCATTTTTTATTAAGTTTTTGAAATAGTTTTATTTACTATAATGAAAATGCATTTTCCCTGTATGTGTAAAACTTTCAATCCATCAAAATAATTTTAAATCTACCTCAAAGTGGAAGTAGTGAAAGGTTTTAATTTCACCTCTTTATAGTCTTCAGTTAACTAGCATCTATCTCCTTCTGCACTCACTTGCTTTGGGGAGGTTTAATAGATCAGTTTCTTCTGATTTGGGATGAATTTCACAAAAGGAAAACTCTAGATATATTTTGCTTAACAAGACTCCAAAATAATAAAAACAGAATTTAAACATGACCATCAAACCCGAGAGCATTTTATTTTTAACAAATAAATATCCTTCTTTAAAAAGGGATTTCTGTAAGATGAAAGAGTTACCCTTAGAGACAGTCTGATAGAATTCAATTTATAAATAGCTCCAGAAAGATTCACATGTATCTGGCTAGGTCTGTACCACTTATACAAGAACTCAGCTTTCTTCACTGTTGAATTCACAAGCAGAGAACAACAGCAAGCCCTAGAAGGATGTAAAACAGTGTGTGCAAACTTTCCAATATCTACTGAGCATCATTTTGCTAACACCCAAAAGTCTTCCTGCCTTTAAATGATTTATTTCATTCTTGAGTTGGGATGCTTTCTGTCTTGTGGGAAACAATATCTTTTATGGTTGTATGTCACTGCAATTACAAAAAATTCTTAGCGAGCATGAACAAGTGTTAAAGAAAACAATCTGACTTTATAGCCTGGTTGTCTGAATTATTTCTCTATATGTTCGTAAGTGTAGAAACTGCAAGGGCTAGAAAATCTTTAGTTTATCAACTTTGTAAAATTGTGGAGAATATTGAATATCTGCTTGAGTTGTATAAATGCTCTAATCACTGCTAGACATAAAGTGACCAGTAGCTGATTATATTTTTAATATTCTAATGAATTATTTTGGTGTAGGGACACAGCTGTAAATAATTTAAAAAACAGAAAAAATAAATAACAGTCATGTTCTAGTTGAGAAAGACAACCTTCTTAGCAATGCAAAAATAAATACTTACATCCTGATACTCATGTTTGTGTAAAATACCTACTGCTGCTTCTATTTATTAACCCAGAGCCTCATGTTATAGAGTTCTGCATACTTCTGAAAGATTTGGAGATGGTGGCAGGTGGAGAATGTCATCCCAGCAATGGTATTTAAGTGGAACTCCCAACTGTACACATAAGAGTAGCTCTAGGAAACCCATAAAGATGAAAACAATCATATAGAAGGGAAAAGTAAGATGAGACTAAGAGCACAGAAGGAAAATACAAATATTTTTATGGAAGGCTGAGAGTCACAAAGATAATGCAGACAATAATAAAGATTTTGATTGCAGAAAACACCTGACATAAATAAAAGATCACATTAGATACCAAATAAGGCACTCTGGAAGCTGGAACATATTTCATGACTCAAGCCTTGTAAAGGGAAATATATATTTTTTTTACATAAGATGCTTAATTTTATAGGCCAAGTGCTCCAAAATGAGAAACTCAGATGTTTGGTAAACATTATTCTAAGGATGTCTATGTCATTGGTTTTAAATGAGATTAACATTTCGTTAGTAGACTAAATAAAACAGATAATCTAGATGGTTCTCTTCCAATAAGTTGCAGGCTTGACTAGAAGAAACAAAATGGTGGACCCTTCCAGAAAGAAAAGGAAGCATGTCTTTTGCCTGATTCTGAGTCAGGATATCCATTTCCTGCCTTTGTGTTCAATTGGAAAGGTCTGCTTTTGGTCCTGCAACAGACATATGCATAATTTTTTTGGAATAGAATTTCCATTGTTGGCTATTTCTTTTTCTTGGTTTTCAGGAGTTGGAATATAAACTCAAGCTACGTTATTGATTCTTACTCTTTTTGGCCTTCTAGCTTGCCATCTGTAGAGCTTGGAACATTTAGTCTATGTAACTCCCTGAAGTAAGTACTTACAAGTCTTTTCTCAGAGAGAGAGAGAGAGAGAGAGAGAGAGAGAGAGAGAGAGAGAGAGAGAGAGGGAGCATGTTAAACATGTGTGTATTCTATTCCTTTGATTCTATTCTTGGAGAATTCTAACAAATATACTTTCTAGTTCTCTTGTGGTATTTTTCTCTTCCTTCACACTCCAGTTCCCTTATCCTTGCTTTAGTCCTCACCCTGATATAAGTGATGGTGAACCAACAAACTTCTAATCATGTATTGAAGGCTTCTTACTCCCAGGATCAAATTCAATAGTCCAAACAAACAAGGAACAAATGAGACACAATAAGAATGCTTCTTCTCCTAGACTAAGAGAAAAATCCCAACTGTACTTTACTCCTCCTCCGTGGCCTCACCCAGTAGCATGGGAAGGCAATGGAATCTTTTAATTGACTGAGTCTGAGCTATATCCTCACCTGATGAGCCAGAGATGGAATTAGAGCCTCCCAAAAGAATGAGAGTAGTCATAGTATGGATTGAGCTATACCTTGAAAAGAAAAGATACTAAAGTCCAACTTACAATATAAGATATATGAATTGATTTGGAAGTAATGTCATTGAGAGTGTAATTAATTAAGATGAATTATATTGAAGAAGAAGGAATTTCTAATCTGTACATTTTTTGTCTAATAAGAAAACAGTGTGGGAAAAAATAGAAAAATCCCATGTAAAGATGAAGATAGGTTAGAAACATGAAGCTTCATGTCTGGGAGAATCTAGGAGTCTGGAAAGCAGCCCTAATTAACATGACGTAAAGAAAGAGTCTTCACTCAACTGTCAGAGGACCATGGTTCTGCTGAGACCTTTGTTTTGAGTTTCTAGCTTCTCAAATTGAAAAAAATAAATTCTGTTGTTGTAAGATACCCAGTTTGTGGTGACTTGTTATAGTAATAGTAGGAAACTAGTAAACACGGAAAAATCGTTATGCAGGAATTGTAAAACAGGGTTACGAGTACAGGAAGGGGCCTACAAATAAATCAGGCTTTACAAACAATTTTCATGATTTTAACAAGAAAACTGAAACTGTCTATCGATCTTGAAAAATGTCAACAACGTAATTAAAATAAACATATTTTATATTTGGGTTCAATCATTTCTATTTAGTTGTTATTATTCCCTGTGTAGGAACCCTGCTTGTCAATTTTGTCTGCTTTCCTTATAAAGTCAGAAGGAAATTGCTACTTGAAACTAAACATGTCTAATCATAGAGTGATGGCGGTGTCAGAAATAATAATGAAATCTTTTGAATGAAGAAATTTAACTTTTGGCATTGTATACAGACAAAATGAGAGTACTGTTGGAACCTAGGAATCGAAGCAGTAGTATGAATAACACAGGATCAGAATTGAGTCCGTGCTCTAAAAGGATTGCTTATCCTGAAGAGCCCTCATTGATGCTTATGAATAGAGGTAAGCACACACAACGGAGTTAGTGTACACTCATGTACTTAAGCAACAATAGGGTGGGTGATGTGAAAATACTATTGATACAATAGAATGGTTGCAAGATCCATTCATCAAATACTCAATAAGGTAAGCACTTGGGGTATTTAACAATTTACTTGGATGATGGCATGAATTTTCTAATTTACTGGATGCTTGCTTCTTTCATGAAGGTAAATTATATGTCATTAATCTTTCCAGGATGCTGTTGTCTTAAAGTTAATTTAGTGATGATTCCTTTTTGGTTTTCTTTTGCATAAAATACCAGCTATGGCAGTGTGTGTAATCAACATTGGGAAGCAAGAGGGGAGGAATAGAATATACTTGTTTCTGTTTTGCAATTACTGGCATAAAATATGGGTTGTTGATAATGAGAAGCATTAAAGGAAAAGCATATATTGAACATAAACTTAAATAGCAGAGGGTCTGACTGTGAATGACTGTATCCTTGGTTTTCCTCAGATGTTAAATGTGGTTGTCTTACCACCTTACGTCACAACCAGTCTCTGCCTCAAACTATATTCACTATTCTAAAAGTTTTTACATTCTGTTTGTTAAATGCCTGTTATCCCTTTGAATCCTGGGCATAACATGTATAAAAACAAACAGACCACTGAATGTTTTTTCAAGAGCTTTTACCGTACATGAAATTCTATCTTCTTATCAACATGTTCTAATTATAAGAATGTTACATTTTTAAATAATTAAACTTACTCCTTAACAATTGCATACATGCGTGCCTCCTGTTTTCTCTTATCTCACTTCTATCCCTGACAACCCCTCTCTTCCATATGAAGCCGTGTCCCAACATTCTTGTGTTTTGTTTCATTTTGTGGGCCACTGAGTTTAACCAGAGAATTCTGTTGAGCATAGACTTGGGGCTATCTTTTGAAACCCAATAAGCTCACAACTAAAGACAATGGCTTCTCCTCTTCCCCAAACCTATAAGTAGCTGAAAGTTCAGCTCGGAAGAAAAGGGCATCATGAGCCCCACCTGAGTATCTATTGAAATGTTATTCTTATATAAGCCTTAGTCTGGGAGGTCCTTCTGCCTATGTGTTGCTTTTATTGGTTAATGAATAAAGAACTGGCTTGGCCTATAGCATGAGAGGAGGAAGGTGGAGTTAGGGAGCCGCCATGGAGCCACCAGAGTCAGACATACCAAAACTTTACCAGCAATCCACTGCCACGTGGCATTACACAGATTAATGGAGATGGGTTAAATTAATATGTAAGAGTTAGCCAATAAGTAGTTAGAGCTAATTTAATTAATACAGTTTCTGTGTGATTATTTTGGAGCTAAGCTAGCCAGGTGGCCGAAATGAACAAGCAGCCCCCTCCTTCTACAAAGCTTGGTTCAAACAGTGAGGTCTTGATTAAAAACAGCTCCACCACACCCTAAACACAGCATTTCTTATTCCTCCTGTCTTCCATCTCTTACATACTCTCTTTTTCGTGATGTTCCCTGAATTTGGAGAGTAGTGGCAGTATAGATGTTCAGGGCTGTTTTCAATTGTAGTTCACTCTCAGAACCTTGTGCAGCCATGAGCCTCTACATTCACTGTTCTTAGCGAAGAGAGGCTTCTCTTGTTACTGCTGAAAGTATCATTTGTCTATGGGTAAAAATGTAGGTATTTGTAAGGTAGTTGGCAACTATGCCACTGTAGCTAAACAAAAGTAGTTAGATTTTCCCCTTTGAGGCCATGACCTCCCAAGGCACAGATTTGGGGCCATATTTATAGAAGTACCAGGTGTCAATCCACCTATGGATCAGGCCTCAAATTCAGGAAGAGAGTAGTCGGTTATTCCCTTCACGGCCATGCCACTATTGTACAAGTGGGCATATCTTGCCTGTTAAATTGATGTTGTAATAAGACTGTTGATGACTTCGCCCCCTACCCTGCCCAGCAGTCAACATAGCACCTTGGAGCAGTATAAAAGGTAGCCAGCAGGGAAGAAATTTCCAAGTCAGCCCTTACATGATTTCACTACATCGTGCAACTAAGGCATAGGGTGTCTTCAGCAACATGCTCTTCTCATCTAGTTCTAAACATTAATCAAGAAGAATGGTAAGTGCTATATCATTTGGGGGGTTCTGTGGCTCCATCACCAGCATCTTATTACGAGATGTCCTATACATGGCACTGAGATTTTTGTTTGGTTTTGTAACCCACTCTTTAGAGCAGCAGCATTATCTAGTCAGACAGGATATGACCCCCAATATCGTTTGAATACTGTATTTTTAATTTGGGATATATGATAGTGGCTTCCTCCCCATGGTCTCTTTCCAGTTTCCTCTCTTCAAAGCTAACCACCCAAAACAAAAGATCCAATTCTAGGAACTATGTACAATTTATCTTTCTGAGCCTAGGTTACCTCACTCAGTGTAATTATTTTTTCCAGTTTCATTCTTTATCCACAAATGCCATGATTCTTCAGAACCAACAAAATTTCACTGCGTATATGCAGCACAGTTTCATCAGTTAATACACATATGGGGTGATTGAACTTTTTGGCTATTGTGAGTAGAGAGAGCAGCAATAAAAATGGACATGTAAATAGATCAGTGGTAGGCTATAGAGCTTTTGGGAGATTCGCCCTGGAATGGTACAGCTGGATCATTCAGTGGTTCTATTTCTAATTGTCTTTCCAGTTGTGAAATTCCAGCTGGATTTCCAAAGTGGCCGAACTCGCTTCCATTCCTATTATCAATGTTAAACAAATCCCCTTTCCCTACATCTGTGCCAGTCTTTGTTGGCATTTGAATTCTTGATGATGGTCATTCTGACTGGGATAAAATAGAATCTTAAGGTAGTTTTACCCTGAATCTCTGATGACTAAGGACGTTAAGTGTTCCCTAGCCATTTGCCTTCTTATTTTGAGAATTTTATGCTTTGTTCTGTAGACTATTCCTTAATTAGATTATTTGTTTTCTTAATGGTTATCTTTTTATCTTCTTTATATATTAGAGACATGACTCCTTGGTCTGATGGATGCCTAGCAATGATTTTTCTCCCATCCTATAGGATGCTTCTTTACTCATTTGACAATTTACTTTGCTGTGTGGAGCCTTTTTAGTTTCATGAGATCCCATTGGCCAATAGTTGATCTTATTTCTGGTTCTATCATTGTCCTATCCACTCAGTCCTTACCTATGTCTCCATGAAGTGTACTAGTTACTTTATTAGTAATTTCAAAATATCAGGTCCTTATAAAGCTAAGTGATATTATGTGGAGATCCTTGATCTGTTTGGAGCTGAGTTTTGTCAGGCTGGGATATAGGCTATAGTTTCACTTTTCTTCATATTGATACCTGGGATCCTCAGAATCTAATACGGAAGATGTTAGTTTTCTCTTTATGTATATTTTGTTAACTTTGTCATAAATCAAGTAGCTGTATTTGCATGGGTTTGCATCTGGGTCCTCTTTTCTAGTCCCTTGATCTATCTAGCTGTTTTGCTACAGAATCATGCTTTATTTATAATTACAGAGCTTGCTGAAATGAACAGTTAAATTAAGTGAACAAAATAGTTGGTTACTAATTGTGTGTTGAAAGCAGTAAAGTGTTCCATGACACCAAATAAACCAGTTGTAGGATTTCTTCAAGATAAATGAACAGCTCCAGCTTCTTCGGTGTTTATCAAAATACAAAGAAAAAGTACATGCTATCTTTTGATGGCAAAGCCAGCACGGGCAGACTGAGGGAAGAAGTTACTTCACACATGGAGTTGGGAGTACTCTGGGATGTGGTCTGCAGTGCACAGACCCTCTCAGCTTGCACCTGTTCCTGCTGGAGAGACTCTTGCCTCCTGCCAGTGTAGCTAAATGAGCCCAAAAGCAAACTGGGTATGAGGACTGCCATCTGGTCTGGCTACATACCAACAAAGTACAAGGTTTGGCCCTGTACTCCACAATGGCCTCCAGCCTGTCCCTTAGTGACCATGTGAGAAAATGCGTCAGCATAATGCTATGGAATGCGTGTGATCCAAAGACAGGCAAGTCACCGTGCCCTACTATGATTACAGAGGAGAAGGCGGTTTGTTAGTCACCATCTCTTCTGTTTCCCTCAAAAGGGAGCAACTTAGCTGATGAATTAGCATTCAGGTCCTTATTGCAGTGGCATAGTTCCTGTACTGTATGTTTAAGCATGCTTGCCTTGTATTTTTAACTATTGTTTAGTAAAATGCATGGAGTTTGGATTAAAAACCAACCACCAAATGGATCCCAATAGTCATCTACAACACAATGGTTCCTGGAGGCCAGGTGCCCCGAGAATCAAATTTTCTCTCGGTACTGAGTTGGTTGATTGTTTTATAATAATATTTTTTAAAGCTAAGTAATATAGCATAGGAGTACCAGAAACGGTCTCAATGGAAACAGAAACCATTTACATTAAATAAAAACCTGGCCACAGGCTATGTCTATACATGTACAGGGCATTATGATGCACACTGTGACCAATCCACCGAGAAAGCTTCTGGTACCCAGGACCACAGAGTTGCATGATCACTATCAGAAATGAAGCTGGGAAGAGAGTAAAGGGGAAGGAGAGCTCTGGCTCCTTCAGATTCTGAAGTTGAGTGGATAGCTTCTGGGAAGTGTCAGATATGGGCTACCTCTCTTTGTGTGGACCTCAAATTAGACCGATCATGGTTGGCCACTCCCACAAGTTTTATGCCTCTATTACTCTCGCACATCTTGTAGGTGGGATAGATTATAGGTCGAAGGTTGTGTGATGGATATTCTATGTCTGCAAAGAGTGGCTTTGGAACTTGGAAGTGCATTGAATTTGTACTAAGTTTTGGTAGTATGGCCACCTTCTTCCAATTCATGAGTATGGGAGGTCTTTCCATCTTCTTTCATATAGGCATATTTTTCTTTTTTATTGTTTTTATTGTGCTATATAATTTTCTCCACTCCCCTTTCTTCATCCCCTCTCCCCTTCTGCTCTCTCCTGTGACCCCCATGTTCCTAATTTACTCAAGATATCATGTATTTTTCTCTTTTCTATGTATGTGTCTTTTAGGGTCCTCTTTGTTGTCTAAGGTCTCTGGAGTTGTGGACTGTAAGTTAGTTATCCTTTGCTTCTTGTCTAAAAGTCACTTATGAGTGAGCACATATTGTATTTGTCTTTCTGTGTCTGGATTACCTCCCTCAATGTGTTTTTTTTTCTAGATCTGTCCATTTGCCTGTAAATTTCAAGATGTCATTATTTTTTACAGCTGAGTAGTACTCCATTGTGTAAATGTACTATTTTTTTAATCCATTTTCTGGTTGAGGGGTATCTAGGTTGTTTACAAGTTCTGGCTATTACCAAAAAAATGCTGCTTTGAACATAGTTGAGCACATGTCCTTGTGGTATGATTGAACATCCTTTGAGTATATTCCCAAAAGTGGTATTGTTTGGTTTTGAGGTAGATTGTTTCCTAATTTTCTGAGAACTCACCATGCTGATTTTGAAAGTGGCTTTACAAGTGTGCACTCCCACCAGCAATGGAGGAGTATTCTCCTTACCCCACATCCTCTCCAGCATAAGCTGTCATCAGTGTTTTTGGTCTTGGCCATTCTGACAGGTGTAAGATGGAAACTCTGGCTTGTTTTGATTTGTGTTTCTCTGATGGCTAAGGATGTTGAGCATTTCCTTCAGTGTCTTTCAGCCATTTTAGCTTTATCTATTGAGAGTTCTCTGTTTAGGTCTGTACCCCTACTGGACTGTTTGTTTTTTTTATGTCAAGTTATCTTAATTTCTTTGTAGAATTTGGAGATGAGTCCTCTGTCTGATGAGGGGGTGGTGAAGATCTTTTCCTGTTTTGTAGGCTGCCATTTTGTCTTGTTGACTGTGGTCCTTGCTTTACAGAAGCTTCTCCATTTCAAGAGTCCCCGTTTTAAATGTTTTAACACTCCCTACTTCTCATGAGGCCAGGTCAGCTCCTTCCAAACTTATCCTCTCCTAGGCAGCAGCTAGAAACTCTGGGCACAGCGCAACACAGCTCCTGAAATTACCCAAAAATTAGCATCAAAGTATTTGAGAAAAAAGTTGACCCCTGTGAAGCAAAGAGCACTGAGTGGTTTTCTGTCACTCCTCCTTTTGTAAAGCTGCTTTACTTCCAGCGTGTCCCCCAATGGTTCATGTCCTTGATGCTTGGTCCACAGTGCAGGGATGTGCAAGATGCTGGAACCTTTCAGAGTTGGGCCCTAGTGGGAAAAATTAGTTCATTAGGGGAGTTGCCCTTTGAAGCAAGGAATATAGTTCTTTTAGGGTCGTGATTAATTTTTATATGTACTTCCCACCTGCTCCCTGGTTTCTTATCATACTATGTGATTGCTTTGACATGGTCTACCATGATGTCATTTGCCACTGTGATCTAATCAAAGATTAATATTAATGAAGCTGTTTAATCTTGAACCTTTAGTCTTTATAGCCATGTAATACAAACCTGTTTTTATTAAATAAATTAACCAGCTCTAAGTATTTTATTATGGCAACTGAAAATGGACTAATACATTCTAGTATTTTTTTAGTCTTGGGTTTGGGTTCAAGTCACATCAGGGAATAGTCTAATAGAAAACTAATTCTTTGAGACCTAAACACCAGAGGATAGAGGTACAAATAGGAGATCCCAGAGAGAAGAGTCAGAGGAGAGGTTTAAATTCTGTGTCTAAACTTCACCTCAACCTCTTAATATAAGAAAAAAGAACTTATAAACAAGGCACAAAGGAGGGTTGGTAATAAACAAGTTGAACTGAGATTTAATTGCCTTCCAGAAAAGACTGCTTCTGAAGGCTGACTGAGGTCAAACCTACTGTCTATAAGAACAAAGCTCTTAAATTCCTAAGAAGGGCACAAAAATACAGTCCCTGCAATGTAACTTTCATATTGTGCAGGAAACAATTCAATTCTATTGGCATGAAGACAAGATGGAAATGGATGCAAGAAGACTGGAACAGACAGTATAAGGAACTGGCAAGTACTTGAAGTCATCTTTTTATTGTCTCATTAAAGGAAAATATGATAACAGTGAAAAAAATTAAAAATAAAATTCCCCAGGAAGTGGACTTCCCATAGGGTAGGGAACCCTGACTGCTCTTTGAACTGGAGAGGGAGAGGGGGATGGGGTAGGGGAGGGAAGTGGGAGGAGGGGAGGAGGTGGAAATTTTCAATTAAAAAAAATCCCCAGGAAGTGGTGTTGCATGCTTCTAATTCCAGCACTTGGGAGACAGAGGCAGATGGGTCTCTGAGTTTGAGTTCCTCCTAGCCTACACAGAGAGTTCCAGGACAACCAAGGCTACATACAGAGAAACCATGGCAACTCTTACCAAGAAAACATTTAACTGAAGGGGCTTGCTTACAGTTTCAGAGGTTCAGTCCATTATTATCATGACAGGGAACATAACAGTGCAGAGGTAGGTACGGTGCTGGCTACATCTTGATCAGAAGGCATCAGGAAGTCAACTGACTGTCACAATGAGTGGCACTTGAGAGAAACACCTCAACGCTCTCACCCACCACAGCACACTTCCTCCAACAAGACCACACCTTTTAGTAGAGTTGCTTTCTTTGGAATCTGTTTTCTTTGAAACCACCACAGAAAGAAAACATGGAAATTTTAGAATGGAAAAATACAATTAGAAATTACAAAATCAGGGCCTGGAAAGATGGTTCAAGGATTATATCCTCTGGCTGCTATTTTAGAAAACGTCATTTCAAGTCCTAGGACACACATGGAGACTGACAGATGTCTGTAACTCCAGTTCCATGGCATTTGACACCTTCATGTGATATCTGAAGACACCAGGAATTTATGTAGTTCACAGAAAAATATGCAGGCAAAACCTATACATGTGAATAATTTTGTAATTTTTTAAAAAAAAATAATGAAATAACATGTACTGGCAGAATGGAAACTCCATGTTGTTTGGATGTGGTTTCTTCCTAAATACCTATAAATGCAACAGAATTCCACCCAGAATTCAGGACCCTCTTTTTCTTTTTACAGGAACTGGTAATCACATCCTAACATTTGTGCAGAAAGACTGGAGGTTTAGAAAGTAGAATGCTTATTTTTGAAAAGAAGCCAAGTACAGGACTTATTCCATAGCTGCAGTGATCAGGACAGTGCAGTCTTGGAGTAAACATCTAGTCAATATAGTGGAACAAAAAGCCCATGAAGAAATAGATGGGTATATGGTCAATTAATTTTCAATACGGTGCCAGAATAACTCAATGGAGGGAAAAGGAGGAATTGTTCTTTCAATAACCAGTTATGAAAAACTAGGTATTCATATGGAATATTAACTTTTGCTCTTTCTTGGCAGCATAAACAAAATTGACTCAAAAGAGACTATAGACATATACATATAAGCAGAGATTAATCAATATAAGCAAGACTATATGTTTACAGAATAGCTGGTGCATACTGTTCCTGGTAGTTTTGATTTTAATGGCCCTAAAACAGAAGCCGAGGAGGGTTGATGAGATTGCTCCATAGGCAAAGGCACTTGCTGGCAAACCTGAAGATTTTCCTTCTTTCTATGGGCATCACATGGCAGAAAAGGAGAAGTATCTCATGAAAGTTTTCTGAGCTCCACATGCACACTGTGGCAGGTGCATGTTTTGGCACAAATGCACTCCCTGATATACACAAAATAAATAAATATAATTTTAAAAGGGGAAGTTACAGTGTCCATAAATATTAGAGTGGTTAAGTAACTTCTGGTGTTTTCATATGTAGTCATGAGCTAAAATAGTTCTCTGCCAAGTGAAGCACTAGTACACGAGACAGTATATGAGAGTCTCAAAATGGTCAGGCTGAGTTGAAATACACAAAAAACAGATATGAAAATATATATGATTTCACCTGTTTGAAAAAAATTGATCTGAAACCCCTCCACCCCCAAAAACAACTAAACCAAAATGAGAAATAAAACAAAGAAACAAACAAAAAAAAAAGAAACAAAACTGATCTGTGACAGAAAACCCGAACTGTTTGGTAGAAAGTGTCTGTCAGTCTTCATGGACCCACAAACAATACCATCTTTTCAGGTCCCACCTATGAAACAGTGACCAGTAAATGACTTATTCTTGGGAACAGAAAGAATGCTACCCTATAATGTTATTGGGAGTAAATTGGGACTGTGCTTAAACCGAAGTTTCTGTTTTACCAGCAGCTCCCAAATGAACACACAGAGGCTTATATTAATTATAAATGCTCAAACAGCTCAGGCTTATACTAACTAGCTCTTACATTTTAAGTTAACCCAGGTTCCTTATTTATGCTCCATCACATGTCGGTACCTTTATTAGCATGGCATGTTCATCTCCTGCTCCCTCTGTGTCTAGTTGGCCACTCTGATTCTGCCCTTCTCATTCCCATCATCCGTAGTTTGATTGGTCCATGTATACTTTTTGCCTGGCTATTGACCAATCAGAATTTTATTAAACCAATTCAAATGACAAATCATTACAGTGTACAAGAGGATTTTTCCACAGCAACTGTATGTAGTAGGAAGATAATGCAGAAGGTACATGGTAAATATGTGCTGAATAAATGAATAAATACAGTTTAGGTGCCATTTCTAAAGGAAAATGAGGTAACAAGTGCACCAGTATGGAGATATTTTAAATAATCTAATTATGACAAGGAATAACCTGTTTTCTCTCATATCGTCTTTTAACAAGGTCTGCATTTCAGTGTAAAAATAATTAGGAGAAAATTGAGCCCTAGGAGGGGGGAGGGTTTAGAAGAAGGAAATTCCTTATAGTTTGAATTAATTTTAATTTCTAGGCTCATGAGAAATATCTTTGATTTACGTTTCAGAATGCAAAAGTAGTATCCAGATATGATGATTAGGGCCAACAATTTACCATTATATAAAGAGATTATGAAAATGTCAGGTAGGTGCCTAAGGACAGACTGTGTATGTTTTAATTTTCAAAAGAAGACACGGTGTAGTCAAGAAGTTTGTGTTATCCAGAGTTCTCTAAAGGAATAGAACTGATTGTGTGTGTGTGTGTGTGTGTGTGTGTGTGTGTGTGTGTGTGTAAATGGGTATGATTAGATTGTTATTAGACTGGCTTATAGGCTACAGTCCAGGTAGTCTATTACAATGGCTATTTAATCCTGAAAAGAGAGAATACATTCATTGTTCTATCTATGGAGGCTGGATGTCTCAGCAGAACTAAGAAAATACTGGAATTCTTAAGGATTCCTGGAGATTTGTTGATTTTCACTCTGTGCTGGAATCCCAAAGAAATTAGTTCTAATATTAGCAAAGGAAAGCTACAACAACAGTATAGATGAACTGGTGAGCAAGCGTGAGAGAAAGCAGGCAAAAAGTATAATTTCTTTCTTTTATGTCTTTTATCTGGCCTAGCAATATTTAGCTAACATTTATATAGTGCTTTGTGTGAGCCAAGCACAGCTGTAAGCAATCTGTATTGATTAATTATTTTAATCTTCATAGAAACCCTGTAGAAATGTGCTGCATATCCAATATATTCTTTCATAGACACAAAACAAAAAAGAAGCTACTCGCTTGGGGTGACACAGATGAAAATGACAGACACTGGTGTTGAAATCCAGATAGGATGACGACAGCAACTGTCCTGACAGTCAGTATTCTAGCATCTCTCAGCTGTGAGGACACTGCAGTCATCACCAGGGCTGCTTAAAATGGATTTCCAGTCTCCATTTCCAGAGCTTCTGAGTCTGTGGATCTAGGGTTGGGCCTGAGAATTTGTATCCCTTAACAAGTTCTCAGGAGGGGTTGGTACGGTTGGTCCTGTTTCTACATTTAAAACCATGGTGCAATACCATACAAACTAACTGAAACCACATATTTAACTTTATCTAAATTTACCCATTTAAATTAGACATATTGTTTCTAAATTTATTAGTCAGATGAAGAAGAAAAAGAGAAAACAGCATCCATGTCTTCTGGTTAAAAATACCAAAGGATGTTATCGACGCATCAGGCTAGAGATAATACCTAAAGATAGTCTCAGAGCACACACACACACACACACACACACACACACACACACATATATATATATATGTACTCAGTAAGCTGAGTATAGTGTCACATATGTGCAAGGTAACAAGTTCAAGGTTAGCCCAAGCTACATCCAATCTTTTCTCATTAAAAGAAGAAAAAGAAATAAAAAGAGATCCAATATAGAGGGTTGAATACCAGTCTCTCAAATTTCATGTCTATAAATACCTACAGAATGTGAGTTTAATTGGAAATGGCATCATAGAAAATGTAATTACTTAAGATGAAGTCAGTCTAGACTAGAACAGGCCCTGGATTCAGTGGCTGGTATCTTTTTAATGTGAGAGGACAAGGAAATACACACAGAAATCAGGAGGAGCAATGAAAGCCTTCTCCCAGAAATCATCTGATACCTTGAGCTGGTGTTTCCAGCCTTCAGTGTGATGACGGAACAAAGACAGATCTTTCTTGTAAGCCACTCAGCTTGAAGGACTTTGTTCTGGTAACACTAGGAAGTTATTGTATGCTCTACTGAAGAAACAGAACATTGCCAAAGCATCTGGTTGTTTCCCAGGATACTCCAGGATCTTTAGGAGACCCTCAAAATAGACACTTCTCATCAGAGTATTTAATAAAAACATTCCTATCTTTTAAAAATCAGTTTTGTCAATAGTTTTATCTCGAGTCCTCTGTACTGTATACTTCTTGAACCTATATGAAATACATAAGGATTGGAGTTTTGGTGTGGGAAGTCCTTCTATATATGTGTTGATTTCATTAGTTAATGAATAAAGCTGTTTTGGCCTATGGCAGGCCAGAATAGGGTAAGGCGGGAATTCCAAACATAGATAGAGGGAAAAAAGAAGGCTTAGTTGGAGAGATGCCATATAGCTGCCAAAAGAGATAGACGTCTGACATAACCTTACCAGTAAACCATGAGCCTCATAGTGAAATACAAAATAATATGAATGGGCTAATTTATGGTGTAAGAGTTAGTTAAGAAGCTTGAGCTAATAAGCCGAGCAGAGTTTTAGTTAATATAGTTTCTGAGTGCTTATTTTGGATCTGGATGACCAGGAAATGAAAGAGCAGTCTCCATCTACAGAGTTTCGATAGTCTTCTTTGACTTCTCATTCATAATAAATACATTAGCTCTTTTGACTCTTGCCAACTGGTTCCACTAAAATCACTTTCATTAAGAACAATGAGGTTGAATTTATTTTGTGTTCATTGATCACCTGAGTTTCTTTTGTAAAATATTTTTCAATTATTTTTGAAGAAATTTTCCTTAGAATTTATTTACCTTTTATTTATGTGTGGGAGTGCCTTTGCAATTCTGTATGTCTGTGCAACATATGCACACCTGGTGCCAGCTGGAGCCAGAAAAAGGTGTCAGATCTTCTGGATATGGAATTACATGTGGTTGTGAGTCACTGTGTGGCTGTGGGGAACCAAACCTGTGTTCTTTGGGAGAGCAGCTAGTGTTCCTAACCGTTGAGTCTCTTATTTGTACTCATTTCTTTCTGACTTATAGATTCTTTACTGAACCTGAATTCGAATGCTTTGTTCGTCTTTATATGCTTTCAGATTTCTCCTCTGAATTGTGTCCTGTTACCTCCATCTTGTAAATAACTATAAGTGTTAAATTTTCCTACACCTTTCACTCCGCTTGATTCTGCAGAGCCACCCCCACCCACCAAATGACACCCAGTGTCAAGCAAGATGAGAAGTTAGAGGCAACTGGAAAAGTTAAACAGAGACAATAAAAAATAAAACATCGATGTACTAAAGGAAAGCACAGGGCACATTTGTTTTTCTTGTTGCTTATTTGCTTGCTTGTTTTAAGTAAGCTTGTTGCTTGGTGGATATGCCTTTATAATATAAAATATAAAAGCTGAAACAGTAAAGTGATAAATTCAACAATACAGAAAATTAAATTCTTGTCAAATAAAAGCCATCATAAGCAATTTCAAAACCTAGATGATAAATTAGAACTCTTGACTGCCATATTACAGAAGCAAAATCAATTCCTTAACATATACAATAGATAAAAATCTCCTACAAACCAATAAAAAAAGAACCAATAATCCAAAATAAAAACAGAATGATACGAACAGGCATATCACAAAAAAGGAAAATGAATTATTCTTAAAGCATATGAAAAGATGCTTAATCTAGATAATAAAGGAAATCTAAACATAAATCATAGTAAGGCTATATGGATTTCACCATTATCAGAGATTAAGAGTGATAGAAAGTCACTGCCATTTCTGTGATTCTACATTGTCACTGTAGCTTCTGGAGGGCTCATGAGTGTGACTAGAAGAGAGATGATTCCCATATAGCTGCCTGCCTTTTTCAGCTTTTCTTTTACCCTCTGAGGGTAGTTTATGGAAGACCTCATTCATCAGCATGGGTTTTGGTCATTGGATTAACACAAGACCTGGGCTTAATAACAGCGGCATTTGTATGCAAAGGCTGTTATTGAGCTTCGGTCTCACATGGACATTTCCCAGTCTAGGAAGCAATGTTTGGTCCAGAGTGAAAGAAGGATATGTTTTCCTGCACAGTCACACTAGAAAGATAAAGAGGAGATTAAGGGCAGGAAACTATCGCTGATGGGCATCTCATAGTGTGCATACAGTAGACATTTTCACATGCTGGACCTGTTGGTTGTGATTTGTTTCCACAAACCCAGTTTCCAATCCTGTGTGATATAGTGTGTGTGTGTGTGTGTGTGTGTGTATGTTGTATTTTCACAGCTACTACCAGATTATAAATGTACATATCTTTTACCCAGTGATTTTCCTTTTGGTATTTGGTTTACAGTTATAGTCACATGGATGCTTGAAATGCTTTCATGCAGAATGTTCATCATGGCATTGTTTGAAATAGCAAATATCTGGAAATAAGATAAATATCTACAAATAGGAAATGAGTTAAATTATGATGTCCAACTACAAAATAAAATTATGCATGTGAAAGGAAGGGAGAAGTTTTTCAGGTGTAGACAGGGAATAATGTCTAAAGCTTTTAGGTTGAGGACCTATTGCATCATATCTTGTAACTTGTATAGTACAGAAGTGTAGGTTTATATACAGATGCATATAGCATTTCTGTTCTTTGTTTCAATATATAAAGATAACAATATTAAACATATAACGTTAGCTACCCCTGGGAGGAGCCTTTAGCTGTGAATAGAGGTAAGAGAAACATTCTTCTGCATATTCTTCTATACCTTTAAATTTTTCCAACAAGTAAATGAATGATGGCTCCAAAAGAAAGCATCAAACAGACTAAAATAAACATCCAGGAAACCAAGCTAAATGCATAATTACCAAGAAAGTTCTTCATGGAATGCTAGAATAACAAAAGACCCGCTGGTGATGGAGGTAGTCTCTGGAAGGTCTGAAAGGTCTCAACTCACAAGTCTCAACCCTACAGGAACAACAGCTACTGGATGTATCCCACTGTCTGAATGTTGATCTTTCTTCCTCTGAGTAGTCTTATCCATTGTAGTTTAGTTTTGATGCTCTTTCTTTTAATCTGATCTTTGGAGAAAAGGAAACACCTGAGGTTGATCATCTAAAGTTCTTTATGATGAGTGGATTTCTATCACAAGTATGATTGATTCTCCAATTTGATTTCTAGATGTGACCCTACTTTATTAGCATATGACACTGGAACATTTTCCTTCATTTTTTTCAGTAAATTTTAATGTTAGTTTTGTTTTATAAAAACTTAACTATGAAAATATATAGACAAAGTCAGTTCTGAAAGTAAAAAAAAAATTCTCCAATGGGGAAAAAAAAGATGAGTGTCTTCCAATTTTCGAGAATATTCTGCCTAAATTGTATTGACTGCTTTCCTTTGCACCATGAGAAAGAAACCTCACAGCCCCCCTTACAAAACACATGAAGATTTTTTTTGAAAATACCAAAATGGCGCATGCCTTGTACAACTACAATTTCAGTTAAATTGTTCAGTTAAATCTCTTTGCTGCGCCTATAAGTCTTTCAAAATCCTACACATTCCCACCAAAACTGCAGTGGTAGTTTTTCCTGGGTAAGGAACTTGGAAGATGCCAAAATAATCATTTTCTGTTTGCTCAAGTTTTGCCTGCAGTTTTCAGCTGGATGTGGTACAACCCATTCCCTATCCTGCAGTGCTGTAGAGCCGTGGGGAGGACTGGGCTCTTTCAGTTATGAACTACTAATCTACTATCCTGATGCTGAATTTAATGGATGACAGTGATATTAGTAATAGCTTTTGGTGCATAAAAATACCAGCTTGGGAAGCTCTTGGGGAAAAAATTAATTGTATTTGATAAATCATTAATAATAATAATAATAATATCACTTATAAAGCATGATCTATGGAAGCTACTACACTGAACAGCTGACCTACATGATTTTATTTATCTCTTACATTAATTCTGTGGTGTGTACAATAAACCCCTAGATTCCCAAGAAGGAAGCTTGGAATGGCTAGGTCATATACCCAAGTTCACACAGTTTATGTGAGGCATAGCTAGTGTTTGATTCTATATCTTTCTCTACAAGTTGGGCCTTTAATCTTACATTATATTGTGCTAAAAAGATTATGCTATCTAAGTGTAAATTAATACAACATCCCTTTAAACAATCTATATGTACTTATTTTTCCTGGGCACTGAATAACACCCTGATCAAATTCTCTGTACTTGGCAGATGCTCTTTTCTAATGAAATTTGCCCATACTTCTGTTTTTAAAACTTTTGTTTTTAATCAAATCAATAAATATTTGATTCTAAAATTGAAATAATGAGTCTGTGGTAATAATCCAGACTCCAAACTTTGCTTGAGATTGAGGTTAAGTTTCTATTTTTATCTTTTATCATAAATTGCCCCTCAAGCTTGACTTTGAGAGTGGCTTTAGGTGAAGGACAAAAGGAAAGGAAAAGATACTAGGGGCAGGAAAGATTTAACATGGCTGCTACCTCGCCAGTCATGATCTCATTCTATTGATCTGTAGGCTTGGCAGATTTAGCAAGCTTACTCATTATCTCTTGGGGAGCTCTAATTGTGTTTCTCAAATATTTCCCAATAGGCAATGTTTAGCCATAATTTCTAGGGCTGAGGCAATGCTTTTCTCCTAAAGATCATCTTATAATTTCTCTGAAGACTCAAGGCGTTGGGTGGCATCTACTCACTTGGCATCCCTCCTTCTCACTGGATAGCTCTCTTGAGTGGGATCATATTGGACCCCAATATAGTCCTACAGCTCACACTTGGAACTCTACACAAAAGCAACCATTACTCCTTCCCATATTTGAGCTTTTCTTAAAGTGAAGATTCCATGTATCGCAAAGATTTCCAAGAACTAAAATCACATTCTCTGAAAACTTTTCTTTATCTCTACTTAATTTGACTTGAAGTGGAAGTGGAAGATGGAGTAAGCATTCCTTGCTAGCATCTCTCATGAGAGTAAGTGTATATGTTTGAGTTAAGTGAGCAATGAATTCCAAAGTATTCCAATAACTCTCTCTAAAGACATTCTTTATAAAGCATCTTCTTTGTTGGCATATCAAGTCTTTTCACTATTCTCCGGCAACTACTATGATAAAGTTTTCCAAAAACCAGTTTCCAGGGTAATGCTTTGGCAGGTTCTGCATATATAGAGTATTTTCTCATTTTGCACTGTGGGGGGTAATTGGCACCTATGGTTTTGTGCTCCTTTGAGACAATACTGAAACAACAGATAAATCCCATTTTAACATCCTATTTGTTCTAGCTTCCCTTCCAATAGCTGTGATAAAATACCGGACACAAACAATTTAGCGGGGAAAGGGATTTATTCCATTTGCAGTTCTGGACTATGGTCCATCACAGCTGGGCACCATGTTCTCCATGAATGGAACTTGAAGTAGTTGGTCACATCATATCCATACTCAAGAGCAGAGGAAATAAATCCAAGCAAACTGTCTTCCTGCATTCAGCTCTTTTTCTCGCCTGTTATACAGTGCAGACTTCTCTTCCTAGGAAAAAGTGCCATCCACAGAAAGAGGATGGGAAAGTTCTTCCCACATCAATTAATATGTTTGACAATATCCAATACAGGAGTACCCACAGCCCAACAGGAGGTAAAACAAAAGAAGTCCCTATTGAAACTCTTCCCCACTGAATTCAAAGTTGTGTCAATTTACCAATAAAGGTAACTATCACTTTATACATGCTTTTCTATGCAGGATAAGTGAGTCTTATAGGAAATAGAAAGTTTAAAAAGACCTAGTTGCCCCATGCTTTTCAAATATTGAGCTATTACTGCTTTTATGTTGACATTTTTTTTTTCAGGCAGAGCAAGAAGTTGAAGCAGGACAATTTGGATACTAAATCTTTAATCTTCTTCAGTTTTAGACCTAAAATTTTCCTTCCATATTTGAAAATAAGCTTATCCACCGCCTCTTTCATTCCAAATCTTGCAGCTTCTGAGCCCTCAATTAAGTCTAGGCAACTTAATTATCTTAGCTAAGTGTTTCTTTCTCATTCAGCTTATAGTTCATTTATCCTTCCCGGGATATGAGTCATTATGATAAAGCTATAGAAACAATATACTTGTTTGTCTGGAACTCCTTTTAATGTTTTTTAAAAGATTGAATTATAACAGTTTATCTGACTGTCACATAAACAGAAAGAAAGAATTTAATTCAAGCCCAGTAAAACAATCTTTTTGGTCTCTGTTTTGACTGCCCTGAATTTACACAGTACATCACATTCTCTTTGGGATGTCTCTGGCTCTCTTAACACTTAGAAGCTTCCTCTTCCCTTGATTTCTGTGGCAGGTTTAATTCCTTCTCATTGACCATTACTCAGATACAGTTTTGTGAGCATTTATCCTGATAGGTATTCTTGATTTTCTCTCTTTCCCCTAGAGGAAATCCTAAGCCTTAGCATAATGAGCATTGTAAAGAGCTGACTGACCCAGTGCCAACTTTCTTCTTCATTTCCTTATATCTGCATGTATATTTGTCTTTGTTGTAGGTCTTTGCTCATTAAAGTAAAAGGTGCTGTCTGGTAGACTTTCTTGCATTTACAGACAAAGTTATTGAATATAGATTTATAGATATTTACTCACTCAACATCAAACATATAGTTGATGTTCCAAAATCATTGCAAAAATAAAAGAAAAAGCCGGGCAGTGGTGGCGCACGCCTTTAATCCCAGCACTCAGGAGGCAGAGGCAGGCGGATCTCTGTGAGTTCGAGGCCAGCCTGGTCTACAAGAGCTAGTTCCAGGACAGGCTCTAAAAAAGCTGCAGAGAAACCCTGTCTCGAAAAACCAAAAAAAAGAAAAAAAGAAAAAAATAAATAAAAGAAAATTTCTGGTTTTATTAGGCTTTATACATAATGTTTGTGTCTGGATAGTTCCTTACATGTGGTTGAAACAAATGACATCACTATTTGCTACCAACTTGTCTTTTTAAATTTTTTATATTTTCATCCAACAAGGAAACCTTCGGTTCTTTTAAAGACCAAAGACAGCATCTCTAGCACTAAATGGTCATCTCATCTTATCTGTCTAGCTGTGTACTATTTTCTGCATGTATTATCTTAATTCCACTGTACTAGTCTTGGTTACCATTGGGTTGTACTTGCACTAACTTTCTGATATCTGTCTTGTTGCAGAATATGTGTGGAATTTGAAGCCACACAGATCTAGTTTTAAATTTTGAAGGATCCACTTGATAAAGAGAACTTCCCTTACACTTGTGAAACTTCAGTTTTCTGTATTTGGATTGAGGTACAAGCAAGGATTAATTGCAACCTTAGGTCTAAACTCCCTGAAGGAGATACTGCAGACTTATAATCAAAAGGACTTTAAATGAATCAAGGCATCTAGAAGTACGCACTTTTGTCCTTTGATTCAATTATAGGTTCTTACTCATGGCTTTACCAATGCTATTTACTGAATAAGTGAATAAATTAATGCCCTGACATCTATCTCATAAGGTAAGAAACAAGTGAAATGTGATAAAATCATGTCAAGTAGTCCCATATATATATATATATATATATATATATATATATACATACATACATATATATATATATATACATACATACATATATGGAGAAGATAACAGGGACCCTTAAGTCAGAGTGTCAAATAAGCAGGGAGCACCAGTTTCTACCCATGTGAATGACCACGTTTTGACCTCCCACTTATTCTGGCTACAACCAACACAGGGACAGAACCTCAAGTACCAATTGATGCTATCACGATACCTACACACTTTGATGATTTAAAGAAGCCAAGCTAGTGAGGAGCACAGAAGTAAAGCGAAGCCCTAAGGTAAACCAGAAACATATGGCCCTGGCTTAGGAGAGGTCAAATGGTGGGCAGAGACATCAAGAGCAACAGGGAGACCTCATAGTGCAGAAAAACACGATGAGAATATTGACGATGGAGACCAGAGGAATAACCACTGCTGTCCTCTAGTGAAGGGAGATCTGCCGGTGGTGTATACAACCCCAACCCCAAAGACAGAAATTTAAAGCTATGGAATGGTAGATTTGGCAAAAGTTTGCAGGCAGAATGTTGAAAGTGTTCATTGGCTTCCTTTAACTGCTGATAATAAAGGGATGAAAGAGAGAGCTCTGAAGAAGCAATTTGGATTTCAAGCAGAATGCAGAGGGAAAAAAAAATTCCAATCTAAAAGTTTCAAAGCTGGAAAATAAAACAGTTTCTCAGGCCAAGCCCCTCCAGATGGCAAACGCTGGCAAAGTAAGAAATGGTTCTGAGAAAAGATCAAACCCAGGGTGATGCCAGTGTGCTATGGTTTCAGATCAAGGTCAAGTCAAGGACGGCTAAGTGGGATGCTTTGTTAAGACCTTGTAAAGATAAAAGCCTGTAGCTCCCAGAATCTCTCATCTAGAATTGTTAATGCTTTCTACAGTTCTTTATAGAAACTTTTCAGGCAGAAAACGGATCTTGCAAAAATTTAAGGGCAATACTCTATAGCTCTTTAGCCTTCCCTCAAGGTTGAAGGTCACTTTTGTAAAAAAAAAAAAAAAAAAAAAAAAAAAAAAAAAAAAAAAAAAAAAAAAAAATTAACTAGCTATTGCTTAACTTTTATAAGTAAGTGTGGCTTTTGTCTAGGGATGTTAGACCCCACAAGTGAGTGAGTCTCATGAGTAGTGACAATAAGCCCAGTGAGAGTCAGAAGAATCTCCCTAGGTTTCGAAAGCATTTTCCAAAGAAGAGCCATCAATAGTGAGTGAACAGTACTTGGTTCAAAATGAATCAAGGCTTCTGACTCCTAACACAGTGTGGTCAGGAAGCAGGATGAGAAAAATTTCTTCACCACAAACAATGGGCTGTTCATTTAAAAAGAAAAAAAAAAAAAGCATGGCTGACTGGTGTAGAATTTAGAAATCTATGCCAATGACAAGGGTCATTCTCAGGGAACAAGGATTTTTCCTAATTAATGTACCCATTCTGATCCCATATCAGAGAGGACTGTAAACATGTACCTGGCTAGATATAAGTGTCATCTATAGACAAGTGATGACTAGGTACTATATACCCCCAGGGAATCTATATTATGGTCATTGTACCTTCACCTTGCTTCTTCTTATATTTGGAGGGCCTACGTGTAGTATGAAAAGTAAAAACCCAGAAACAGATACTGGGGCTCAGCTGGAAATCAGAAAAGCAAAACAGCCAAGCCACTAAAGAGTTCTCATCTCTATCAAGGCTCAGGTAAACAAAAGAGCTGATCCTGTCATCAGCGTGACATTAGACTGCAGCTCTCTCCACCAGACCTCCGACTGCTTTGCTCCCCTCCCGCCTTATCTACCTCTCTTTGTCCAGCCATAGCACTCCTGTCTCCACCTTACTAGTGCTGCGCTTAAAGACACGGGACTCTCAAGTTCTGGGAACATCTTTGTGTGACTTCTGTTTCTCTTTTTAGACAGATTCAATCTCATGTAGCCTTGAGTCCTGAGATTAAAAGTGTGTGTCCACCACTCTCTGGCCTCTAGCGGCTTAGCTCTACATGCTGGTCTTCAGGCAAGCTTTATGTATGAACACACAAATTAAATACCACTATACCTAAATATGTTCATAGACCTCTGTACATAAGATGGCTTTTCTAAATCACATGAAATTCATCTGAATTTGGTTTTAATGTTTTAAGTTGATTTTAATTTGAGGCAAGATCTGAGGTGTGGAGATAGGAAAATTCTCTTTCATGTGGCAAGAAAATGAAATATTTCGTTACAGAGGTAGAAAGATTATATTTACCATAATGACTGAAATGATTTCTTCCAACTTGTACTCTTTTTGAAATACGAACTTTTCATCCTTATTCCCATCAATATACAGGATGGGTATTTCCACTTCTTAGAACTGATATTAAAAAAAAAAGTAACTTACTTTGTACTTTAGTAACTTACTTTGAACAGAATGAAGGCAAATATTGAGCTGTATGATTTATAAAGACTGTCCTTGAAAAGGTCCACAAGCTCTACCTTTGGAACAGTTCTTACATCTTTGCTGCCATGTTTTGAGGAAGCCCAAGCTGCTTCAGGGAGAGGACCCAGTGGCTAGATATCAAAGACTGTTGTCAAAAGCTCCAACTGAGCTACCAATTAGAGTCAGTGGTGAGCCAAAACTATGTGAGCCCATTTTGGAAATGCCAGTATTTTAGACATGAAGTTACCCTCATGTAAATCCGAAATCCCTACAAAATGTTGAGACATTTTAAATGGCAATTGTTTCAGACTGTGTGTATTTATAAAGGAATAGTTTACAGCATACATGGGTGCATTTAAAGACAAGATGAAATCATCTGAAAGATTACTAACCAGGAGCCAGTGGAATGGTTAGAGCATTAAGTTTTGATCTTGTCAACTTTACATAGTTGACCTTAGGAATTGATTGGAAATCTTGCATGATATTTATATACCTGGTGGTAACTAGAGATTTGGGGATTTGAAATTCAAAATAACTAAAGCAATATCCAGTCTAGTAAATATTTGTTAAATACAAACAAATATTAATGTAGATACTTAGAAATCTTTAAGTTTTAAGTTACTTTTTATTTTGTTTTGCTCTGTTTTGTTTTATTGGGGTTTGTATATTGAGTGGGGGCACTTCCTTTGTGTTATTTTTAGTTGTGGACTTGAGCTACTTTCCTGCCTCAGCCTCCCAAGCAGCTGAGGCTACAACAACTCATAGATAATGTTCGTTTGTATATAATTCAGAAATAGAAATTATTATATTTAATATACCCCTAATTTTTTTCAATTGAATTTGATAGAAATTACCATTATTGTCCTAGGTATGTTTTCAATCTACTCAACTTCTAAAAATATTCTTTTTTAAAAAATTTCATTTTCTTTACTTTCATAGCTTATTCTGTCATTATGTACAATGCTTTGTAGATTAAAAGGTACTATAATCTACATTTCATTATTTTGCATTGGATTTTATTTATGAACATATTTCTCTACAAAATTGTAAGCTCCTTAAGGACAATGACTGTCACTTAGATTTCATCCTCCCCACTAAAATGAAAAAAAAAAAAACTTCAACTCAGCAAATTACTCTTTCATTTATATGTTTCTCACTAATCTGAGTGCAAAAGAAACCAAAATTTAATCTATAAAATTCAAGTTTCACACAATGAATGAAGCCCTCCAGACAGTTCCCCCATCCTCTCGCTATCTTCATCTGTGGCTTCTCACCTACTATCTCTAGGGATTTGCCTTGATGGTTACTACAAAACAAAAAGTATAATAGGAAGCAAGTTCAAAAGTATTTTGAGTAGCTATCAGTGACAGACAAAGGCAGCTATCAACTTTTCAATAATGATCCCTCCTGTAACAGTCATCCAAAATACGGATCATGGTTTCCAGCCGTCCTTGGAACTGGCAGTGGCAATAAAACAAATTCCTGGTAAATGAGATATAAGCAAAATGCCTAGGCAGGAGAGATGGTTCAGTGCTTATGAGCATGGCTGCCCTTCCAGAGGCCTGGATTTTGGTTCCTAGCAGTCATATGGTAGCTCAAAACTACCCCTGATTTCAGAGGACCTGACACTGTTTTATGGCCTCAGCAGGTGCTTACACACACACACACACACACACAGAGAGAGAGAGAGAGAGAGAGAGAGAGAGAGAGAGAGAGAGAGAGAGAGAGAGAGAGAGAGAGAGAGAGAGAGATTTTTAAATACCATATGCAACTTTTAAGTGTGTAAAAGTGAGTGTTTGTATCATTAGGAAAATTTTTCTCCACTCTGTGACTGATGGGTAGATATAATGGAGCCTAGAAAGCTTCTGTAGACCTTAAGAAAAAACCTACATGAAGATGGGGGACAAACATGTTATAATGAACCCATGATGCTATTGAGTGTGCAGATGCTACATAACCTCTGTAGAGTGTGCATCATTCGGGAACAGTAAATTACAAGGCACAGCAGTTTGGGTATCTAGTCTTTTCGAATACCTGTGCCTAAATTGTGAAAGAATTACGAGTCTGCCATTCTACAAATATTTGGGTATTTGAATGTCAACACGGGCCATATTTCAGTGACTATCTTTGGTTTTGGGTACCTGGACAGCGAAAAACAATCACTTTCGTAAGTGATAAGATTAGATTCCCCTTCAGACTTTATTTTACTTTCCATTGTGTCTGGCTGAACCTGCCTCTGTATGACTGTTTGACAGTGGCATTACTTCTCTGATGCCTATTTCAAGCCAAGAATCACTGAGACGTGACATGCAATCTCAGAGGGAAGAGAGAGAGTGAGTTGCATTTCTTTCTGTGAAAGGATATTGAGGGGCTGACAAGTCCTTCTGTCCATTCTTTTATGTCCCCTCCATCCACTTTATTTTCTAAGTCCATACATGGTACAGAGATATATCTAGACCATTCAACGGTTCTCGTGTTGACAATATTTCCAAAACTTTCTAATTGGAACTTTTAGCTTCTTTCTACATGCAAAACAGCCATGACTGGGTTCCTTCAAGTCAAGAATCTATACCAAAAGCCCTGTAAGAAACCCATGAAGCACTGAATATAGGGAATTCCTGTGCTGAAAATACTCAGATTTATGGGTAGGCACGGGATGCACCTGTAAGTGACTTCTGATCTGAGAGAAAAGAGAAGATGGGGGGGTAGCAAAAGCAGCAGATATATTTGCTGTTTAGCTAATTGAATGATTGGAAATCATTAAGTAATTTTTTGATTTAGGAAAATACTGGCAGATCTTTTAGGAGTCAAATGCTCCATAAATTTTTCTATTCCCACTAAAGGTGTTTACCACTATACTGATCAGTTCTTCATGATATTCTTCCCCATTAAACATCCTCTGCTTCCACTGAGAGTTGATTGAAGACTTGACTTTTCCATAAAAGATATTCAAAAACCATTAATTACTGGAACATCAGAGTAGCTAGTGGCCACATTTGATGTAGCTGGGGATATGAAGACGTGAGAACTGACAAGTGGGCTACTGGTGATGTGCACAGGGTTTTAATACAATATTTTATTAATTCTTTGATAATTTCATATAATGTTTTGACACTATCAAACCCTCTCCTAACTCCTCTCAGATCTACCCCTCTCTTCCTACCTACCTGCTATTACTGGAGCCAAGAATCTGTGACTTGATAGGTCATAGGCCCTAGGAAAGAAATTACTACAATAACTCTTAAACATAATGTTAAAGAGATTCCCTGCGCCTTATTGCTATAACCAAAGATTGGTGCACCTTTCAACTGTCATCAAAGAAGCTTTCTATGGTAGATTATAGATTAATATAGGTTATTAATAATTATAATTACTATAATTCATCTGTGTCCCACATCTGAAGGACACAGATGGGTGAGAGTACACTGGAACCATAATCTGTAAATTTTATGAGTCAGACTTTATTTCTGTCTTAATTGGTGTTTATATTGCTGCTGTGAAATACCATGACCAAAAAAGCAATTTGCAGAGAAAAGGCTGACGTTTCCATATTGTTATTTCTCATCAACAGACGTCAGGAAGTCAGGAAGGCAAGAATCTGGTGACAGGAACTGAATGCAGACACCATGTAGGAGTGCTGCTTACTGGCTTGATCCTCATAGCTTGTTCAGTAGCTTTCTTACAGAACCTAGGATCACCTGCCAAGGGATGGCACCACTCGCAATGGGCACCATCCTCCCCCATCAATCACTAATTAAGAAAATGCCTTACCAGCTGGATCTTATGGAAACATTTTCTCAATTGAGGTTCCCTCCTTTCAGATAACTCTAGCTTGTGCCAAGTTGACGTAAGATTAACTAGTACAACTTCAAAACAAGACAAAAAATAATAATAAAATTAAAAGAAATAGCCACATGTGATTTGTTAGTTGAAGGTTTAGGAATTCAGCCATCACTATGGGGGCCCCGGAATCAAGGAATAGAAGGTGGCATCATACCACACCTTTCTTTGTCACTTCTTCTGCTTCTTCTGCTGCATCCCACTGCTTCAAAGTAGTTCATTTTATTTCTGTCTCCATACTGCTAAAAAGAGGATCAGGTTGACATTTCTATGTTGTAAATTCTCTGCATTTGTGAAACCAAACAAAGACAAAACTGAAATTTTCTGGTTCTGGCTCTGAATCTTATGGGAACAGACTACTGTAATGTAGCTTGACCCGGGTCATCTGCCCATGTCTAATAGAATTAACTGCCAGAGAAATTGAATCTTGAAGTGCCAACGATGTGGGTGTTCCAGGAAGAGGAGAATGTTTGTGGCTAGATGCACACATCAGCTGTACTACTATAGAAATGTAACAAGGCTATTGCACACTCACCTGCCAAAGTATCCACATGGCCATCGTTGTTCACGGCAGTTATTCCGGTTATAGCCAAAAGCTGTGAACAAGCCAGACTTCAAATGCTACATCACTACTATGAAGATTTTGCTGTAATGCATAGAAGAGACCCTACAGTAAAAACAGACTTTCATGTTTACATTCGCACATAACTGCTTGGTAGTGAAATGTTTAATCTTTGAATACCTCTTGACTTTCTAGTCATAAAAGGGCAAAGTGATGGGAGACTGACTGTCTAAAAACATCTGTCTGGATGCTGAATTGGCTACGAACCCAGAACCTACTCAGTCCATGAGGTTGGATGCCTCATCAGTTCCAGTCTTGTGCTGAAGGCCTGGAGGATTCCTGGGGAATCACCCATCTTCAGCCCATGCTGGCAGACTGGGAAAACAGAGTTAGGATGTCAGCAGAAGATGACCATAGCAGACAGATGAGCAGAGATGCACTCACCAGTAAGGGATGAAGGCAAGTGGGCAGAAAACGAGCAGCTTTACCCTGGGGCCCCCTTGTGTCTGGGCTGCTGCCAGGCGTGATGCTTTTTTTTTTAGGGGTGAGAGGATCTTCCTCTTAGGTCATCCTTCAGGAAACAGCTTATAGATAAGTCCAGGGGTATGACTCTTTATGGCTCCAGATCCAGTTATGTGGATAACCAAGACTAACCATCACACGAATAACCTCAGAAAGCCTTACAGAAAAAAAAAAAAAAAAGTCAAGTTGACTTCAGTAACTAACAAAATCTGCTCAGTTAGAGACTATAGAGAGCCTGTAGTTCAGTGGTTCTTAACCTTCCGAACACTGAGACCCTTTATTACCGTTCCTCATATTGTGGTGACCCCAACCACAGATTATTTTCATTGCTACTTTATAAATGTAATTTTGCTACAGTTATGAATTGTAACGTAAATATCTGTGTTTTCTGTCAGTCTTAGGTGACCCCCATGAAAGGGTGGTTCTAAAGGAGTCGTGACCCACAGGTTAAAAACCGTTGCTATAGTTTATGACCCTGCATGGCAAATAGCAGGAGTTCAAAAATGTGTTAAACAAGCAGTGTCTCCTACCTCAAGCACAGCATGGAGCAGCCAGTTTGAGGAGGAGGAAACCCAAAGGCTTTAGAGAAGATGATTCTGAAAGGCAACTGGGAATGCAATGAAGTCAGGTAATTACATTTAACAACAGCGTTTCTATATTCGGATTAACAAAGACCCAAACCAGACTTAGCCTGCTTCATCATCTTATCGCTGCTGATCCTGATAGATTTTTTTTTCTTCCAAGCACTTTAGTGTCTGCAGCATCATGGCTTTTAGAAAAGCTACAGCCTGTCTTACTTCTTATCATGCTGGGCTTCACCCCACAGGGTGTTTTATATTACTCAGGCCAGTGGCAGAAGGAGAGACTAGATAATCTGAAAAATTGATTAACCCCGAAAGAATGATTAGAGAACATTTGCTAGTTCATTAGATTAAAGGCCATTGTTTTCATTTATGTGGCTGTTCTTGGCAGTTGCTCCTGTGTTTGTAAAATTTGTCTGTAATTTACCACAGTCTACTTTCAAATAGTATGCTACTCCACATATGGCATATAGCCCTTACAATAATACATTCTCATATTTCAATCCCCATCCTTTGTTATAGGGCTATAAAACATTTTAGTTCAACATGTGATAAAAAAAAACCCTTCCATTATCATTATTTTCTTTGTCTTCAAAAACCAATTAACTTGTAAAGAAAGTTGAAAGTGAGATTTCAAAAGCTTTATAATTTGGTACACACACACACACACACACACACACACACACACACACACACATCCCTAGTACTTTTTCTTTTTCTGTTTAGATCCAAGTTGCCATGGGGTATCTTATTCTCCTCAATGTGAAAATCTTCCAAGTAGCTGGCAATAAAGTTCTTTCAGCTTTTGTTTATCTGAAAACATCCATGTGACACTTTCATGTTGAAAGATACTTTTGCTGGATCTAGAATGTCATCTAATTTAATATTTCATATCTGTAGCCTGTCAACTTTAAAGTGATTATTTTCATTTGCTTCACCTATTTTGCTATATTTATAATATTTTTTCTTTCTTTTTCTGCATCTGTACCCTGACTGCCTCTATTTCACCAGAAATGCACATTTTATTTATCACTGCCTCTAGGAATTTATTTGTGATGTGTCTTGATTCAATGGTGATGATGATTTTTGTTTATGTGTTATGTGACATTTTTTATGGGGAGATAAGAACAAGCATCTATTCACCCCAAACAGAGAACCCATAATAGAGAAAATTAAGGATTCAGTCAAAGTCCAACTTGGTGGACCAATGAGTTTTATTGGGGTTAGTTAAAGGAATGTGAGTGATGGGTTGCAGGAACAGAAATGACTCAGACACCTGCTTCTCCAAAGCTCACAAAAGTTGGATGTGAAACATCCTGGACAACCTGGTAGTGCAGCAAGCTGCAAAGTATCCTGTCCAAGCAGCTTGGGTGATCTGAGATTCTCTCTTAGTAGTCCTTACTTCTTATACTTGCTTGGAGCCTAGTAAATCAGGTCAACTTTAGGGATTTCCTGAAGCCTTTGAGTTAAATCCTGTGTTTTATGCTACTTGCTCCTTGCAGTGTGGGATGTTCCATCTCCTTTGACTATCCTGTGTCATTACAAGTATCCCTCCAAGATAACAATTTATCCAATGTGTATGGGGGGAAGCTACTACTGTTAGAGACCAGGTTCTACAAAAATACCACTTACCAGGGTAAGGGCATGGAGGTCAGAAAAATAGTAAAGAGGACAAGACACATAAAATAATAAAACAGAAACCTATATTGTTGGGAGTGAGTTCCAGTGAATACTGAAATCCACCTGAATTTAATTGTCCATACACTTTTATACTCCAATAAAGAAAGGGGAAGAAGACAAAGTCTGCTTTAACCTGGAACCAAGGACAATTTGAACAGTTATTTGCTCCAATGCTTTGAGGACTCAAGTCATTAGCATCCTGTTGTTTAGTCAGTTAAACCACTCTAGACCAAGTATCCTGAAAGCAACCACTCCCAAGGTCAACCTATTTCAAAAGAAGGAGCAAAAGTATGCTTGAATATCCTGACCATTTGTCAGGGTGGAGTGGATCTACCTCTTTGAGCCATCTTAATGCCAAAGAACTAAATAACCACATCCTGGGTCAGGATGTGTAGCCCTGGTTGTGGTCAACAATTTTAACCTCAAACTCTCTGACCTTCAGACAAGGTGCAAATAGGCTCACATTTTTGGGCCTCCACATGCTACATGATAACAGCTGTTGCTTGTGCTTATGTCTGTATTCTGCTCCAAACCAATGGAACAAACTGGATTACATAAAAATCTAGTGCTCTAATCAAAGTTGGAAGAGTAAGGGTTATCACTGTTTTATCTAAAACACATGTTTTTTTTTTTTTTTCTCTTCTCGGGAACTTGTTGTTCATGTGCTGCTTAATACTGTTTCACTCGTTGCAAAACCAGCTAGGACTTCTTTCTTGATGCTTTTCCCCTGTGTCTTACACTACACAGTTTCTACTACCATGTCTTCAGATTTATAGATCTGTGCTTCAGTAGTGTCTAGCCTGCTGTTAATCCCATCAACTATCATTTTCACTTCAGAAATTAATTTTTTTCAATATTTGTAATTTCTGCTTGGAACTTTCTCCTATTTTTCTTCTACTTTTCTTCTACTTTTTCCTCTCTCTCCCTCTCTCTCCCTCTCTCTCTCTCTCCCTCTCTCTCTCTCTCTCTCTCTCTCTCTCTCTCTCTCCTACTTTCTCTTTCTCTCTGACTGTTGAACATAGTGACCCTACAATTTTAAAGCTGTTTCTGATCATTTTATAATGTTGGTCATTTTGAATGTTTCTATTGATCGATTTTGTACGTGTGTGTGTGTTTCACGTATTATTGTTTTCTTCTTAGTTTCTTTTTCCCCCGATGTAGTCTATGAATTTCATTCTATTTGGGGTGTTTTGTTGTTTTGATTTCTTACAGAATATTAACTTTTTCATTCATTTGAGACAGGACCTAATGTATCCCAGTCTGGACTGCAACACTCTAAGTAGCTGAAAATAAAGTTGAACTTCTGATTCTCCATCTTATACTTTCACATAGTGGGATCACAGACATGTACAACAAGACCTATCCATAGGGATCTGAAGCTCTATCCCAGGGCTTCATGCATGCCATGCAAGTGCTTTGCCATCTGGGCTATAAGCCCATCCCTTGAAAAATGTTTTGCAGGCTCAGGTTATTTAAAATTTACTCCATCCTCTTTTAAGCCTGTTACTACAAGACCACTGCAGGCCTTTCTATAGGGTTCACTTTATGCTGAGTGAGCGACTCACTTCAGATGATTAGCACCCACACCTCCCAGCTCTGCTGTGTTGGAGCTCTAGGTATTGTTCAGCTTATTGCTACCTAAGTGTACTTTGTCTGGGTTGTCTAAATTCTGTGTATGTGTGTGTGCCTTAGTTTTCCATCACAGAGTCAAAGGCATTCTGTGTAGCTTTTTGAAGTGTGCTCTCTATGTCATTATCCTTCCTGATGTGTATACCCACTCTAGCTGTCTTGTCTTGAACCTGCTTGAACTCTGTTTTCTATATTGCCAATGCAATATAACTACCTTGCCCTGTTGGAATGGTTTTCTTCCTGTAAATCTGGATAAAGTGAATCTAAGCAGAAAACATGGCCAGTTGAGATTCTTTCCTACATTGAAAGGGTCATAATATTGGACTGCCTGATACCCAGACTCTCATTGTTTTTAGCATTTGGTTTTCTAGTTCTTCCCATAAGAGAACTAATCTTGTATGGTTTGTTCCTGATACCAAATAGGATTCACTTCCTATTGCAATAGGAATCGCCAATTCCATTCTCAACTTTGTCATGTGGTCATCTGCAAGGAGTTCTGGAGTGCTAAACTTAGACTTATTTCTCCACATTGGTATCAGGAAACTTACATAAGGGAGGGAAAGGTGATACTTCTTGATTGAATGGTGAGAAGGAAGAAGTTTGAGTTCTGTAGCAGGTACAGATGGCCTGCATCCGTTTTTATTCACTTCAACCAGTACTTGAGAAACTCTTTAGAAAGACAAAGGGTGTTTGTTTAGGCTCACACTTTCAGGCATTTTGATCCATGGGTGATTGGCTTATAGTAGAATATCATAGTATGACAGACCAACGTTGTTCAACTCATAGGTCATGGAACAGAGCAGCAAGGAGGGACCAAGGAAAGTCATGTCCCTCAAATGCAATCCACAGTGTCCTACCTCTCTCACCCAAACTCCTAAGTCTCTATTTTTCCAGCTAGTAGCATCAAAGTATTTTTTATCAATATTTATAGGTCCCAGGGTCTTTTCAGGGAAATTACTCTGTTCCATGAAGGGACTTAAGAGTTTATTACATGACAAGGTCACTGAGCCTGACAACTTAGCTTCTAGGTTGTTAGCACCAGGCACTGTTTATCCATTGTCACATGGTGTTGAGTACAATTAGAGAGCTGTTCATTCCTGCCAAAGTATGGATTATAGTGCCATGCTAATCACAGTTCATAGGCAACATAGATGTGAAAGACTGTTGGTTGTTTTCCTCCTTTGGAAGCTTGCACAGCACCTTCTGGGACCATGAAAGTTAGACCTCAGGAAAGGGGCATTCAGGTCAGTTCTAGCTCAGGGGCCTCTGGATCCTGTGTTTGGAATGAATGATATTTTCAGAGACTTAACTTTCACCTCTGGGGTGGAGGGCAACCAAGGACAATAGTAAAGTCTGTAATGTTTTGGGAGTCTCTTGGATAGCCCTGGACAACACTCAAAGAGGACCTCTCATACCTGGTGTTGGGGGTTTGGTTGGGGGGATTGACTATGGGAGGGAGCATTGTCAGTTTAGGTGAGAAAATTTCATTCAAGGTGTGTGTGTGTGTGTGTGTGTGTGTGTGTGTGTGTGTGTGTGTGTGTGTTTTATAGGTTACTCCAGTAAGTTTTTAAGTAGCCCCCACTCCTGCTCAAAACTTGCATCTACCACTTCCCAATGCACAGCAGATTTATTTGCTATAGCCTATAGCCTCTGTCTAGTTGGTATTTTTTCTCATTTCCAGCAGCTTGCCATATCAATCTATGCCCAGTAGTAGCAGAAGCAGTTTATATAGTGCTGCATATTGTGACTAACTTATGTAATTTATGTTTAATTTTAAAATTCAATAAGTAGCTGCCAGATGAGACACTCTATAAATCACCCAAATAAATAATGAATGTCTCTTCCAATGCAGGCTCCAGGCATAGAGAATTTCAGTCCAAATAATACTGGAAAGGAAGAGAAAGTGGAAAGAGGGAAACAAAGAAACACACAGTTCAGCAAAAATATGTATCTATGTGTTTTCAGAGTCCTGCTCTGCATAGCACTGTATGATGGTAGTTAAAAATCTATAGAGTCTTTTATGTTGACATGTACTAAAAGCAGATGAGTCTTCCCTCTTTATTCTGCAAAAGAACAATCTCCCTAGTATTCTGCACTCCTCAATCTTAAACATAATAATTTATGTGGACATATATAATTATACATGATATTGGCCATGAGGGTTTTGAGTCATTTAGTGAGTTTCTTTACTTTAAGGATATTTAGTTTCTTGGCTTTTGTGATGATACATGTCTATTAAAAGGAACAGAAACGAGTACTTTATGTGTGTGCTTCAGTCCTCCACATTTACATTTAGAACTTGCTTACAAGATAAACTTTTCTGAGAACCTGCTTTACTTGGTTAAGCCAAGACTCTGAAAGGCTAATCCAATCCCCTAGCTTTCTCCTGAGAGTTTTTATCCTATTTCCTTCCTTTCTGTTGAGTTCACTACCACTGGATGCTATGACAGGCTAGCCCTTCTTCAAATTCACAGCATCTATATGGTTTGGAATTACTTTTGAGCTGTCTAGCCCTTTATGATCATCAACTATAACATATCCTATCATAATTCATTTTGTAATTTGAATTACTAGTACCTTAAGGGTAGATAGTTCGCTTTTCATGCTATTTCCGTCTTTGCCTTAAAAGGACAGTGATGCTTCAGCTTTTAAAACTCTCATGATCAAACTTCAGAAACTCAACCTTTAAGAAATAACTTCCATTGACTGCCCATGATACCTCAGCATCATCCATGATATAGCATTTTCCCCTGGATTTAGATTTAGAGTAGGCAGTGAAGACTTTGAAAATATTCCAAAACAAATTCAAATACCTAAAATAAGAAGCATACGAGTCGAGTCTTTGGCCAAAAGAATGCGGGAAGTATACAAACCTGGAAGCTTTTATTCCCATACCAACTCTCGGAAGTAAATGTGGGTTCTGCGAATGAGAACTTTTACAGAAAAGTGCTGTCCGCAGAGACTGGGTGACTGGTTAGAACTGCAAGACGATGGAGAGATCGAAAGGTTGCAGGTCTAGAGGCTCATTACCTTATCCTGGGATATTAATTAACCCCTCCCCACAACAACTAGTCCTTACCCACCTCTGTGTTAGAACCAACATCTTGTGACTAATAGAAACATTTTGAATTCTATTAATTAAGGAGAGCACTAGCTTCCACCACCTGAAAACTAAGAATGCTGTCAGAAAGCATCTTAGGCCGTAGAAAAGCTTTCCTCATCTTGCTGTAACCACATCTCCGGTGCACCCACCAATGTATTTTAAACTTGCCTTTATTTATGACTTTCTTTGTTCTGCAAAATCATAAAAACTTTATGAAGCTGCTTCCATGTAGGAACATGAAATTTGGTGTAAACCAAATCTGTGTTTCTGGGCCATGGGCACTCAAAATGACTCCAGAATAAACTTTAATCCCTTTAAGATGAGAATAGTGGGATTTTTTTTTTTTTGGTCTGGTTTTGTTGGTTTGTTTGTTTGTTTGGCACTGACAGTTTATTGATTTTGCTTTATAATTGGGGAACCAGAGGCCCAATATGACTCTGTGACTTACTTGAGATCACCAAGTTTGATAGGGTTACAGTCAGATTCAATCCAGGCAACATGTACTCAAATCCTATGGTATAAAATGACAGAAATGAAACGTGGAATCCTAAACAACAGGAGGTCTACAAAGAACTGAATGTCACAGAAAGAGAAGATCCAAACTTGTATAATCAGTCTGGGCTATGGGTCAAGGAAAAATAGAAAGAGTTGTCCTTCTAAAGAAGCTAAGCAAGGATGAACAGGATCAAGCGTCGTGAGATCCACCAGCAAAAAGTCGAGTCTATAGGCTCTACAGTCCTAGAGAAAGGCTAGAGGAACTCTCTCAAGCTAATGGAGAACTCTCGAAATATTGTGGAAATGCTCAAAAAAACTATTGAGAACATGACGTGAAAATAGATGCACACGCAAGATATCATGTACCTAGAAATGGTTGTGAAGATGAGAGAAAGACAAGCAATCATTTGGACTCCTCGGAGCATGGCAGATTCCTCAAGCATTGATAAAGAGTGAATTGTTTCGTCTCTCCACTGAGCATGACGGGAACGGTGTTTGGAAAGTGCAGTGGTCTCTTCTGTTTCTAAATGTGACTGTAACAGTTAGAATGTAAATGTGTCTGTAAGGAAGGTTTGTCCTTCCCTGTCTATGAAGTGTTTTTCCCCTTGAAGGCTTTAAAGTGCGCCTCAGCGTTCTGATGGTGTTCAAATGACTGACTACAGAACTAATCTCACTTCATTCCAGCTATCTCAACTAAACAGGGGGTAAAAGTATGATGATATTTGTTCCACCATGAATAAATGATTAGGTTAAAAAATGGTACCGGTTACACATTCTTTTAATAGTCTACAAAACACTTTGAAAGTTGCATTGCAGTCCCGATTCACAGGCAAGGAGGGAAAGTTAATAGGTTTTATTTTTATTGTGTGAGTGTGTGTGTGTGAGAGTGTGTGTGTGTGTGTGTGTGTGTGTGTGTGTGTGTACGTGAAGGGCAGGAGAGGGCATCAGATCCCCTGGATCTAGAATTACAGGCAGTTTTGAATCATTAAACATGGGTGCTAGGAATCAAACTTGGGTTCTCTGGGAGAATAGCACATGTTCTTATCACTGAAACAGCATCTTCCTAGTCTCAACTGATAAATTTAATTACCTACAAAGCAATAATGAAGGTACTTAACCCCAGTAATTCTGAAAGTTTTCCAGTTCATCAGCATTCTGCAGGGATGTTCTATGGACTAGATACACACACACACACACACACACACACACACACACACACACACACACACTGCTTTTTGTTGCTTTATCCACTGTCAATGATGGAACTGATTATAGACTCCACACAAACCCTATGAAGGGAAAAACATTTCTAGTTTATAATTCTTTTCCGGGATTCAGGGATGAATAATGTTGTTCTTGAGCTTCAGCTGAAGTGTGTGCATAGACATTGTGTGTGTGTGTGTGTGTGTGTGTGTGTGTGTGTATGCATGTGCGTTTGACTATGAATAACCAGTTTGGGGCTAGCAACCATTACATAGGAAATGGCTTTCACATCTCAGTAGCTTTGTAATTTCTTTGCAACAAAACATGCATTGGTGTTTGTAGGGATTTGTTGATAAATACGATTCCTTGTCTCCTCATCCTAAATGCTTTTCCAAGTGCTGTGTATCCTGAAAATACAAAGGTGTGAAGATGAGAATGCTAAAGCCACACCAGAATCATCAAAGTATCCAGGCTGGGTGTTCATAAACGATGTAGTCATGGAAATGATTCTGTGTTCTTACAGGCAGCAGGCAAGGTCTGAAGGGGCAGCCAAGCTGTTTGAAAAGGAACACACATGTTTGGTGGACAAAGAACTTTCCACTCTCACTTCTCCTTCGTTAGGAGCCAGCTGTCTGTGGTCAGAACTGATCATGTTCCCATGTTTTCTCTTTTGCTCCCTCTTCGGACTCTTAGCTAATTAACATACCTCTTTAATCTGTAACCAAAGTTCTAATCATTCTGTGCCCTGTGGTCAGCTCCTCTGTTTGAATACCACTGTCTCTCTGTCAGAGCTAATTTCTGAATCCTGACTACATACTTCATGGTTCCTTGGCCTGGGGAAGCAATTGGGAGTTGCTTTCCTAAACTTTCCTCATCCCACCTCCCGTCTTACCTTGTGGCTGCAGTTATCACCTTCATTTGAATAATTGTGCAGCCATCAAAGCAATCCAAATTACCTATGACCTCCGCTTGCCATGGACCTGGGCATCATCATTCACCTTTTCATATTGATTATTTATTTAAAAATATTTATTCTCATGCCTGCTAGGCCGAGAAAGTTGAACACCATCTTTTTTTTAAAGAGTCTGTAAACAAATTATGGCTCCAGGGAAGCACATCTGGCTGAGGCAGAGGTCAACCTAGGGAAAGTGAGAGTGGCAAGGCAATCCATTATCTGTAGTCAAATCTGTATGGAAAGCACTGAAGCAATTACATAGAAATAGAAATGTAAATTTAAATTATGCTACGTACGTACTGCAGGGATTTATAGCTGCGTAGCTATGCTATAGGTACATTAATTCAAGGAACATGCTGAGCTTTAGTGTGCTTTGCGCTAACACTGTGCTTGAAGATCTTGGCCGTACAAAGGTGTTATCCTCCCGTTTGTTCCTTCAGGGTGCCAAGAGACAAAGGAAGCCAATATTACACTGGTGTGTGATTAAAAGGAAAGCAGAGGGCAGCAGGAGACTCTGATACACATGAGTAAACAGTCCATCCTCCTGGAACATTACCAGAGTGCCCAAGGAAGGCTTTTCTATTTAGAGATTAGGTTTTATGCAAGTGGAGGAGAAAGACATGTGCTAAGGGTCAAAGCAGACTACAGCTCTGTGTAGCGTTCTGAGGGCGCATGCGTATGCATCATGTGGAAACCAGAGGTCAACCTCTGACATCATTCTTCAGAATCCACTCCCTTTTGAGTAAAGGTCTCTCATTGGCCTAGAGTTTTCAATCAGTCTTGGTTGGTTAGACATCAATCCCCAGGCATCCACCAGTCTCCTGCCTTCCCGACACTAGGTTTGTGAGCATGCACCACCATGCCCAGTTTTGAAAGTGTGGCACTAGGAACTGAACTCAGGTCTTCATACTTGCATTAGCCTTCTTTTAACACAGCAATAAAACCTACACTGATCATTTTATTCAATAGAATTTTTGTAATCAGCTTATAATTTTAGACCAACTCATGTTTTAGCATATCTAATCTGCATTTGAATTTGAAAAATAGAAATAAAGCACCAGTCACTGGTCAGGAAAGCAAGTGAAAGCCACTGTCGTTGTGAGCTTTTCCTTGAACTTAGTTGGCATATCTCCATTAGGACAGAGTTACAGCAGCCTGCTCTTTTCTCTGAGATAGGAGTTTCCCCTTACTTTGTCAGGGCTGGATTTATCTGTGAGAGATGAGCATGTCCCCTTGCAGAATAATAACAATTGTTATTTGGAGTTTTGCCATTCTGGAACATTTTTCTAAGAACACTTAAAACCAACTATTAGCTTATTTGAATCTCATCCAGAAGTCAAAATGTATGTGCATGGCCCAAGGAGAGATACTTGGAGACTATAGTAGAATCCACCTAGGTGAACTTACAACATGTGTGTGCTTGAAGATCCTGGCTATACAAAGGTGTTATCCTTTCATTTCTTCCTTCAGGGTGCCAAGAGAGCAAAGGGAACCAGATTATACTGGTGTGTGATTAAAAAGAAAGCAGAGGGTAGCAGGAGACTCAGATATACATGAGTAAACACTCAACACTCAGGAGAGAGAGAATTAAAATTGAAATTGAGTCTATCAATGCTGTCTCAGCAGCATGGAGGCAATGCCTCCCCACCCAGAAAAGCAGGAATATCTGAAAATTAAGGAAAATGTGAAAATATTTTAATTATCAAGGAAGTCATGAAGAGAACCAACTTAATGCAACCATTAAGTTGGCTAATGATTAGTAGCATTGTCTATCGGCCCCTTTTTCTGTTTTGCAGATGCATTTAAAATATGGAGTATTCATTAAACATTGTCCCTGTTATGGAATGGAATTAAGTGTCATATATTTATGCTTATGATATGGAAATTTAAGTTCAGATAGACAAGCAGAATGCTCTTTTGCCATTTGGCTTTTAAGGTCTAATGTTGGAAATATATTTTTGTCATCTTCCCTCTATATCTTACCCTCACTAGTAGGGTGCATTCCCTGCTATACTTGGATTAATTAAGTCACTATTGGAAATTCTCTTTGGTTTTCCTTTGCTAATTGAAAAAGGGCTCTTATTCTCAAGTTTCCCTGCAGGCTTCATGCAGACACTATCATAAAAGTCAATACTAAAAAGAGAAAATTGCATTGTTTCATGTGCTTCATCTTCCCCCAAATTGACAAAAATATTTACCAATAAAACCACAGGCAGACTTTTAGACTTAGATATTCTACCAAGTCATATGCACAGGCTCATGTATTATACAATTATCCCAGTGCTGAACTAAAGAAACCATGGGAAGCCATGACCTCTCATCTAAAGGGGAATTCCAGCAATGTGATGTGTTTTGTGAGCTAGTCTTCAATCCTCAATGACACACATTGATTTCTGTTTGCTTACTCATGAGTCCCAAGTTTATGTTTTTTGTTACTAATTGTTTGTATTTTTAAGATCTTACTCTGCTTTAAAATGTCTCCACTACCTTGTCTCCTCTATGCTAATTCATATTAAAATTCAAGTGCAACTTACATTTTGTATTTTAAAAAATGAGGGTCCTAAGAGAGACATACATAGATCTAATCTACATGGGAAATAGAAAAAGACAAGATCTCCTGAGTAAATTGGAAGCATAGGGACCTTGGGAGAAGGTTGAAGGGGAGCGGAGGGGCAAAGAGGAGAGCAAAGAAAAATGTAGAGCTCAATAAAAATCAATAAAAAATTAAAAATATAACATTCATCTATCTTTTGGAGAATGGATGGTCATGTGTGGCATGCTTATGAAGGTCAGAGGACAACTTGTGGGAATGGATTCTCTTTTTCTACGATGTGGATCCAGGGATAAAGCTCAGGACTTTGACTTGATAGTGCTTTTATCCACTGAGTCATGTTTCCAACCTCTTCATGTACTTATTTTAAAAACTCCAAACACAAACATCTAAGAACATCAACTTATCTTCAAAAATAGCCCTTCTCTGGACAAGTCAGATGACTCAGTCAGTGAAGCACTTGCCACACAAGCACAGGGCCCTGTGTTCATTCCCTGGAAGTCATGGAAAAAGTTGAGTGCAGTAGAGGGTACCTATAATCTCAGTGCTGAAAAGATGGAGAAGAGAGGATTCATGAAACTTACTGACCAGCCAGTCTAGAATAATCAATGAGTCTCAGAGACAGACTGTGTCACACACACACACACACACACACACACACAAAATCATCTTATTTAATGTTAGTTGTCTCAGATTATCTAAGGACGATCCCAAGAATTACTGAACAAGCCACATTAAGACTGATTGGCCAGTGTATTGGTCAGGATGTCCACCTGATTATGACAATCTCTGTAAAACTGACTCTCAGAAAACACAAGACATATTTTTATTGAAATTCCTTTTGGGCTCTTAAGCCTACTCTTGACTTATTGCTTTGTGTCTTGAAATATTAAATAGAATAAGCAGATGACTAGATGAAAGACTGAATTAGTCACCTGCTTACCCAAAGTTCGCCGTAGCTGTCTGCAGCAAGGACTGAGTTGCAGACGATGTTTCTAAACTGTAATCTTGAAACTTATTTTCCACCTGGCCCACCGTGTGTGCTCAGTTTTATATTAGCTATATTGATGGGAAAAGAGTGACATTGGTCTCAAGTTGTAAAATATTTCAGTGATGCAGGAAGCATGCTGTGACATCAGTAGGCGTTGGCAAAATGTAGCACCTCTGTTGTAGGCAGGAGTCACCTGAAGTAAGCAGTGTGGCAGCAATATATCTCCACCGGTTAGCAAACTGGGGTGCTAGGGGGCTGAGGAGCGTAGGAAACCATCTTTCATCTCTTTCAAAATTTTCAAATTTTAAACACTGCAGAAACCTTTGACTTTATTTCATGGTATTCTGAATGACTCAGTGTAAGAGTCTATTCTGCATGGCAAATAAAGGGGTAATTCAAAATGTGGGCACACATCCCATCCACAGAAAGACATTGTTGGTCTACGCATCTAGGATTAGGGTGCCAAGAAATGAATATTACAATCCCTTCAATAAGAAGAAATCAAGTTCCGTCACACCGTAGAGTTCAGGACTTAAGCCAAGAGTAGACTAACATTTGAAGATGTCTCTAAGACCCAGGGGTATGTTGCTTCAATTTAATGAAAGTGTGAAAATCAGGTGTAGTTGCAGGGGAATTGTATGTATAGCCAACCCACTGGGCCAATAAAATAACACTGAATCTAGGATAGAGTCAGTGACTGATTAGCCATAAAGTTCATGGGGGACTTTTTATGGTGGCTAGAAAGGACAGGAAGTGAGTTGGGAAAGAGTTCAGGAGAATTTTCAGGACTGGGCATTCTAGAGAATGTGGAGAGAGGGTTAGCTAATAGTTTGAATTTCCCTTGATTTTTGCTGGTCTTTATTTCAATTTCTGACTTCCAAGTTTTTATTATACTAGAACAAATAAGGTAATCATTTTATCTGACAGCTATAAGGTGCTACTCTTCATTAAGAAATGCCATATGCTAACTGGACCACCTCAGCATAAAGAACATTGAAGAAAGTTGAATGAACCAATAAATTTAATTATGGTGCGTGAACTTTAAACAGGGTTTCCCAACTCGGCTTCTAAGTGCTCTGTACAGGGATGTGAAACTACCAGGTTGATTCAGGAAGAGGTTCACTTAAAAGGTAGCCCAAACAACCTCCTCTGCTTGGTGCCTCTGATGCACATAAGAACGTCAAAGCATCCACTCAAACGCCTCCATTCCCTGTGCCTAAGTCTCCTTTAACAACAAGGGCTTTCAATTACGCAGATAAGTACAATTTGAAGGACTTACAAATGGAATGATAAGGCTGATAGAGCATTCTCAAAATAAGTTATTCTTCTGAGAAATGATCCTTAGTCTTTCTTTTTGCCCAGATGAAAACTTTTCTCCATTTTCCTAATTGGTTAATTAGTACTGAATGTGGGGAGGCTTGATAAAAACATTGACCTTCAATTCTCAGCTGTAGGATTTCTTTTATGTTTTCATTTTATTTTGTTATTTGGCTTGGTTGAGACATGGTCTCACTGTGAACTACAGGCTGGTCTAGAAAATTTACTATTTACTCAGGCAGCTTTCAGACACGTAACAATCCTCCTGCCTCACCCTCTTGAGTGCTGGAACTTCAGGTTTGATCGACCATGCCTAACTTTTAGGGAGTCGAGTTTCATTCAAAGATCCTTGATATTTCAACAATTGTACCTCACTGAATAGTTGTAACCTACTTGTCAAAGGCGTCATTTCACTTTAGTGTAATTATAAGAATTCATTCAATCATCCAACAAATATTTATACTGCATTTCCCATGTGTGTTTGAAATTGTGATGGAAACATGAGATACCATAATAATCAATGCACAATACAACTAACTCCCCTTGTTTATAGGTGGTATGAATGCCTATTTATAGACTATCAAAACAATAAAATAAAATTAAAAACCTTCTGATGACTAATAAGTTAATATAGCAACATTGCAATATATAATGTTAATATAGGTAAGTAAATCACCTTCCAACATAATGAAAATAAAAATAAAATTTGTTATTAAAATCACAACACTATTTAATCAATGTACAAAAGATTAAACAATTAGAAATTAGTTTAACAAAATATAAGTAAGGCAAAATAAGGAAATCTATTAAACTTTGGAAAAATAATAATAAATAAGTAAATAATCATGTTTTGTGTAGGAAGATTCAGTAGTGTCTACCTGGAAAGCACGCTCAACTCAGTCTTCAAATTTACCACTAGGCCAATCAGCATTCTGTGAAATTATTTTCTAAATATCAATGGGTTATAGAGTTTAAATAAAGAAGTAAAATAACGCCAGTAGCTAACACAATACTGAAGCAGTAGAGACAGAGGACTGATGCTGTATGGCTTCACCCCTCACTGTAATCTCCAGTAAAGGACTTATGGAGTTGGTGGCAGAAAAGATGAATAGGTCATTGAAGGAAAATAGCCTAGAACTACATACATATAAATGCACAGTTGAGTCAAGAATGTAACTTGGCTGGTAGAATGCATTCTTAGTATGCAGGAATCCCTGGATTTGATCTCTAGTATGACATAAAACTGTCCATGTTTCTGCATACCTATAATTCCAGTGCTTGGTGAGTAGAGGCAGGAAGATCAAAAATTCAAGGTCATCCTTGGCAACTTTGAGAATGCAAGACCAGGATAAGTTATATGATGCTTGGCTCAAACAAAAAGCACAGTAAACTGACCATAGACAGAGGAGAAAACACACTATAAGGAGGGAAAAAAAGCAGTCTTTAAAAATTGGTGTTAGGATTATTCCTATTAGATAGAAACACAAATTTTATGGCGCTGCATATTGTTGATGAAACCTGGTACCTGAGATGAAATTATTTTAATGAACTTCCTGTAAAACACTTAAACAAACTGAAAGGGAGAGACTTGGAGTGCATTTGCCCAGAGACTGGCCCCCTGCAGCTGGAACATGCATCTTCAGCACTCACCTGTGTGTCTTCAGCGGCTCATCATTTGCTGCATCTGGGCAGGAGACTGTTCAGTCTTAGGCTGTTTGGATTTAACTGAATTGTAGATGGTAAATGAAATTTGATGTTGTATTGCATTTTTTTTTGTTTTTAATTAAAACGGGTCAATTTAAAAATAATGGTGTTGGGAATAACTGGATACATGAGAAAACTAATAAACAAACAAATGAAATCAATAAGCAGAGACCTCACATCTTTCAAGAAAATTAACTGATCATGAACTGTATGCACAGTGAAGAACTAAAAAATCTTATAAGAAAGAGTATAGTTTATATAATCTTATAATTTGTTTAATTTTGGCAAGGTCTTGCTATGTAACCCAGGTTGGCCTCAAACTCACCATTTTCCTGCCAAAGTCTCTGGAGCGTAGTGATTACAGACATATGCCACTGTCCTTATACCATTAATTGCCAGTTTGACAGAATATGGAATCACCAATAGAAGGGTCACTGGTCATTCCTATGAGAAAGGTCATCTTGATTGCTTTAATGAGTTAGAAAGGCTTGCCCACTGTGCATGGCATTATTCCCAGGCAGGAAATCCCAAATTGTATAAGAAGGAGAAAATGAACTGGGAAGCATATATTCATCATTGCTCCCTGTTCCTAACTATGGATGTGATGTGGTCAACTCCCTTATGCTTTTATGTTATGACTTCCTACCTGAAACTGTGGGCCAAAATAAACTTTCTCCTTAAGGTGCTTCTGTTAAGGTTTATTGCTACAAGAACGAGAGAAGAAACTAAGATAGCCACCATATCCCGTTGACAAGACCCAGAAATGACAGAGTGCAAAAGAAATAGTTGATTAAATGGATTTAAATAAGACTAAATATTCTGCTTTGTGACAAACACTATCAAGAAGATAGAAATATTCACAAAATAGATATTATTGTTTAAAATATACAAAACTGTTTTGCAACAATATGAAAGCACACAACTTTATTACAAAGTGGCCCAATAACATTTTCCAGACACCTTATCAAAGAATATATGCAGAAAATAGGAGGTTTATGTCATACTCTGTAAGTGAAATGAAGGGCAAAGCAGGAGTTCCATAGAACTACATACCTATAATCATAGCTAAAACCTAGAACACTAAAATAATAGAGGCCATCTGGAATATAGAAAACGGTCATCTACCATTAATTGTGCCTGGCAATGAGAAATGGCATAGCCACTTTGAAAGACAGTTTGGCAGTTTCTAGAAAAACTGAACATCCTTGAACTAGGTGATTTTTCTGGCACGCTGTGTTCTTTTGCACCAACCCTATAGAACCCAATGTCTGGTTCACACAAAAGCCTTCACACACAATTTTCAGAGTGACATTACTTAGAAGTTGCCTTCATGCCCTTCAGTGAGTGAATAGGTAACTAAACAGTGGTGCAATCAAACAATAGATATTCAGTGATGAACAGAAGGGAGCCTACAAAGCTGTGCAAAAACAAGGAGGAAACTTCAATGCATGTCCCTAAGTGGAAAAGAGGTTACATAATGCAGCAGACATGGAAAGGATATTGGTTTTTTTCATAATCATGTGGTAGTGGTTGGTGAGAGATAAATAGACAGAATAATTGGGAGATTTTTTTAAGTACTGAAATTACTCTATTTGACAATATTATGGTGGGTATATGCCATTATGTATTTTACCAAACTTATACAATTCACCAGTGGTTAATCCTAATGTGAACACCGGACTATGGATGATGATGGTATATACAAGTAGTATAATCAAGTATAGCAAGTAAACCACCATGATGGGAGTTATTGATGACAAGGCTGTGGATACACAGAGGATTGGACAGATGAGATCTTCTTTGCATTGAATTTCCTGCTAGTATCTTCCAAAACAATTATCTACAATTGTCTACTACACTATGAATGTAGTGACACAGCTCATAGACTCCACTGTCCCCTGGGCAGAAAGTGAGAAACAGAATTAAACAGAGTTAACAGGTGGTTAGTAACTATAACTTTACAATAGGGCTAATCAGGGGATGGATGTTGCTAGGAAGGGGGGAAAAGGAGAAATAAGACCACAGTTTTGTTAAACACTCAAATTGGAGGGCCTAAGAAAGTAAAGAAATCACAGACACAGAGAATTTTTAGAATAGTTAGAAACAAAGAGAAGTTTATCATTCAGCAGGAAAAAAAGGAGAGAACAGTGAGCCATGCCAAATGCTTTGAAACAGAGAAATCATTTTGAAAAAGTCCAGCCTATTAGATGGCCAGTGAGAAACTCAATGGAAGATTCAGCGGAGGAAGATGTTATTTTCTCTAAGAAATGAGCATGCGTTGTACTCCAGCACAGCAAATTATTTTTCAGGTCTATTTTCCAGGAGGAGAGCTGGGCTGGCTAATTTTATATCAACGCGACACAGGGTAGAATCATCTGAGAAGAGGGAACCTCTGATGTAGGTGGGACTTCTTTTTATGTGTTGCTTTCATTGGTTAATTAATAAAGAAACTGCTTGGCCTGATAGGTCGGAACATAGGTGGGTGGAGTAGACAGAACAGAATGCTGGGAAGAAGGGAAGTGAGTCAGGTGCCATAGCTCTCCTCTCTGAGATGGATGCAGGTTAAGATCTTTCCTGGTAAGCCACCACCTCGTGGTGCTACACAGATTAATAGAAATGGGTTAATCAAGATGTGAGAATTCCAGGCAGTGTTTAAATGAATACAGTTTCCATGTAATTATTCTGGGGCTAAGCTAGCCATGCTGTCGCCGGGTGGGACAAAAAGCAGACCTGCTCGCCTTTCCTCCTACAAACCCCAACTGAGAAAATGCCTCTATAAGATTGGGCTATAAGCAAGCCTTAATTAGTGATTGATATGGTAGCCCTTTGTGGGTGGTGTCATCCCTGAGCTAATAGTCCTGTATTTTATAAGAAAGCAGACTGAGCAAGCCATAGGGGAGAAAGTTAATAAGTAGCACCCTTTCATGCCCTCTGCTTCAACTCCTGTCTCCAAGTTCTTGTTCTGTTTGAGTTCCTGTCCTGACTTCCTTCGATAAAGGACAGTGATGTAGAAGTGTAAGTGAAATAACCCTTTCCTCCCCAAGTGGATTCAGTCATGATATTTCATCATAGTAGTGGTAACACTAAGACAGCAGACAAGTCAACGTGGAAGCAGATGACGTTGCTAATGTTCTTTAGGAGTCATCAGGGCTGAAGGGTAGCCATCATTTCAAAGACTGATTGACATCCAGCCAGTGCTCTTTGCTGATCTGTGAATGGGCATCATTCATGACTTTTGGGGGAGGGTCCAGGAGAGTATCAGTTCTATTTAAACCCAGTGGGATCCTCCTATCAATTAGATGATAAGAAACACTGTTTAGTAGTCCTTTAGTTCCTCACATAAAGTCATTTGATTATACCACCTATCTTGGGGTTTAAACATGAATCTCTAAGGCACTAGAGTGCCTCAGAAGACCAGATGAGACAGGAGAGAACCACTGGGCTGTTCCCCATCCTCACATTCTAGTGTTGATGAGACATGTGGTCTGAAGCAAATATTAGCATGTGATATAAAGCATCAGGATGCATCTGAGTTATTCCTCCCTAGTTACATTTGATCTGTGAATCCGGAAACACTCCATTTCAAAGCCATATTTATCATACAAAGTAAACACACATTTGGGGGGCATAAAATGAGATACTTAAGATGGCATGCGATTACCGACAACTGCAGCTCTCTCCAAAGAAAGATTTGAATGAAGCAGTCACCAAGAAGGATTGCCGCTTTTGAATTTGTTGTAGAGAAGCTGACACAATAGATAGATGTACATAAATTTATATTCATAAAGTGTTGCATTACTATTTGTTTTCATTTCTGGTCATCAATGGCTATTGATGCAGCTTTGGTTGTAGTTAATTTTAGTTGGTCACCCCCACCATTGGTCTTCCTTGAAATTTAAAATTTGTGAGTCAAAATATTATGAGTCAAGTGTTTTGCATTAGATCTCCCTGATGGGTGTACTTGTAAGTCATTGAGATGAACTTATTTCTGACATGTTAAAAATGTTTACAATAACTCCTGATGTGTGACAGTACAAAACAGATACTGAGAGTTAGTGTAAAGAAGCTGCGAACAACTTCCAGATCCATGGAAGAACAAAGGAAAAGTTTAAGGAAAAAATTCAAACTCCATTTGGTGCTGGCTATGTCAGCATGTTACCATGGGTGATGGCAAATCACCTGAGACTCTAAATTAAAGTGTGAGCAACCCTTCTAATAATGAGAAGTTTTCATGGGGTCGACTGTGATGTGTCTGTGCCTGCGTGCCATGTGTATAGAGTGAACCATCTCCTTAAACAATTGCCATTCTTGGTGTGGAGTAACTTTGGAAATTCTATCTTCTAGAGTTTTGTTTGTTTGTTTGTTTGTTTGTTGTCTTAAAACCCAGACTAAATATTAGTGGGCTATAGTGCTATAACTATTGAAGCTGTTTCCCTGTGAGTACTGTGGTTTGGCACCTATTTTCTAATGCCCCTCTATTTCTCCTTCCCACTATTTAGTGGACAGAATTCTACTTTCTTTATCAGTAAGATCAACCATTTCAACTTCTAGATAAGAATAAGAGTGTACAGAATTTGTGTTTCTGTGCCTGGCTTATTTCATTTACCACAGTCCCCCACCATTTCATTCATTGTCAGGGACCATTTTCCTAAAGGATAGATTTGTCAGGGACCATTGTCCTTACAGGGATAGCAGAGGTCATTGCCCTAAGGATGTTTACAGAGAACCCACCCCTCATCCCACTATCTTGAGAGCTATCCGTTAACTGAACCCACCCCTTACTCCAATGCTAATGGATCACATCTGTTAAGGGAACCCACCCCTTACTCCAATGTTAATGAATCACATGCTTCGGCTTACACCAGGTGCTGGCTGATGACCTTCAGTTACCCTGGCAGAGTTCCTGCCTACCCCTAACTCCACCCCATTCAAGGGTATATAAGCTGTAACTTTCACCCCAATAAACGGAGACCTTGACAATAGAATCTTGCTTGGTCTCCATTCCTCTTCTTCAGCCCATGTCTTGCAGGTTAGCGCCCCTTCAGAGGACCCTGAATAGCTGACCCTGCCGGCGGCGGGGTTACAATTCATATTGCCACTGGCAACAAAATAGCATTCTTTGTTACAGATAAATAATATCCTATTCTGCTTTTGCATTATATCTTAAAAATACACTTACATTTTATGACTACCTAGTTCATTTCTTTTATTGTTACTGTGAATAGTGTTTCAAAAACCATGGGATTAAGCTGGGCGGTGGTGGCTCACACCTTTAATCAATCCCAGCACTTGGGAGGAAGAAGCCGCGGAACTCTGTGGGTTCAAGGCCAGTCTGGTCTACAAGAGCTAGTTCCAGGAAAAACTCCAAAGCCACAGAGAAACCCTGTCTCGAAAAACCAGAAACCAAAGCAAAACAAAAACCATGGAATTATAGAAAAAAACCGCCATGGAGGTTGCCACAGTGGCACTACCACTAACAACAAAACAAGAGCACCAAGGGAAAGATAATATGTAAGGCAGGATTATTATTAGCCGAGGTTGTGTCCCAGTCAGCTTACTTGTTGACATTCTCAGGGATACATACAGTAGTGTAGGACAGAGAACTCCAATTAACAGTGACTGAAATTAATATACATTGCTTTGTGTTGGTTGTGTCTTGAGAATGTCTTCCAGGGGTTCATGAGTTGGAAACCTGTCATAAATAAAGTGATGTTGGAAGGTGGTGACAAACCTTCAAGAAGTATAATACAAAGGGAAGATTTTAGGGTAGCCAAGCATTAGTCTTTAAAATAGATTAGAGGACTCCTCTGTTAGTGCTCATGAAAAGACCAGTCTAAGAGAACAAGCCCAGGAATCGGTGACTTCGAGTCTTATGATGGTATCTTTTCTTCCTTCATGACCTCCTTCCATTGTGATACCATTCTGCATGAGGTGATATTTCGAGGGGGACCCTGGCCAAAGCAAACCTAGTCAGGGCCAGCACTTTGTTGTTGATTGAATGTTAACCCAGTGTAATGATGAACCAAATAAACTTGTCTTTTTCTTTTCTGTTTTTTTAGATATTCATGTTCATCGTCAGAAATTACTTTTGCTTTCTATTCATAACATTAAAATAATTAACAGATTTTTTCTCCAACTTATTAACCTTTAATTATTTATATTTATGCTTACAATTAGACTAAATGTGTGAGCCATCACTCAGCTATTTCTATTTTTAGATTTTTATTATTTATTTATTTATTTATTTATGTGCCAATCCCAGTTCCCCTCCTCTCCTTTCATACCGCTCCCTCTATCTTTCCCTACCCCATCCCCCTTCTACTCCTCAGTGAGTATAAGGCCTCCCTTGGGAAGTCAGCTAAGTCTGTACCATCACCTCCTTGAGAGGCAGGACCACGCCCCCAAACCGAAACCCTGTACCTAAGCCAAGCAAAGTATCTCTCCATAGAGAATGGGCTACACAAAGTCAGTTCATACATTAGAGTTAGATCCTGGTCCCACTACCAGTGACTCCATACTGCCCAAGCCACACTGTATTCAGGGGGCCTAGTTCGGTTCTAAGCAGGTTTCCCAGATGTTAGTCTGGAATCAGTGATCCTCCTACTAGCTCATCAGCTGATTCTGTGGGTTTCCCCTATCTTGGTCGTTATCCCTTTGTTCTTATTATCTCTTCTATTCTAATGAACATATAACTTCAGGTTTTCTGTTACATTAATGGAAAACTGACTAATATATAAAGTTAGTACTAAGGAATTGGGTTATTACTATGGTTTTACTTGGAAATAAATAAGCATTTTGGAACTTAGTTATGTGTAAATTTTGACATAATTTGAAGAGTTGGACTTGGTATAATATAGAATGCTATAAATAGATCATTATGGGCAATTATACTAATCACTCAGAAGGTGACACTAAAGAACTAGTTTCAGCAAGAATTAAAGATTTAATTGAAAGTTAGAGTAAAGGCAAACTTTTATCTGCTTTTTGTTACACCATGAAAAATAACTTTACCACATTCTGTTTATGCCCTCAAAGTTTGAAAGAAGCAAACCTTTAAAGTGATGGACTAGTTCATTTTAGTGGATGGAATCCCAAATCATCAAAACATTCCAACTGTGACATGGGCATTATTTGCAGCTTTTAGTCAAATTTACAGTGAGATTTTGAAACAAAAGGAAATAAAATGTAACAGTTTTATAATTTTGCAGCCTCTCTCAGGAAATTGAGGGGGAAATGGATGCAAAAAAAATAGCTGGGTTACTGCTTAGCAAAGAGATTTGTGTTAGTAAATGAGAGCTGATACTGTGCATTTAGACAGTTATTTACTAAAAGGCGTTGAAGGCACCTCACCTGGAGTTAAATCTACCCTCTTTTCACATGCCCAGAGGTCATTCTGATTCAGGGAAGAGCCTCGTGGTCACCTCCACAGGCTACCCCAGGAAGAACTGTGTGCAGATTCTATGCATAAATTTCTAGAAGTGCTCTGTAGCTGAAGCCACATTCAAGGCCACAGAAGTCCGTGGTGTCAAATCTCTTGGATTTTCAAAGGAAGACCCTAATGAGAAGATAAAAGTTTGCCATGGGTCAGTCCCTGTAAAGAATCTCAAGTGGTATGGTAGCTAATGGAGCCATGAGAAGGAAGCTGCAGTTTCAGTGGGAACCCAAGAAAGATAAAACAGCTAACAGCAAAGAACACCCATCAAGGAAGGCCACCATAGGCAGCATGAGAGAGCTAGGATGGTACAGTTCATGAAAACCAGAGAAATGGGAATGTTAGATTTTAGAGACCCCCTCCTGCCATGGGGTGCCTAAAATGCTGGAAAACATGCTTCAGAATTCAATGTCTGCCCTATTGAGTTTTAAAAAGTTGTCAGAGCCCACAGAGGTGGATCCAGTCCACCTGGACTAAAGGTCAGAGATTTCAGGCCTATTCTTCCTCCTGTGCTGTTAAGACAGAAGGTTTGACCCAGGGTGTGTCTGCCTGCAGGATGCTTGGCCAAGGTGTTGTCACTGCACGTTGTACCTAAACAACAGAATACTTAGGATATAGTTACTTGATATTTTGGCAATTAAAGAGGTAATTACTCTGTTTGTTCCTTGTATCATGATAAAGCAGTCTTTTGCCTTCTCCCCTCCCCCCTTTTTGATTGGGGTATATAAAGCATATGAAAAATGAATGTGGGTGAATTCAGTATTCACTGGGTTGCTCTATTCTGTGTCTCTGTCCTTTTCTTTTGTGTTTCTGTTTTGTCTGCCTAACATTTCTAAGTCACATGCTCCTACCCTGGAACATATAAACCCATCGAAGCTGGACACCAGCAGATGGCTCCTCAACATGGGGCTCACTGTGGGGGGCCAGCCATTGGTAAGCTAAGTCTGGGCAGGTCACTCAAAGGAAGTTGTTTACTTCCAACCATTGTCACCTGGAACTCTGGCCACTGATGAATTTAAATGGAAGTGGGAGTCTCAGTAGTTTACCCTGAGGCAATGCCTGGCTGCAGGAGGAACCACAAACTGAGATTACCTGACCCTACCCAAGAACAGACTATTCAAAGGAAATGCCTGGCATTCCAAGCCCTGTAGATAGGAACACCTGCCAGTGCACATTCCCCAGGACACCCTATACAAATGTCAGCCAATCAGGGGTCCTAAAACCTCAGAAACCCCTCACTCACACCTTCACTACTATAGAACCATATTCTAATTGAGCTCAGGGCTTTCTGGTTATTCCAGTGTGTTGAACATGCGGAGAGACCGAGTTTGTAAACTTAAAATAAAGGCTCTTTGCTTTTACGTATGGGACTCGGTTTCCTTGTTGGCTTTTGCGGGGACTTCGCGGATTTGGGTATAACACTCACAAGGATGTTGCTTCAAGGTGGGGACCACTCAGCCATGCCCGGATATGGAGCCAGTGGTACAAGTGGAGAATGTAATAGACGCTGCGTATGAATATCACACCATAGGTGTAGAGATGAGAAGTGAGTGCTCAAATGAATAATAAATGTGGAAAGTGCAATAAATATTTCAGAAGTAAAAATTGTAGAAATAGTAGCCTACTGGCTGTACCTTTACTTGGGCACATTTCGAAAGTCAGGAGAACTAGGGTAGAGCAACAACAAGTGCACAAATTTTTGGAGTTTGCTAGTGGTTTAAACTTCCTGCTCCCCTCCCCCCACACACTGGTAGCACAGCTGCTGCCATTTTAGATCTGATCCTGGGTTCCAGGAAGGAAAGGCAGCGTGGCTCCACCCATCTGTTCCAGAGCACTGGAAAAGGAAAGCGGTGCTATTGAAGCAGCCAAGCCTGTTGACTCCACCATGCAATGGCAGGCATCTGAAAGCCTATGATGCAGCTGAATTTGTCAGTCCTGGACACCACTGGCCCCTAGTGGTACTGCTGAGCCATGGAAAGCAGAGTGTTGGTCTGTGCCCTGCCCAGTCCCAACAGACATTGACAAACCAGAGCCTCCTAGTCCCCAGTCCATGGCAGGATGGAGAGTGAATTGGTATAGATAAAATGCTGCAGTTCAGTTCCACTAGGGGCAGTTAGGTCCCACCACTTGAGGCCTCTGTGGGTACCAGGCAGGTGGGAGGCAGCAGATTAGAGACCTTTGCGGGTCACTGGTGAGGCAGTGGGTCCCACGAGGTGCCCGGGTGGGTGGGTGAGAGACAGAGACACATAGGAACACTATGCAGAGAGAGGGTCTGGGTATAGTTTATTCAGTGGGTTATGAGAGGAAAGGGAAGGAGAGAGAGAGAGAGAGAGAGAGAGAGAGAGAGAGAGAGAGAGAGAGAGAGAGAGAGAGAGAGAGAGAGAGAGAGAGAGAGAGAGAGAGACAGAGAGAGAGAGACAGAGAGAGAGAGGAGAGGGACAGAGACAGAGAGAGGAGAGAGACAGAGACAGAGAGAGAACGAATCAAGGCAGCAGCCACCTCTTTTGGAGAGATGGGGCAGAGAGAGTGCAGGCTGGAAGCAGAAGGAAGATCCAGTATACCTGGGTGGAAGAGGAGGAATGGGCGTGGCTTATCTCTTAAAGGGACAGAACAGACCATTACATTCCCATCTTTTTTTTAACAATAAAAAGGCAGGAGATTAAAGGAATTGGGACACGGATTCTCAAGACTGCTTCCTGCTTATTTTTGGGCATTGTCTTGTAGGGGGACCTGAGAAAACTGGGTGCTGGTCACATCCTGGGGTAGTCTCTTTGCTCCTGTCCAGTGTCTGTGCTATAGAAATGTCTGGTGTCTCAACTGCTTAGAGAACTGGGAAATATGGCATTTAGATTCTTATTTAAAAAAAAAAAAAAAAAAAAACTCCATAACAAAAAGAGACAGATTGGCTTCCATCAGCAGCACTCTATTTCCTCCAAAGAACACAAATGGGCACAGAACAATGTCCATGCACAATTTTCTTCAACTGCCAAGAGCTGACCACTGGGCAAAACTGCAATTCATATAAACTAAAGATCTCCAGACAGAGAAAACAATAACTGGAATCAACAGCTTTTCTGCTCAGGTCAAGGTAGGCTTGTCTTCCTAGCCCACAGGATCTTCTGGACCCTGGCAGGCCCTGCACTAAACAGCAAAAGGCAAATACGGTCCTCAGTGACCATGGAAGATCCTGAGGAGTAGCTCTAGGTGCCACCAAGTAAGTTCTCTGTCATTTTTTAATCCATAGCTCAAGTAAAATTTTATCCTTCTCAAAAATCTCTAATGCAGTTTGACAACTGAGAGGTTTTGTTGTTTAAAAGGACAGCCTCACCGAACAAATTTCAATAAGCTACAAGTTAGCAAAATTCTCTCTCAAGCTGCCTTTCATAGTCTTAAGGATATTTATTATGCAAAAATATCTATCACAGTCATTCTGCTAGAAATATGCTGCTTTTAAAACTTATATTTTCACAAACCCAAAAAATTCTTGTGAGTTCCAGGAATCTGAATTAGAATATCCTTAAACAGGTTAGATATACCCTTCTCAATTCCCTGGTCCTAATTTTTTTTTCTAAACTTAACTTTGTCCTCTGTTCTGCCAATACCTTAAACAGGTCTAAGAGACACTGGGCATTTCCATACTACAAACACTAGACAGAAGCAAAAAGACCACCTACCCCAGGATGTGACCAGCACAAAGTTTTCTCAGGCCCCCTCAAGATGATGCCCACAAATAAGCAGGACGCAGTCTTGAGAATCCACTATCCCAATTATTTTAACCTGTTGTGCCTAACCTCCACCTTTTTATTATAAAAAAGAGATGGGAATGTAATGGTCTGTTCTGTCCTTTAAAAGACAAGCCCCTCCTACTCCCCCCTCTTTTGCTGAGGCAAGCAGATCTTTTTTCTGTTTCCAGCCTGTGCTTTCTCTGCCCCTCTCTCTTCATAAGAGGTGGCTGCTACAGTAACTCCTCTCCTCTACCCCTTTCCCTCTCCTGTCTCTCTCCCTCTCTCTCTCTGTCTCTCTCTTTCTGTCTCTCCGTCTCTCTCTCTCTCTCTCTCTCTCTCTCTCTCTCTCTCTCTCTTTCTCTCTCTCTCTCTCTCTCTCTCTCTCTCTCCCTTCCCTTTTCTCCCATAACCCACTGAATAAACTATACTCAAATTTATTCTGTATGGTGTGCCCATGCATCTCTGTCTCTTATCCATTGCAGCTTCTCGTGTAATTGGCTACCCTAAGAGATGTATATTTAACCTGTTTAAGGTGGATCCTTCAATTCAGTTTCCTGGAACTTACAAGAATTTTTTGGGTTTGTGAAAACATAAAACACAAAGTCTTGGGTGGTGGAACCCAGCTGTCCCTCATGGCCAGCTGTTGCTCCTAAAGGAACCACCGTGTTTTATCTAAACCATTACGGAGAGCACTCTTCTCCTCCACAGGCAGTGACTGCTGCAGAGCCAGGAACCTAAGAGACAGGAATGTTCGGAGGGCCGTGCCTCCCCAGGCCAGAGCCCAGAGCCAGTCAGCAGGAAATGAATGGAGGCAGCATGGCATGTGAGTTTAATGAGTCTGTATCGGTAGATCAATAGCCCTGAGCAGAGGAGAGGATGCAGAAATTCTCCTATTTTTAGGGGGTTAAAGGGGCATCTGGAGAATGGAAATTGATGTGGGATTTGAGGGGAGTTAAATGATACTGAGCAGCCTCAGGGAGCATCCCTACCCAGAGAGGAGTATGTAAAAATGCAAATTGCTGCCTGTCAGCTAATGAGAGCCTTGCATCTTGGATTAGAAAGATGTCTTAGCTTGTTTTGTACAGAAAAGTCAATGAAATATAGGCAATATTTTGTCATGGAACCTAATATGATCAGTGTTCATTATATTAAGCAAAAGATTGATTGGTTATTTCAAAATAATGATTTTTGGGTGATTTTATTTGCTCAACTTTTAGGCAAAATTGATAATAATTTTACAGCTGATTGATTGCTGCAATTTGCAAAAGTATATTCTTTTATTTTCTTAAAATTGTAATGAAAGATTCCTAAAAGGATGCTATGTTAATTTTTACAGATGGTTCTTCCAATGGAAGAACAGCTTATGATGTTGGTGGTAAAGGATATGTAGTGCAGACAAATCCCGCCTAAACCACAGAGCTGAGCTGTAAGATATTACTGTAGCTTTTTGCAAATAATCCATTTAATTTATATGCTGACAGTCATTACATTCTCTTCAGGTCAGAGAAACTGTCCCCTGCATTGGAACTAGAAATAATCAAATTAAAATACGGTTATAGCAAATTCAAGATGCCTTTCATCAAAGAAAATTGTCATGCTTTGTGGGTCATATCGGAGCACATTCAAATATTCAATTCTTTCTGATCTGTTTTCTGAAGGTAATGCTTTAGCTGATACATTTATTCAGTTTATCACCTTATCTCAAGTTGAACTTACTGAGCAATCACATGCTTTATATCATCATAATAGTAAAAGTTTAAGAAAACAATTTGGATTAAAAAGAAAAATTGCCCATCAGATTGTTATGCAATGTGATACATGCCCACAAGATTTATATTTACCTGTACCTCATCTGGTAGTACATCCTCAATGTCTACTTCCTAATTATTTATGGCAAATGGATGTTACTTATATTGCAGAATTTGGCAAATTAAAATATGTACATGTGACAACTAGTACATATTCACGTACATAGTCTTAATGGTCTCTGCACAAACTGGAGAAGCCATTAAGCATATGGAAACTCATTGCTTAAAATGTTTTTCATAAATTCCTAAAATTATAAAGGTGGATAATGGATCCAGGAACATTAGTAAAAAATTTCAGCAGCTTTGTTCCCAATGTAGTATTGAACATAGAACAGGCATTCCTTATAATCCTCAAGGACAAGGAACTGTGGAGTATGCCCATGTTCATTGAAAACACAACTTCAAAACATAAAAATGGTGGAATTATACCCCCAGTCACCACATAATGCCTTAAAGCATGTACTTTTTATTCTAAGTTTCTTGTACATGTATACCCATGAACAATCTGCAACAGATAGATTTTGGCATGATGGCAGCAGAGCCATCTTCACTAAAGCAAACTAGAAAGACCCTTGCAATGGATTATGAGAAGGACCCGACCCTGTTTTAATATGGGGTTGAGGGCATGTTTGTGAATTTTTTTCCACAAGAGGAGAATGAAACTTGGTGGCTTCCTGAATGCTTGGTGTGGTCTGTGGGGAAGAAGAATGCCAGACATGATGGCAACATAGCTGCTGGTGCCTTCCCAGAGGAGTTGGAGTGAGATTGCTGAACTTGTGTTCCTTACCTACCCTCTGATGCCATCATGTTGCTGTCTGAGAAGGGAAAGAAATCATGGTGATGGTTGGCGATTCCTGCCTTCCTAAAAGAAATACTACATAGATTTCCAGACATTAAAAAAAGAAATCATGGTGATGGTTGGTGATTCCTGCCTTCCTAAAAGAACTACTACATAGATTTTCAGACATTAGTGAGTCTTATTTACTCTGGAGCCAGTCTAAGAATGCTGGCTGAATGTTTGATAGTTTATCCATACTATATTTTGGGATGTAGAACTCATTTTTCCAGTATTTTATTTATCTAATGTTGAAATAGAAAACCTGGAAAACAGGTACCCCAGACACTTCCTCTCTGTGGGAAAAAGACTCATTGAAACAATTGGATACTATTGTAGAGGTGATGTGTGACAAAAACCCCTTCTCAGTATAATATAGCTTATTGGAGGTACTGAAGAGACACCTCCCCCCATATTGATGGGAAGGAGTAGGACAAAAGCTTTGCTGATGGGACTGTAACAGCTCAAACTTATCTTTGAAAGTTAGAGGTAGAAATATTATTGGACTATAGTAGGAAAAAAGACTCATAACTCATCTCTCATGAAACTTTTCCTGTTTTTGAGTAGAATAAAGCTCTGAGAATTGTGATTTGACAAATTGTGTTTTCATTGCTAATTTTCATACTAGAATGATAGGATTGACCTGATAATATTTGTAACTACTTTGGTACACTATGGAGATGTTACTTATTAGGAAAAGGTTAGAGCCTATCTAAGAAAAATTTGACATGATGCCAATGAGTCCTTAGATTTGGTATGTTTGATAAAACAAATTTGGATTTTGATGCAGCTAAAACTGCTAAAGACATCCTAGACCAACATAAAAAGGTCACTCCTTCTTGGCCATCCTCTGCTCCTTATTAATAGTTATTGTGGTCATAGGAGCACATATATCACAAAGCAATATCTGCTTGCCTATGATTATCTAGTTATTTGTGAACTCTCTTGATGAAAAGTTGGCTCAGAGATGCATGACATCTGGCTATATGCTCTCCCCTAACCCTTTATAAACAGAGGCTGATAGTCAATGATGGGTAAGATCTTTCTCCCTTCAAGGAGTCTAACAGAATGTACATGACAGAATGTATGTACCAATGACAAGTAAGTCTAGAAGGTGGAAGATGACATTCTAAGGCAGATACAGTCATCCGTTCTGTAGCAGAAGCACGGGTTTTATTAAATAAATTATAAAAGAGGAAATATGTCAGAGCCCACAGAAGTGGATCCACTCCACCTTGACTAAAGATCAGAGATTTCAGGCCTATTCTTCCTGTAGTAGGAGGCTGCTTGGTCATTTCCCGACTGCCCAGACTCCAGAAATAATCACTCAGAAACTATTATTTAAATCACTTCTTGGTCAATCACTTAAGTATATTGCTAGCTTACTCTTATATCTTAAATTAACCCGCTTCTGTTAATTTATATTTTACCATGAGATTTGTGGTCTACCAGCAAGTTTCCAGCTGGTTTGTCCCCAGCCATGGCTACATTGCATCTCCCTGACTCCACATTCTTTCTCCCTACATTCAGTTTAGTTTTTCCCATCTATCTAAGTTCTGCCTTCTATAGGCCAAAGCAGTTTCTTTACTCATTAACCAACAAAAACAACACATATACAGAACGACTTCCCACATCATCTCCCCTTTTCTGTCTAAATAAAAAGTAAGGTTTTATGATGGAGGAGGGTCATCTGTCTATATGTTACTTTGATTGGTTAATAAAGAAACTGTCTTGGCCCTTTGATAAGACAGAAAATTAGGTAGGCAGAATAAACAGAACAGAATGCTGTGAAGAAGGCAGAGCAAGCCAGATGCCTCAGGCAGTCACCATGCTTCTCCTACCCAAGACGAACGGTGGCTAGAATTTTCCTGATAAGCCACCACCTCGTGGTGCTACACAGATTACTAAATATGAGTTAAAGCAATATGTGAGAATTAGCCAATAAGAGGCTGAAACTAATGGGCCAGGCAGTGTTTAAAATAATGCAATTTATGTGTTGTTATTTTGGGGCATAAGCTAGCCAGGCAGCCAGGAGCCAGGCGGCAGGAATGTGGCCTGCCACTCCTTCTACAGTTTTAACTTTAATCTAGTAAAATTACCCAGGTATCAAGCAAGAAGTACATTTACAACATTTATAAATACTTTATCATTTATCATAACTAAGGAAAATTATAACTATCTATTCTTCAACTCCATCAAAGACTACAGAAGGATATAATATTACCTTTGTAAACAGGAAGTGTATTGTAAGCAACTTCCAAAACTCTAGAATTGACAGAGACATCTTGCTACCTGGACAGTCACCCAAAGTTGTTCTATAACATTGGGGCATCCAGTCTTCAGTCTACAGGCCCATAGTATCCAGCAGACTTTCCCGTGAAGCATGAAATGTCAAAGACAATCCACCTATATTGCCAGTTTGTCAATCACTTTCTTCCATGCCATGCAGAATGTCTGACAGTCTCTTTCATGAAGGAAACACAAAGGACCATCTCACCTTTAGGCAAGTTTATCAGTCATTTTTATGTGAGTCCTGCATGTGCAGTTCATATAGCATAACATCAAGCAGTCTAGACAAGAGCAGTTTCTTGCCCAAATGTCTAGAAAACTCCATAAAGAGTCTCTTTGGTGACCATGCTCCTATTGAAGTAATTAGTGCTGCCAGGAGCAGATGTGTCTCATTGTCATGAAAATTCCTAAGTTATTAAAACATTTTAAATGCCACTTTCTGAAAGTTTCTGAATGATTTGAAGAATACCTATCTAACCAAAATATATCTATATATATCTAGAAAACCTAAATAACATTACTACAAGCTTGACTATTATACATGATTATTTATCAACTTATATTTCATAATTATACATTATATTTTTAAATAAATTGTATAAACACAACACCTTAATCAAGAGCAGATATATACATATAACAAAATTGACCTAATTGGATTGAATCAATAAATCAAGATCCATACCAATACAAATCTCTATAGCATATGTCCCTTTAAATAAACAAACATTTATAATCAGTATTTGAGAATATGGGCATAGATCTTTCCAAACTGCTTCCTTCTTTTTGTTGGGTGAAATATTGTAGGGATGTTCACAATGACCTATCAGGGGCTCTTGTCCATCAAACCACACTAGTCTGGAATGAATCCACAGGTTCTCAAACTCTGTGGAAACAAAGGAAGAACCTCTGTTCCAAGGCAAGAAATCCTTAGACCAAAATTTTGGAATCAAGATACCATTAAAATATATAGGTTGGTTCAGTTTAGCAGCCCATACAATGAAATGTCTCTCTGTACTTAACTCCTTCATAGTCAAAAAATTCAAAGAAAACACAATAATATACTTAATTAAACAATCTAGTGCCTATTGTAAAAAAACATACTGTTCTGAATGGTGGAATAGACATGGAGGATGAATAAAAAACTCCAGTAGCAAATAAGAAATGTATATTTTGGCAGACTTTTATAAATGATCAAAGGCCAAAGCTAAGAGTGCATATAAATGACATTGCTATTGAGGGATTGCTAGACATGGGTGTGGATGTGAGTATCATTACTCCAGAATCGTGGCATCCAGATTGGCCTCTTCAGGAAAGATATTCAATTCCTAGGAATTGGTACCCTATCTCAAGTGAAAAAAAGCCTGAGATGGATTGAATTCATAGGGACAGAAGGACAGAAAGAAAAGCTGAGGCCATATGTAGCAAATTTCAGTGAACTTATAAGGTTATAACCTATTGAAGCAATGGAATACCCAGGTTAGCATTCCTGCAGTCCCAAAAACTCATGTTTGGGAAGGCTATTATAAGATATTATTTAAAAAATGGTAAGCAGTCATTCAGTCTGTACAAGAACACGAAGCAGCTATCAAACCTTCAGAGGTACTAATGGCCTTGCCTTTAAAATGGTTAAGTGAGAAACCCATATGGGTTAAACAATGGCTTTTAACAGAAGACAAACTGCAAGCTTTAGAACAGCTGGTACAGTAGCAACTAGATACTCACCATATTGAAAAATCAACCAGCCCTTAGAATTCTCCTATATTTGTTGTTAAAAAGAAATCTGGTAAATGGAGAATGGTGACAGATAAGAGCTGTCAACAAGGTTATTCAACCTAAGGGCCCTATACAATGTGGAATTTCTCTGCCTTCTCTATTACCAAAAGGATGGCCTCTTATAGATTTTTATTTAAAAGATTGTTTGTTCACTATACCTTTACAAGAAAAGAACAGAGAAAAATTTTGCTTTCACAGTGTCGACTTATAATTTCTCAGGCTACTAGAAGATACCAGTGAACTGTACTCCCACAAGAAATCCTCAATAGACCCACCCTGAACCAGTAATTTGTAAGTCAGCCATTTGTTGGAGGAGACTGCTTGTTTGTTCCCAGCAGCTTAGACCCAGAATAATCACACAAAACTATATTAATTGAAACACTGCTTGGCCCATTAGCTCTAGCTTTTTATTGGCTAACATACATATTAACCCCTTTCTATTAATCTGTATAAAGCCACATGATAGTGGCTTACTGGCTAAAGTTCCAGCATCTGTCTGCAGTGGGGCTACATGGCATCTCTCTGACTATGCTTCCTTTCTCCCAGCATGCCATTTAGTTTCCCCTGCCTACCCAAGTGCTGCTGTATCAACAGGCCAAGGCAGTTTCTCTATTCATTAGCCAATAAAAGCAACGTATAGACAGAAGGACCTCTCACACTAACCAAAGGCAATAACACACAAGCAGTTTCCAAAGTCTATAATTTACCATTACATGGATGACATTTTATTATCTGACTCAAATGCAGATACTTTAGAATGTTTGAAGAAGTAACGAAAGTTTTGCCAAAACAGGGATTACAAATTGATCCTGAAAAAATACAAAGAGGAGATTCTGCCAATTATCTAGGTTATAACACAGAAGGCATAAATTAAGAGAGACCAACTGTGGACTCTTAATGACTTTAAAAGATTGTTAGGAGATATTTCCAGTCTACTACCAGGTATTGGGATAACACCTGATCTAATAATTTATTTAAACCAAACTTTAGATGGTGACAGGGACTTAAATAGTCCCAGGGAATTAACAGCTAAAGCAGAAAAAAAATTGGCTGTTGTGAAGAAAAATTACAGGAGGCACATGTAGATAGAGTGAATCCAAATCTTAATTGTATTCTAGTTGTATTATCTTCCAGAACTTTCCCTACAGGAATTTTAATGCAGAGAGAAAATGTTACCTTAGAATAGATCTTTTTACCACATAAACCTAGTAAAAAAATAAAAACTTATATGGAAATGTATCTGAATTAATTATAAAAAGAAAATTGAGACTTCACTAATTAACAGGTATAGACCCAGCAGAGATTAGAGTGCCTCTTACTGCTGATAAGTTAAAAATTATGGAAAGACAATGAACTTTGGCAAAGAGCTTGTGCTAAATTTTAAGGAGATATTAATAGCAAGTATCCCAAAGATGATAGAATTAACCTTATAAAGAGAACTACTTTGGTCATTTCTCACACTGTACAGGCCACACCAATAACTAGAGCCCATACATTCTACACTGATGCTGATAAATCAGGTAAGGCAATTTACAAATCAGAAGATTTAAGTAAGGTGGAACAAAGCCCTTATAATTCTGTCCAAAAGACAGACTTATATGCTATTCTTAGGATACTAAGGGATTTTAAAGAACCTCTTAATATAGTTACTGATTCACAATATGCAGAAAGTGTTAACTTGCATATTGAAACCACTTATTTTACACGAGATGATACAGAATTGACTTCATTATTCATATCGGCTAAAGAAATAATCAGGAATCAGCTCTGTCCCATACAGATAACACACATTTGATTCCAAACAGGTCTTCCAGATCCTCTAATACAAGGTAATGCAGAAATTGATTATTGATTGGAAGTATGTTGAAGGCCTCAGAATTTCATAAGAAACATCATGTAAATGGCAAAGGTTTAAAGAAAGAGATGTTCTACTTGCTCTTTTTATAACCAAACACCACTACCTTCAGGGATTAACCCAAAGTGTATTCAAAGGAATGAAATCTGGCAGATGGATGGGTCTCATGTCAGGAGCCATCTGGTATGGGAGAGAAAGAAGATAGATTTTAAGCAAATATTTTACTTTTCTCCATGCCCATTTTATTTATATCATATCTTTCATTGAGTATATATCTATATGAATAATGTTTAAGATTTCAACAATGAACACTAGATTTTCCTGCAATAGTCTTTGAAGCTTCCAGGAAGAATATGGGGCCCCACAACAATGACTCCACCTGGTTGATATGACATCATGATGCTAATAGTGCTACTATGAGACCAGTTTTTGGGTATCACTGTGGAAATGTTGCACCTTCTGGCCAGAAATCTAAATAAAAGCTTCAGAAAAACCCTATCAACTACTCAGAGACAATTTGCAATTATACAAAACAGCAATCTTGAATCTTAAACATCATTTTAATTTTTCAGGATCTCATAGAAAGAACATTGCTCCCATGACAGCTGGAAGCAATTCTAGAAGACAATGTCCACTCTCCCAACAAAGTTTGTCCTCACAGCTAGGGACACCATTTAGGGATGGATTATTACTCGTATAGGGTTGGGTGTTGGGATGAAAATTATGTAGACCCAGAGATCTCAAAAAAAAGATGAAAAGCTGAATGGGATAATAGGTAGATTAGTATGAAATAACTCACAATAATAACAATAATAGTGAGCAATAAAGTGAATTTGGACAGTTTACATTGGTATAGATTTTTACATATTGATACAAGTGCAAATTATATTTGTTATATTGAATATGCTCCTATTTCTGTTTACAATATTTGTACAGCTATGCAAACTTATTTTGTCATATTTTATGCATGCATATTTGTACCTCTGCTATAGACATTTGTATTTTGATACAATTTTACAATATATTTATCATATTGCATTATATATTTCTAACTCTGATCAAGATATTCATTCAGTGTTTACATTTTGAGGTAATTGTCCTCCTTTACTGCATAGTTATTTAAACATTGTTTAATATTCTGATATAAAGTTTTAATCTTTAAGTTATATAAGTATTAAATATTATAGGTCAATAGTCATTCATGTTTGTTATGCTTTAGTCAGACTAATTAGGTTCTTTAGATGCATAGAAATTTTATTCTGATTTATAGGTAACTTTCAACCCACCTCAAAGATCTGTAGAATATGGCATTTAAATAACTTAGAATTCCGTTGAAATGAGACACGATTGCTCCTAATAGCACCGATCTATTCCCAAAAGAGTGTTAAACACAAAGACACTCCACTTGGAGTTTGTTTTCTTCTTGGCACAATGGGCCTTAGGGCAAGGAACGGTCCATGCCTCAGCCATTGACAAAGTGCATGATGTCCAGACTTGACAAGCAGGATATAAGAAAAAAGACTGCCAAACCTTGCTAAGACAGGGTAAGATGGTTCTGAAATTTTTTCTGCCACTGTAAATGGTCTGTCAGTTACTCTAGGCCTAACCAAAGTTGGTTGCTTCAACATTGCAAATGAGACTTTGAGTGATTGCTCAGGCAGCCAATTGTCTCTGTCATTTACTGCACATTTTGGAAGCTGCTTGATTGTACTTCCTGCCTACTCAAGTAATATTATCTCCTTTCTCAGGCCTTCAATGGGATTAAAGATTAGATATTCAGTTACCATCCTCTTATGATCTAGCCAAGCCATTTCCAATATAAGACAGGATCCTTAGGATAGAATGTTCATTAAAACATTAGGATATGTTCTGTGCTTAGTATTGTTTATGCTGGCTGTAATTCTAACTTTACATAGCTTTGTATTGGGTTTGGAATGCTCTTATTTAAATAAAAGGAGGAGGTGTTGTGGGAGCTTCTTCAGCCAATAGCCTTTAAGATACCAGCCCACTTAGTCATGGCCTCTTAAACCATAAATGTAGCTATAAAGTGTGCACTTGATTTCTCGCTTCTGGCTCTTGCTTCCTACTGCTAGATTCAGTTTCTGTTCCCCATTCATGTAGAGGACTGTGAACTAGGACTATGATCTGTGAGTTACCCCTCAATAAATAATCCTTTATTATATGTAATTCTGAACTAGTGTGAGATTATTTTGTAATCATCTTCTGTCATAATCTTTTTCCTTCAAGGTTACGACAAGAGGTTTGATCAGGATGTGGCTGCCTACAGAATCTTTGGCTTAAGGTATGGTTGCTGTATGTCATGCCTAAACAAAAAACTACTTGTCAGGATAGAGTTCTTTGTATCATGGTAAATCAGTCTTTTGTCCTTTTCCCCTCTTTTGGAATGGAGTATATAAACCATATGGAAACTAAATGCAGGTGAATTCAATCTTCACTGGGTTGCCCTCCCAACTCTCTTCTGTGTCTCTGTCCTTTTCCTTTGTATCTCTGTGTTGTCTGCCTAAAATTTCTATCCATACTGCCCCTACCCTGGAACATACAAACCTGTCAAGGGTGGACCCCAACAAAAAGATTAATTGTTTTAGGACAATTTTACCTTTTTATTTTCTTACTTCTTTTTTTTGTGAAATCAGAATATTTACCCTATACTTGTTTTGCAGACACATTTTAAAAGTATGTAACACATATATACTTATGAGGGCCTTCAGCTGAAAGTTTGCTTTGAATCTTAGTAGAATTTGTACCTGTACTATTTTCTTTCTATCTTTTGTTGGTTTTTTTGATTTATGCTTGTTTGTTTTGAGACAAGTTCTCAAAAGATAGCCTGTAATTCACTGTAATGCTTTTGAGTTCATGATCTTCTTCCCTCTACCTATAAAGGGATTACAGGCATATGTCAATCATAACCAGCTCTGTAGTTAGACTTTTAGACCACCCAGTAATATATAGAAATTTTGAACTACTGGGCTTGAATGCATGTGTTTTGTATTGTGAAAGGCCGTGAACCTTGAGACACACTGAGAAGAATGGCAGTATTTGGATGTGCTTAGGCTCGTGCATTAGAGAACTGACTTTCAATATGGTGGTGCTGAGTTTAAAGTGAAAACCATGGGAACTTTAAAAGGCAGAATCTAATGGGGTATGGTTGAGGTACTACCCTCCTAAGACATGATGGTAGTTCTAACAGAATCCCAGTCAGTTCTCAGGAGAGGGTTGTCGGCAAAGAACAAGTCTGGCTACTCCCTATCTGCCCTAGCTTCCTATGTGAATTCTGTATGTCCCACCATTGAGAAGCCATCCACTGTACCATACGTGGACGCCTCCAAATCTACTGACTAAGTAACCTTCTTTTCTCTATATATTTGCCTTATTTTGAATGTGTGGCAATTATTTTAGGAAATGCAGTAATAAAGAAGTATGTTTTCTCTTGAATTTAAGTAGTTTTGTGGTCATAAAGTGGCATGATTTAAAAGTATATTATGTCAAGGACCTATTATTTTTTTATCTTGTGATCCTCAGTGGTTGATGTGGGCCTTTAAGGTCATTTCCAGTTTCAAGATAAATGCTTGAGGTCTGGGTTTTGTCCACCATGTTTAGGATACAGTCATCAGGAACACATAGAGAGAGGAAAGTCCTACCACCCGTGTCTTTGGGAAACTTTTCTCCCAGATTTCATTTGATCCTTTGAACTGAGCATTTTGGGATGGAAAAAAAAATAGTCAGGTTTAGGAAAATGTAACCGGAGACTGTTTGTTTATTTCCTGACTGCTCAGACCCAAATAATTACACAGAAAGTATATTAATTGCAACACTGTTTGGCCAATGATTCAGGCATATGCCTAGCTAGCTCTTACATCTTGAATTAACCCCTTTCTATTAACCTATGTATCGGCATGAGGCTGTGGCTTAGTGGTAAGGATCCAGTGACTATCTTTTTTGGCAATTACATGGCATCACTTGATAAATATGGCATGTATTATTGTGTATTAGGTCTAGTTCCTAGAGCTGGGGGCTTTGTAAGCAACAAAGTCCATGTCTGTGGTTCTTGGAGTTTTACCGTGCTTAGAAGGAAAGCATCGAACAAACACATATTTAATATGAAACAAGACAGTAATAAAGTCTTTGAAGAAAAGTTAATCAGCATAATGGGATGATGCAATGTATTCATTTAAGAACAATGACTCTGAAAGACCTTTGAGAAGGATATTTTATTAGTGATAACCTGGGTTAAGCCAAAGGAACATCCAGAAAAATAAAATTCTACACAAAAGGAACAAATTCATCCTGTGATGCAGACGTGTGTGTGTGTGTGTGTGTGTGTGTGTGTGCGCGCGCGCGCGCGCGTGCACGCGCGCACGCTTAAGGGTACTGGAGAAATGGCTCAGCAGTGAAGAGCACATAGTATATATTGTTCTTTTGAGGGACCAGAGTTCAAGTCCTAGCACCTACATTTTACAGTTCACAACCACATCCAGTCCTTCTGGCTTCCCCAGGTATCTGCATGGTACAAGTGCAGACTACCAGACAAACACATAAAAAGAATAAATAAATCTTTTTTAAAACATAAAATTCTAGTGAAGGAATAAAAGAGGAAGAGTGAAATTGAATAAAGAACCAGGCAGTATACTGGTTAGTTTTCACAGGTACCAGAGAGCCTTTTGTCTTATTGTCTTAGTGAATTAGTTTTAGGCTTTAATTTGATTATTTTGTTTTCTGCATAATGAATGGACTTGGTGGACAGGAGGCCAGTGGGATGGGAGACACGGTATCATATAAAGAGACTACTTCAAAGCATAAGGTGAAACAGGTTCAGATGATGACAAACATGATGAGTGGTCAGAGCATCTTGAGAGTGAAACGGAGGGTGTGAGGTGATAAGAAGACCCCCAAAGACAACTTCCGAGTTTTAGCAGAGTTACTTTTGTGTATCAACTTAGCTAGCCCTTAATAGCAGGTTTTGAGTCACATTCTAGCATTTGTGTTCTCACATAAATATCTTTCATTTAATACTGGAATGAATAATATCTCTCTCTCTCTCTCTCTCTCTCTCTCTCTCTCTCTCTGTGTGTGTGTGTGTGTGTGTGTGTGTGTGTGTGTAGCTCATGATACTGGTTTGTATCAATGATTCCTATCCAAAAGCATGAAGACTTCTGGAGTTAAGGCTGAGGTCATCTGGAAAAAGAGCTCTGTTCTCAGATTGCCACTGGATTCTTCCCTTTCCATCCTGTTGGCATGCAAGTGTGCACACGTGTGTGCATGCTGGTGGAGATATGCCTATTTCTAGTTTCTGTTTCTCCCTGTCCATCAGCATCCATTCTTTTTACTCGTAGCAGTAATCATCACTTGGCTGTTATATAACTGCACATCCATTTTATTGTGTGTAACATTAAAATGCAAACTCCATGGGATAAGGGAGGTTTTACTATTCTACCTTTCAGTACTCTTCAGAAGCACCCCAAAAGAACATCTGGGGATGGGACTCAATCAGTAAAAAGGCTTGCCATGAAAGCATTGGGAACTGAATTCGATCCCTGGTACTCCTATAAAAAAAATCCCAGTCCAGTGGCAAGTCAATGCTTGCAATGCCAGTGCTAGCAGACAGAGGCAGGTGGTTTTCTAGAGTTCTTTGGTGAGCCTACCAAGCTAAATCACTGAGCTTCAGGTACATTCGGAAGCCCTATCTCAAAAACTGAGATGGAGCATAAGAGAGGAAAACACCATCATTAACATCTGACCTCTGTACATTAGTATCCAAATGCAGACATGCCTACATCCCCAGGAACACACACATACCCACCCACAAGCATAAAATCCTGCCCCATTCCAAACCAGCAGCATCTCATATACAACAGACTTCCTCCAAATATTTGTCGATGACTAAAGGGATGGCTTCTTCCTGGCACAGTCTGTCTCTAATTTGTTTGTCTCAAATGGTATGTGGAAGAGTGTATGGCATGGAACATTGACTTCCACACTGGAAAGGCAGAGTCTAGGAGAGGAAAAGGCAGTCGGATGTGGCAATTACTTCCGAGGGTAATGACATATTTTGAAATTTGGGAGCTGCTTCATTAAAATTCATTTTGCACTACATAAAATAAGGAATTGGGAGGCTGACAGAAATGAAACTCAAATAGGCATTCGTTTCTTTTATCTTTTTACAAGACACATCAATTAGTAATTTTATGGCTGAAAACCCTCATTTTTAAATGTTATGAGGGACGAGGTGTAACATCATATCTGGCCTAATGTCACCTTTATTGAGGAATTGAAATCACCTTTACATCTGTTCATCCCAGTTGTTTTAAAAAAAAAAATCCAGAGTGGCACATTTTTCACCATCTGACGTTGGTAAAGGAAGGGGAGAGTGACTGTAGAAATGTCTTTGCAGCAAGTCCCTCAAAAGTGCCCGGTTAACAATCAGCGATCAGCAGTGGGCCAGAAGGCTTGAGCAGCGTTTACATTTATAAAGCAGGCCTCTGAATCCCTCCAAACAGGTGTGCCTGAGCATCCAGATGGACCCCGCAAGGAGCCAGGAAGCTTTGCACCTTCTGCTGAGTTCCTGGCTGCTCTGCAGGTTGGCAGGGTTTAATGGCATCCCTTGTCTCTCTTGGGGGCCTGCCAAGGGCACAAGCAGGAGGTGCCGGATGCAAAGCCAGGTTTCCAAGGTGCCGGGGGAGAGGGGGGCGGCTTTGCTGGCCAGAGATTTGACTCTGTTGCCACCACCATGTTATAAAACTCACTTCCGACTGGATTACTGCTGGTAAAGATGCCAGGTTCCTTTTAGGTAAGAAAATCTAGGTGTTATACAGTCTCAGCATCCTGAATTATGGGCTGCTATTCTCCCACCCGAGTTTTCTCCTGCAGATTCCACCGGATCTGGAATTCGTTTTCCAGTCCTAGGTAGAGCTGAGTCTGTGGCTGTTCAACAGCTGATGTGGCTTACTCTAAAGCAACACCAGATTTTTTTTTTCTGAGCTTGTGAATGAGGATGCAGGATGCCTGCCATTCTTCTGTATTTCGCTGGATCAGGACAACTCTCTAGTGAAATTGCAAACAAGAAACCTTTGGCCTTTTAGATGGTAAACAGTCTTGAGACAGTAATGTTGATTGATGCATATGATCCCTTACAGGGAGAGGGAGAGAGCAAGACCAACTCCTTAGCTGCAAAGCCTTAGGGGAACTTTTTGGAGGAAGGAGACTTTCTGTGTAGAGTCCTGTTGAGCCAACCTCAGGAGCTGTATTCAAAGAACTTAGAAGAAGGTAATAGCTTTCTCTTCCTTTAGCGTTTCCCTTCGTACCCAGCCTTCATGTTCTAGAAGAGCATGAGTTATGGAGGAATAAGAAAATCTGAGAAATACAGAAAATATGAATTTCTCCCAGCCTCATTCGTCAGTGGTATTTTGTTGGGTCCAAAAGAATTGTTACAGTTGAAGTACATTAATCGAGAGGAGAACTCTCAGCTTCTTTTATTATCCTAGCAGTTTTAAAGTTTTTCTTTATGCAAATATACTAAAGGGACACCCCACAAAGTACATGGCCCACTAGATTCCCAGTGTGTATCCACAGATGTCCCAGTTCCAGAAGTGTCTCTTGGAGCTGGGCCTTTCTACTGCAATAAGAAATCTTTAAAAGCAGAAAAGAAGGTCTATCCATTCTAGAAATATCCCCCCCCCCCCCCCCGGAAACCACGAAATGGCTCTGTCATTAAGAGCATGTGCTTCTCAGGTCTAAGGACCTGAGCTAAGATCCACAAACCAAACTAAAAAGCAATGCACAGTTACAAATGCCTTTAACCCCCATGCTGCTGACAGTAGAGGTAGTTGGGTGGCTCAAGCTGCTGTCAATCCAGACTAGTTCCAGGTTCAATAGAGACCCTGCCTCAAAAAGAGAAAGTCAGAGAGGACAAAGCAAGACACCCAGCTTCTTCCTCTGGCGTCTACAAGTTGCAGTCATACGTGGAGGTCCATGTATACACACACACACACACACACACACACACACACACACACACAGATAAGGGTGGATGGATAATAGATATTGCAGGTAAACAGGCATTAGTTGCCTCACAGGACATAGTGGAATCTGCAAACTGTTTTGGTCATCATCCTTTTCTTCTTTCCTTTCAACATAATGATATACAGATGAAAACTGCTTTGAGCCTGTTTTATCATCCATAGCCATCAGGAAAATCCCCATTAGTAGTACTTGACAATACATAAGCTTTAAAGGTTCAACCTTATTCCTTTTTCTCAGCACTGGCCCTGTTAACAGTGTTGACACTTAACTTCTGGGGATCTCAGGAAGGAAGAACTCTTCTTCCACTCTCTTTGGTTTAGTACCTGGAAGCTTATGAATTAAGCTAACAAAACATAGGTTGCTAGAAGGAAAGGCATGTAATTAATTGCCAGTAATCTTTGCGTGTATTGGGGTTCACAGGGGAAACGTGAGATTCAAAGGAATGGGAGACCCAGAGTTTCATATGTCTTTAACAATGGACACAGTATTGGGGCTTCACATAACAATAAATCATACAGACGTGGCTAGGAAATGCAAGAAGGAACTAGTGGGGCTGTGGGGTCAGTTTAGGGAGTTATTTAAGGGAGCACATCTCAGTTTCAACTCTATCTCCAAGGAGGAGCCTTTTTTTCTTCATGGTAAGACAGATGCTTCCACAACAGACACCTATACCTTGATTCTGGGCTGATGAAAGGAAGTCAGAGAACACTTTCTGCGCTTTGCTGGTCGTCAAATGCTTTCAGCTCTGATGCCATATTGGGGGGGGGGGCATATTATGACTCCTTTCAGTAGCCTTTGCAAGATCCATCACTATGGGAAATTACTGATGTGATATTTTTTCATGAAACTTGATTTCAGATGGCAAAGGACCAGAAATTAAATACACTTGAGTCCCAGATTCTTGAAATGATGTCCCAGTTGATGATGCAGTGGTATGACACTGTGGTGGGACAGTGAGGTTAGGCCATTGCACCTTACCAAAAGGTTAAATTTTTAGCCTCATTGATGGGGATGGACCAGAGACGAGCCTGTGGATGCCTGAGAGAGTGAAGAAGGAAAATAATGTGGATAACACTGGGGACTTTTTTTTTCTCTGATAAGCTGTCCTGTGCTGGAGGATAGAATCAATGCAAAATGGGGCATACCTTAAAATGGAACTTCACCTTCCTAAACCCGGCAGCCATTGTGCTTCCTTGACAGAATCAGATGCCCTTCATCACTGCCCCATTCATTTCCTTGAAACACTTTTTTTGTAAAGTGTTAACTAATTTATGCATCAGATCCCAGTGGGATCCTTGCTACAAAAAGTTAACATTTTCCTCTTGCTTTTGAGACGGGGTCTCATGTTCCTGGGGTTGGCCTCAAATGAGCTATGGAAGTGAGATGGATTTTGAGCTCAGAGCCTCCTGACTTCACATCCCACATGCTGGGGAATGTGTGTGTGTGTGTGTGTGTGTGTGTGTGCTGCTGTCCTCAGTTTTGTTTATTTCTGTTTTATCCAGTGCTGAGTACTGAACCCAGGGCATTGTATATACCACAAAGGCATACTATCAAGTGACCTCTATTCTCCAGCCTACCCCATCATGACTCCCACCCTGTCCCCACCAATAATGAGGGTCATCATGTGCAATTATTTACTAAGATTGGGTTGCCACTGTGAAACGTAAGACGAGATGATTGGACTGAACTGAAGAGGGGAAGCGGCTGCATTTGGGAAAGTTCAAATTCGTTTTCACTTATTTCTGCTCACTAATGGCCTTGAGGAAGAACTCTTCCAGTAAATACTATTTACATCATATGAAAGGAACCTCAGTCATTAGTCCTCGTATCCCCACAGAGTGCCCTCAGGCCTGACCCCTACACAGCTGCAAGTGTGGATAAATCTTCTCTATTGCAAGGTGTTTTGTTTAAGGGCCAATTCCTGTCTGCTCTGCTGCTGGGGAACATAAGAGTTTCTGAACAGTTCACAGAAAGGCAATTTAACTACTTTAAGGCAAAATACAAGATAACTGTTTCCAGTAAAACTGCATGAAGAATTCAAGGAACCAGGGTGACTTTTCTGGACTGGAATCAGGCCAGAGGAAAGGCTAATTCACCTCCATTAGGACGTTAATGGCCACAGTTTCAGGGTCACTGCCTCTCCCATTAAAATATCTCTGCTAAGGTTTCCAATGGTCCCTCCTTTTCTTCCTGGCTTAATCAGAAGGTTTTTAATAGGCCGTTTAGTTTTTTCATGTTTCGTGAGCCTTCCTTTTAAAACCTCTATGTCTCCTTTTAAATGCTCTTCACCAAATGACAAAAGACAGCCCTGGCTCCATCTAGTCACATCTTGCTGTGTTTTCTCCCCTTAGCCTCAAATACACTTTAATTGAATGAAACTCTCCTTTCGTTGTGTTCATGTTGAATAAAGAGCCCAGGACCTGACCAAGAGTAAGTTGTTTTATTAAGTGACCCTTCCAAGGGAGGGTTGGCCCGATGGTTCACTCCCAAGTTCAGAGATTAGTGAGCCTCAGAATCCTGAGAATCAGGTCACCAAGCAGATTGTAACAAGAACTTCCTGATTTAAATATAATAATGAAAAGATGCCACCCTCTCTTGAGCCACATTGAACCTGGAAATGGAATAGAATGCAAAGCCAGATTACTTTATAATTGACAGTTTTGTCTCCCAGCAGATGGCTGTAATCTCCTAAATGAGCCAAACACAGGCTCTAGGATTTTTGAGTTGCTCATGAAAACAGAGAGGACAAATATTTACCGCAATTACAGCATTTTGCAACAGCTATAGTTCCACAGCCTTTAAGCCTCCTTGATTGGGAAATACAGAATGACTCTAACACTTTACGAAAAATTTTCGGTTTAATAAATATTCAGCCAAGTCATAAGGGAACAGTTCTGTTTTCTTTAGCTTTCTTCTTAGTGTTGGAAGGATTAATGGGCTTAGGGACTATTGAGTCAAGGATCCAATTTTCCCCTTATCATTAGTGAATCTATACATCAGCCCTTTTCAGAAACATGAAGCAACATGGTGGTACAGCCCCGACCGTTGACTGTATTACCTAAATTCAGAAATATAGTACACAACTCTGGGTTCACCTAATGAGCCAGACTGCAGGGTTTTGGTTAACATTTTCATTTTCTATCCACTGTTTGTGGTAGCTTTAATCAAGAAGACCAGCCAAGGATGTACCCAGTAGTTTATATAACTAATGTCAGGTTTTTAGGAAGGAGAGGAGAAGAATAGAAGGGAGAGGAAAAGAGGAGGAGAGGAGAAGTAGAAGAGGGAGGAGAGATTGGCAAGGGGCATATTGAGTCCAACTGTCCATTAGGCAGGAGTTTTATTACCACCAATAGGAAGGCAGGGGTCTGAAGCACCGCAAAGAAATAGGTAATGGTTTCTCTACCAAATTTGGTTGGAAGTCTCAATGTGCTGTAGGCTGGGAGTGCAGATACCTAGGAAGTCCAGAGTACATTTGGAGGTAACCAGTTGGAAGAAGGCTTTTGCAGAATGATGAGTATAGCTAATAGTACATATAGGGTGTGTGGACCTACTAGAATGGAGAAGTGTCTGATCCCCTGGATGGCGTGGGAGTTGGGTGTATTATTGCCAACCCTCCCTATGTGTAGGATGTAATTACCTAGAAGGCTCTTGTCTCTGTGTATGTGACATAACAGCTGTGGGCAGCCTGACCTTGTTTTTCCCTCAGTGTTATCAGATAGCAACCATTTCCTTCATTAGCAACTCATTGTTGGCATCTGCCTGGAAGAGAGCTGTGCTTTCCCCAGATGGCTGCAAGTTTTGACTCAGCTTTAATAAGTCCCTGGGACAGAAACCAAAGTTTCCCTTGAGCTTTAGTGAAAACATCACAATGATTCCAGGAAAGGTGAGCTCTAGACCCACCCGCTTCTCCTTCAGGGTATACTGACTTTGGCAAGTCAATTACTGTTTCTTGGGCTCTTTCCTGACTTGTCAAATCCTAAACCTTTAAGATCCTTAGGATTGAGGGAGACAATGTGTGTAAGTGAGATCTAAACTTCCAATCAGTCTACACATGTAAAATTGCTAGAAGTAGCAATTCGAGGCGGCTGCTTAAAGGGTGCTATTACTGTATTAGATCTTGGCTGTTTAACCCTAATGTGATTTGTAGATACTTATCAATGAATAGTGGCAAGGAATAATACTGCATCCTTCTTTTCTATGAGATGACCTATTAATACTAAACATCAAAAATTGGTTAACACAGTTTTATTTTTGCGTCTGATGTACACAGTTCCTTTGGTTCATTTATTTATTTCATTCACTTATTTTATTCATTTTATTATTATTTTTCTGTTCCATGAACATGGAAGAAGTGCAGTGTCTGGCACTTTACTAGCAAGATCAGGGAATGCCAAAATGGGATGTGACTCAAGTCATCTTTTCTCCAGTGCTAAGATACAGAGTTGGAGTTGGAGGCTACCAACACCCAAGTCGGTTTTCCAGAATGTCAGCCCTTCACAGGCCTGGCTATGGCTATCTTTTCTACTCCATTCTCTTTCTCCAGCTCATTATGAAACAGACTGAGCTAGAGCTGGTATCCAGTAATCTCTGAGAGTTTCCATTCCCTTAATGCACAGTTGCCCTGGGAAAGGACTATAAGTCACATTGGAGACGGCTGGGAGACAGATTAATAGTGGAAAATGTTTTGGCAGTACATCAGAGTCCTTCCTCAAGGAGACTCAGCCTCCTTCTTGTGATGAGATCTGGGTTCTGTAAACTTACTCAAGTCTGAGAATGGATGGAGGGGTCCTGACTCTTTGTATAATTCACATTAGACTGTTTCACTTCACCAACCACTTTTCTGCTTATACAGACCAAATAACAATTTAGTAGGTTTCCTATTTCGCATCTGGGAACAGCATGATCAACCAGCCAGTGCTTAAATTCTATGCAAGTCACACTCTTCTGGTTGCTCCTTTGACTCTTCTATCCATTATGGTAGCTGTGCCTACCTTGCCTTTGGCATGCAATGCTGACACTTGACCCTGCTACTCCAAGGTCCAGTGACTCCCGCTGCACTTAAGTTTTCAACTCTAAAGTATAAGTCTCCATTATAAGTCATGATCTGCAGAAAATAGTCTTTACAGAACGCTTGGGGATGTTAGGGAAAGGCTCGAAATTCAATTTGTTTGTAATTCAGCAATTTGTAGGATGAGATTAGGAATTTAGTTTTTAGCAAGCCCAGTTGTGCAGCTGTGGGAGAGAGATAAGGATCTCGTTCTAGGCAGGTACAGCCACTTTCAGGTCAGACAGGCAGTGTTTAACCAGACACTCAAATCCCCCTTTTCCTTTCTCTACTTTGCCCAATGGCATTAGTGTGGAAAAGGTGTTACTGGGAAAAGTCAGTGTTCCCTTCTATAGTTTCCGAGCTATCTGAATAAAATAACTTAAAATAATTGAGTTATTATTTTAAAGTGTAAAAGAAAAACCAACAGAACTTGCAACCTGGCAGAACAGCTCCTGGCAGCTGCTGGAAAAGGGGAAGGGGTGGAAAAAAGGAAAAGGGTTCAGCATGGAAAGTGACTAAATCCAAAATCCCAAGAACTGTGGAGGGGAGGGGAATGGAGAAAAGGAGAGCCATGTCTTTTAAGGTAGGTGTGAAGGTCAAATCAAAATAAAAAATAAAAAAAAAGAAAGCAAAATGGAAAAGTTATGCTGTTTGAATTGGATCTCAAAATCAGGTGGGTGGGGTTATCAGTCAAGATCTCCAAACAACCTTATCAGATAGGGGACTTCTAAGAATTATAAGTGCATTCTTCTATTGAGAGAATAATTATTCCTCCCATCTCCTCACCACTCATCTTGAAGGGTGGTCTCAGTTCCAAGTAAGGCCCACCTGGACTGACTCTTAATTGGGGAGATGGAAGCATGTAAGGTTCTCATCTTTGCGGCAGATCCAGATTTCAGAGTGTGTCTCCACCCAGAACCAGTGGAGAAAGCAGATGCCATTTTTGGATTAGGATGAGGAAATCATTCCTTAAGGAGATTTAGCACAGCCCTGAAACATTCACCTTTTCTTAGACTGTTTTAAATCCTAAAGAGGGAAGTTGTACTATTTCCCCTTCTAATGCTATTAGGGAAACAGGAAATGGTGCCAAAAGTAGGGAGTATAAGAAGGGCTCCTCATCAATGGCCTCTAAGCCCACTAATGATTTTCTAGCCACCAAATACCATTTCTTACATGATCAAATTATTCCCACCCTCTTTTTTCCTTCATTCAGTCCAGCTTTCAGCACCAATCGTAAATCTTGTAACACAAATTATCATGGTGGAATTTTTTTTTTTTATCCATGCTATTTCCTTAGTAAAGATGAACTTACATTCCTATCCCATTCCCCCATTCCTCACTATATTTACTTGGAACACCGGTTTTAAAAATCCTAAAGCCATCTTTAAGTGTCTCTTGCTCAGATAGGCTTTCACTGACCTTACGTCATCATGGGACTACACCTGTATGGCACTTATCTCAACACTATTAACCGTCATCCCCTTCTCTCTTGACTGGTAAATTCTGTAAAATCCTGGAATCAGGAGTCTGTCCCTTGTTAAAAAAAAAAAAAAAAACTCAAAAACAAATGAAGCGAATGAAAGGTGAAGGGTTAATGAAGGGATAAATGGGGTCTAATTTGGTTGTCAAGGATGGAATCACTACGTTTTACATTAAATATTCTTGTGGGGAATGGCAGCAGGTGCACTTTAGGGTGATTATTCTTCAGTGGTGGGGAAATGTTTGATGGCAAAAGGATAGAAAAGTGCAGCCAGGGAGGCTACATGGGGGATGGCAGTGTCCAAGGAGGAGGAACTGAAGTATTAGATGTTAGGTAACAAGGTAATAAGAAACCACCCATGCCTGTCAATAAAGACGGCTGTAATTTTCTTTTCATTTTCATTAATAACACCCACTAGATAAAAATTTTGTTTTGCCTTTTGAGATTAGGTATGACCACATATTTTCTTGGATTATTAGAGAGCTAGAATTTTTAAACCTTAAGCAAAAGCTCTGAAAGATGGTGTATATCTGCAACATTCTGATTTGAATTCTTCAATGGCAATTGACCGATGAATCAAGATGGAAACTCTGAGTCTTGTTCCCTGATGGTTGGTGTTGCATCCAACAGGTAGCATGGAAAATTATTATCTTTGTGTCAGACTTCTGAAGTTTCAGGATTGGTCTTCTGGGGTGCCCTGTTTGGAGGTGCCAGATATTACTGGAAAAATTGGAGTCCTCTCTTTCTGCTCCTAGTCTCAACAAAAGAGGCTCAGAAAGAAACTTGAGTATGATTTTATTAGATTCGGAAGGAAGAACGACGGAGCAGGCAAGCTGTAAAATCCCAGTTGTTGCCTAGAAGAAGGAAATGGATAGGAGGAAGACAGCCATGTCTTATTTAGTTCTGCATGGAGGTTCCACAAGTAACCACAGGGCAAAAGAAGGTGGTTTCAGAGAAGGTGAAACAACTCAAGAATCTGAGAAAACATACTTAGTCTCTACTGGGCAAAGAAAGAAAGAAAGAAGTAGAAGAAAAAGGGTAAGTTATGATGTTCTGTATCCCTCTGGATCCAGAAGGGTGGGCAAAGTTGACAGATCTGCAGGGCAATTCCATAGTGACTGAAGTGCTTTATCTCATTAGAGGTATGATTTTATTTGGTGCAAAAATATCTTCTCTAATCTGACTTACAGACTTCTACAACTGACGGAGAAGGGAGTGAGTAGCTGAAAGAAGTTCGAACTGAAGTAAGAGAGTGTGAAAATGTTTGCTCCTGTGATTTACACACCACTACAACCAGCAGCCTGAGCTGTGCACTTCACAGCTCTAATGACTCTACTGTCTGAATGGTGCCCTTAGAGATTTATACAGCAGTCCTGGAGATGATCCATTGAAAACGTGTGTTATTGCTATTTATTGACTCCCATAAGAGATCTTGAGTAATGCAAATGCAAAACCCATGTTGACTTCTCAATATGGGCCAAGACCAGCTCATGGAGATGGTTGCTCTGATTCAGGCACTGCACAAACAGGAGAAGCAAGAACCTTTGTCAGCTGTAGACAGATTGGCATTGGCAAGATACCTAGGAAATTTCCTTGTCAAAAGAGTATGAGTTATTCAGTCAGGAGAAACACATCTAAAAGAAACCATGACCAATTAGAGAAATGCCAACAAATTATGTGGCTGTGGTTTATGTACAAATTTTGGAAGTTAGGTAAAAAGAGAAGTTTGTGAACTTAAGTCAAGATAATTTAGAAATACTTAATATTGAGTTGGCTATTTTAGGCTTTTCTTCTAGGACAAGAGTAATAGAAGGTTTGCCTTAATCATCTGAGTATTATATTTAAGTTTTATGTTGAAGTTATTAATGAGGTATTTATATCATTTAACTGATAGAAATAAGGACCAATAAAGAGAATGGAATTTTAAATATGGATTTATTTATTAGATTGAATATATCTATTAGAAAGATATTTAGCTTTTGATTTTGATTAGTTTTTATTTGAAAGATTATTACCTGGAAAATAGTAAATGAAGGTTAGTTTTTGTTAACACTGATTCCAAAGTAGGGTCATTCCATCATGGGTTCAACTTAAAAAAGTATTGATGTGGGAGGGTCTTCTGTTTTAATAAAGAAATTGCCTTGGCCAGCCCTTAGGTGGGTGGAGTAGACAGAACAAGAAAAAGGAAGTGAGGTAGATGGCTCAGAAAGTTGTAGACAGAACAGGAAAAAGGAAGTGAGGTAGATGGCTCAGAAAGTTGCCCTGCCTCTCCTCTCTGGGGAGACTGCCTTGCCTCTCCTCAGGGAGACAGATGCGATGGAGCCAGCCGCCAGATCAGACATGCTGAATATTTCCTGGTAAGACTCCACTCGAGGTGTTATACAGATTATTCGATATGGGTTAGTCAAGATGTGAGTAGAGGCTGAAACTTTTGGCCCAGGCATTGTATAAAAGAATACAATTTGTGTGTTGTTATTTCGGGTAAAGCTAGCCGGTGGTTGGGAGCCAGGCGGCAGGAAGCCGGCCTGCAGCTCCACACTACAAAGTATTTCCAATTTGAATATATCTTGAGTCATTTGGGCCTTCATTTATATCTTCGACACCTTTTAATCATGCAGATTGCCTCCATTGTAAAGGAAGTTGGTGGGTAATCTTGCAGGGTGGTAAAGCATCCCTCAGGGATTTTGAACTTTGTGGACTTGGGATGAATATAAGTTACCCAATTAATTATAATGTGAACTGTAATTCATGGAGAGTAAAGTCCAATTTAAGGATTTGGTATCCTGTTTTTAATTTTTGTCTTTTAAGGTCTACCTGGTAGTGGGATTACCATGATATAGGACCACTTCAATCATGGACAATGATTTCTAGTTAATATTTGACAGTTTGGGCATTCCTCTCAAATGCAGGCATCTAGATTAATCACATCATCAGGATTTGACTAAGACCTTTAGGCATTTTCTCATGATGGAAAAGCTGCTTTTACCCTCATGTGGCCCTGTGAGATACTGTATTTATAATCTTTTAGGCTATATCACTCAGTGTTAATAGTTTGAACTGTTCAATATTTCCTTTGCTTTGCCATCACATAGATCAAAACAGGGCTAAGAGGAATGTCCTAGCCAGGTGCCAAGGACAGCTGCTCCAAATGCAGCCTTCAGAGCAAAGAGCAGAGCAGAGAGTTCTCAATGGCCTATGAGACAGAGATGTCAAAAGAGCTGCCAGATGTTCATGTTTTCAAAACCAAAGGAGAACTACATTTGAGTTCTGGCTCATTTGAAGAGGAAGCATGATAATCATGACCTAGCCTTGGAGTGTCTCCCAAGGACACTACCAAACACACTCCTCTGATGAAGGAATATTTGTGCCAGCGGCTGTAGTCTTTCAGTCAGAGAAACTACTCTAAATCAATTATTAATATTACTAGGGAATTGAACTAAGAAATAATTTGAGATCATCAAGGTGAATTTATGTAAACAGAACTGGTTTGTTCATTTCCCGACTGCTCAGACCCAAATAATCACACAGAAACTGTATTAATTACAACACTGCTTGACTTAGGTGTATTCCTACCTATCTCTTATATCTTAAATTAACCCATTTCTATCAGTCTGTGCATCACCACAAGGCTGTGACTTAATGGAAAGATTTCACGAGTATGCTTTTCCTACAGCAGCTACATGGCATCTTCATGACTCCGCCTACTCTCTTTCTGTATCTCTGGATTTCTCACCTGACTTTGCTCTGCTAAGTCATTGGCTCAAACAGCTTTATTCATTAGCCAATGATAATAAAGCACATTCATAGCATACAGAGCAGAGTCTCACATCAGATTTAAAATCAAATACTTTTTTGGCTTAAGGTCTGGGTGACATGTAACACATGATTCAGACCAAACTTTTTTGTCAAAGCGCGATGACAAGACTGCATAGGTAGCATAGGCGTGCTAGGGTCTGGCAGGATGCATTCCCTGGACAGAGGAGATGCTTTTAAACCTTGATCGGACTAAAAGTAGCTCTGGATCTGTAATTTCAGATTTTTTTCATAGTGAGACTGATTATTTTCCAGGCTTCAAGAGTAAATGAAGTTGGGCAGTAGTAGTGTGAAGGCGTAAGTCACAAACAATCCCACACCAGTTTGGCCGTATTTTTAAAGAGGGAGAACACACCCCAATGGGCTGGTATCTCAGCAGCTATTGCCTGAAGGAACAGAAGGAGCTCCCGCAACAGTAGCGCATGCCTTTAATCCCAGAATTTGGGAGACAGAGACAGGCGAATCTTTGTGAGTTTGAGGCCAGCCTGGTCTATAAGAGCTAGTTCCAGGATAGAAAAACCCCATCTCGAAATACATATATCTGTGTGTGTGTGTGTGTGTGTGTGTGTGTGTGTGTGTGAATAAATATAACTGTTGTCCTGGAAGGCTGATTTCCATGCTTGGCTTTTTATTTGTTTTATTTTGCAACAAGGTTTCAAGTTGCCCAGAATGCACAGTGGCCTACAGCTCACTATGCAGTTGAGGATGACCTCCAACTTCTGACCCTACCCACATTTTTACGTACAGAATGCTGCAATTCTAGGTACATGCTCCACAAACCCAGTTCTCTTGTTTTTATTTTTCATTTATTTTTTAAATGAAGTGCTGGGGCTTGAACCCAGGTACTCAACCAACTGAACTATGTCCCTAGCCCATCACTAGGTTTTGCAATGATGGATTTATTATCTCGTGGGATTTTTATCAGGAGTCATGTAATTATTCTTGCTTCTATTTTTAATAGAATGGAGTAGATTTAGAAATTGTCTGCTAGCGCACAGCCAGCAATCAGTGGGTTATGATTTGAACCTAGATAAGCTGATTCAAAGCCCATGTTTTTAACTTCTACAGTTCATGGGTTTCCCACTAGTGCAAGCTCAGTGTGAATTTTATTATTAGTCTCTTTGCATTATTCCATGCATCGAAGAACTTCACTAATGTGATGCTTTAGACTGTCTGAATGATTGAGTGACCCTCAATGCAAGGATTGTTAGGTTTCTCTGAAACACCTTTCATTGATAAATCTCTCAGATGGAATGGTCGGGGAATAATAGATCAAGGCATCTGGGGAACTCATGGGAATTTACCCTTGTGATTGATGGAATGAGCTAGCTGTCACCTGCATACATAGTAAATAAAGCCAGGGAAGGCATGAGATTGCCCCCTGAAAATTGACATTGGTTTGTTCTTTTTTTTTCTTTTAGGGGAAGAATACAATCGAAATGAAGGGATCTGAGAGGAACCATAAGAATGATTGATAGAAAGATACAGAATTTGGATTAGAAAACTTGAAAAGAGATTGAAGGGTTTTACTTTTATTATATTACTATTTCTCTAAAGGATGCCAACCTCTTTTCCACAGTACAATCTACCGAGTATCTGCCAAGTGCAATAGAAAAAAATAGTAGGGATGGAGGGAGGGGAAGAGAGAGAGAGAGAGAGAGAGAGAGAGAGAGAGAGAGAGAGAGAGAGAGAACAAGATGTATTTCATGCCCTTAAGAAGCTAATGATTTAATTAATGGATTAAAATTAAAATTTAATCTTCCCTGAGCTGAAGGGCATACATAAACAGCAGGAGAACATGCCCCTTTCTCAAGGCCATCATTGCTGATTGTTTTGTACAATTTGTAAGTAGGCATTCTAAGGAGAAAAAAATTAAGTTCTTATAAACAAGAAGGGATATATAAGAGAAGGGAACGTATCAAGTTTAGGCAGGCAAAGATGCTTTTAGCATACAAGCAAAAATAAACGAAGCAAAGCACTATCTTTTATTATGTGACAGAGAGAAGCAGCTCATGATGAAACTGGCACAGAACCTTGGGGTATTAGTCAGGGTTCTCTAGAGAAATAGAACTTAGAGAATGAATGTCTCTCCAAATATAGTAAGGACATTTATCAGAATGACTTACAGGCTGTGGTCCAGCTATGAATGGAAGATTCAAGAATCCTTTAGTGGCTCAGTCCACAAGGATAGATGTCCCAGTTGGTCTTCAGTGTACGCTGGAATCCTGAAGAAGTAGGCTGTAATGTCAGTGAAGAAATAGTCTTGCTAGTGAGATAGCAGTTAGCAGGCAAGCACAAAACTTTCTTCGGTGTCCTTATATAGGCTCCCAGCAGAAGGCATAGGCCAGATTAGAGGTGGGGTTTCTCAGCTCAAATGATCTGGATTTAAGGGGTATCTTTTTCCAGTTTGAAAGATCTGGGTTAAAGGTGTGTCTTCCTTCTTCCCTCAAAGATCCCGATTAGAAGTGGGTCTTCCCACTTCAAATTAAGCAAAAATTCCTCATATTTGTGCCCTCCATTTTTGGCTTTTAATTAATTCCAGATATAGTCAAGTTTACCACCAAGAATAGCATAGTGTCACACTTGGTGTCAGATTTTCATAAGGAAACTATTTAGATAGTTTTTAACAGCAACCAAAAACCCAAACTAAACCACCCGCTGACAAACACCCACAAAAAAATTAAAAAAAAAAACAAAATAAGTCAACTTATACAGGCTCACTGAAATCCATCTTTCTCAGCTTTACAGTTTACTTTAAAAATGTACTTATTCTTGTTTCATATCTAATTTAATTGCAGACATTCTGTTGAGTTTGACATCATCAACTTTCCCAGCACAGGTATCTGAGAGTGATGAGCTGCATAAATAAGGTCCATGTAACTGGAGAAAAAAGGTTCAGAAAGAGAAAGGGAGGCATTCTTATTAAAATTCAAGAAAAGGCAGAGTGGAAACTTCTGTAGGTTTGGGTCACCATTGGAAACTGTGACCCTTTGGAGTACTTCAGAATGGGGTGGCTCATGTTGCCAGCAAAGTCCAAAGTCCTTTGGACCTGACTGTATGGTGTGGAGTTAGCTGTGTCCTTCACTCCATGGGATTTCCTGGCCCTTTACTTCCAGATGGAAAATTTTAGTAGGAAACCACATTTCTTCAGAGTCTTAGCTGTTAAGAACGTGTTAATCACTGTGGGTTTATCATTACTTCCTGTGAAAATATTTTCTCAGACTCTTCGTTTCACAGGATAGGACTCAGCTAATGTATGTTGAGTATGTTTGAATGAACATACTGACTGTAAGTGTTAGAGATTGTTTCCTAAAGAAACTTTCCTGAGTGTAAAACCAGTCCCCACAGCCCAAGGACTGCTTCAGTCCAGAATCCAGGTTTTGAATTCTACAGGTGGCCACACCCTTTGCCATTTAGAAGGGAACAAGTCATATTCTCACTCCAGTTTGGGGCAAATAATGACCAGCACATAGATTTAATGATCACTTCGAAGTGGTCAGAGAAAAAAGAGAAAAAAAAAAGATACCCTAATCCCAAAGTAATGATCTCCCTGTGAGGTTGAAGATGGAGGGAGGGTTGCTTTGATCATATGAGTGAGCTATTTATTTCATGTAGATACATTGCTCTTCCGATCTAAACACTGGGTAGCCCCAAGAGTTGGCTAAATTAGAAAGTCCTAAGTACAAAATGATAGCACCCCCACAGCATCCAAACAGGTCACATTACATGTACTTCTGCTCAAAAGAATAAAAATTCCTCATAGTGAAGTGTAGAGAATTTTAACATCCCTGGAAGGAGCACGTCATATCTGCACTGATATTTTCCCCAAATCCTTGAAGACTAAGAGTGTACATTGCCTTTTCCTAAGTGATAATTTAAAATTCCCTTGTATACTCATAACATCCTTTTCTGACTTGTATCAGTGAAATATTATGACATAGAAGGTGCTAGTGATAAGAACTAATGAAACTTTATTTGGAAAGGAAAGATGTCAAGAGACACAATGACCTTAAACTAGACATGGAAGGTGCTAGTGAATATGAGCTAATGAAACTTTATTTGGAAAGGAAGAATGTCAAGAGACATTATGACCTTAAACTAGCCAAGATTCAGTTACTACTTAGGTTTTCTTTAATAAGACAATGGTTTAAAATGAAATGTGAAAGTCATACCAATAATGATAATTACATATAATTTTAATACATGCTATTAAGTATAATAATCAATATTAATTATATTATGGGATTATTACTTTTGAAGTCAAGGGTTTATTATATATCTCAGGCTAGCCTTAACTTACTATACTTTAGCCTCAGTCTCCCAAGTATTGTAATTGCAAGTACTTGCCACCACACCTGGCCAAATAAAACTCTTCATTAACTTATCAATTCAATCATAATTTTAGGCAGGCTTTTAAATGAGGGATAATAATATTTTGAGTAGCATAAATTTGAGTACATATATAAAACATACAAATAAAATTCATTCCAAGGTTAGTGATTTAAGCCCTCAACATACCACTCAGAAGGACTATTTTATTAAAATTCAAGGGGAAAAATAACAGAAGTTTTTAAAGTTTATTTTACTAATGAAGATGCCCAAAGAGAAAAAAAATTATTTGAACTTTATTTGTTTTGTTTGTTTTATTTTATTGTTTACATTTTGTTTTGACTTCCATTTTGCCCTCTCCCCCAAAATCTCCCTAAATCAAATATGCTGATCCATCATTGCATGATAGTCAAAGAGGGAAATTGGCTTGCAGAAACACAGTTCCGCCTTCCAATGACACGGGGTGCATTCGGTGTCTCTGGTACTGATGCATTTGCTGTTTCCATTTTGATAGTAACTACATAAAATGGCCAGTATTTTCTTCACAAGGATTGGCATCAAGCAAAGTATGACATTTGGCAGGCATTAACCAAAATTAATAATAACAATAACAACAACAATAATAATGTAGTCTTTGTTGCTATTAAGAAAGAGGGGTCCAGAAGAGAATGATAGCCTGAATTCTTTTTTTTAATATTTCTTTATTTATTATGTATACAATATTCTGTCTGTATGCCTGCAGGCCAGAAAAGGGCACCAGACCCCATTACAGATGGTTGTGAGCCACCACGTGGTTGCTGGGAATTGAACTCAGGACCTTTGAAAGAGCAGTCAATGCTCTTAACCTCTGAGCCATCTCTCCAGCACTGATAGCCTGAGTTCTTAAAGGAAAACTCACTGTGGCTGTTGGGTACAAACTGCCTCCTAAACCCGTACGCACTTATTTCTTGCAAGAACAGATAACTTCACCAACAGATTGGGTCAGACATCACGGATCAGAGTTAAGCATTGATTGGATGGGTAATATTCTGCAGCTGTGTATGAAGAGAAAGAAAATTAGAGTCACCCCCCAAATACTATAGCAATGACGAGATAGCATAAGATTAGTTGCCTAATAAACACACGTTGGCATTTTTGCCTTTTTCTGCTAGGAAATGGCACATAACCCCAAATCAAGAAAACCTAATTAATTCCTACCAAAAGAAAAACTAAGCTGAAACAAAACAGAGACATCTCATGAGTACGTGCTTATTTCTTACCACGTTATAATTAGATAAATGTATTATACCAATGTCCATTCTCTTCTGAGGTCTCTTACATACACTGAGGAGGAAGATTAGCAACTGTCCATAAGGATGATGGGTTGAGATGAGAACCTAGGAATGGCCTCCCTTAAGAGAGCTGAAGAGATAATGTCCTCTGGCAGGCTGACTCACTTCTCAACTTTAGCTCCACACCTGCCAGAAAGAAATGTGCCTGGGGAAGACGAGACAGAGGTTCTTGATAACCCCCAAGTCCTCTGCTTTTTCAGTGCTCATGTGATTTCTCTCCAAACAGGCTTCTGTGATGTGTGTTTCCTTTTATAAACATGCTCACTTATACTGACTATAGGCAAAGCAGCCTTTTCACACCTTGAGGAAGAACTGGGGAATTTGCTAAGTCAGAAAAAGGGCTTGTCATGCAAGTATGAGGACTCGAGTTTGCTCCGCCAAATTCAGGTGAAAAGCAAGGTGTTGTGGCACTTGCTTGTGATCTGTGAACCTGGGAGGAGGAGATGGATGGATCCCTGCAGCTTGTTAGCAAGCTGGCCTACTCACATCACTATGTTTGGACTCAGTCAGAGACCCTGTCTCAAAGTCAAGGTAGATAGCATCCCAAGAAACCTGAAGTTAAGCTCTGTCCTTTTCACATATGCGCCCATGTGCACCTCCACACAAAACATACACAGATATGCATGCACGACATATATGCGTGTGTATACACACAAAAAGACCTAGAGGAATCATTGATGCAATCATTTCAGGCAATTAGTTATGTGGTAATGGCTTAAAAGAGGCACTGGAACTACTTTATCCAACAAATAGCCATTTGACCCTGTCTGCCTTCTAGCACATTCAACTTCCAAGTGAGAAACCATGGCTCATTACCTACGTGTCACCCAGGAAAATCAAGAACTGTAGATAAGTAGAAAGTTTTCTACTCAAATGGTTGATGTGAGTTCTAGGCCAGTTGGGGCTACAGAGTGATGTCCCATTTCAAATGAACAAGGAAAAAAAAAACAAGTAAAAGTTTTTCACCAGAGAAACCTGGGGCAGAAATCACTTTCTGGTGCCTTAGATCTGATCCAAGTAGGAAAATAGTTCCAAACTCTCCAAGGCCTTTTCACCTCTTCTTCACATGTTGACAGAAGAACAGATACAGAAAGTTCTTCTAGAACTTTAAATTAATCCCCTATAAAACTTTATTATTTTATCCATAAATGGCATGGCAGAGTTATAATTGTACGAAGGTAGCAATTGTATGAGAATTAGCAGCTGTGTAAATCTTTTAGTCTACTAAATCTCATCCCAGGAGCTACTTGGAGGCAGCTAGGGAATGTAGGATGATCTTTGCCTGAGTGGAAGCTTTACACATGACTCCATGACTGTTTTGCACACAGCCACACAGAGAGAACATTTTCCAGTAGCTCCCGTATCAAGCTTTCACTGTAAAAAGAGTCTTACTCAGTAAAATTATATAGCCAAGCCAGGCCTTCACCAGTTGAATTTTTCTTCAAAAGGTTGACCAAGGCAGTTACTTGGGGAAGACCCTGACTACATTTTTATTCATGAGCCAAAGGAAAGAGGAGCATTGATAGATGAGCCTCAGGCATTCTCAAATGCACTTGCTAAATAATAAACTTATCAATTTCTTCCAGATGAATAAATTATTAATTCTCATCAAATCTTCCAAATTGAAAAGCAAGGGAATGCAGGTGCTAAGGGGAAAAAATGACTCTCAGCAAAAATGTTTAGTATGTGGTAGTAAGGTCAAGGTTGACAAGTCATTATACAAGCTGCTTAGAGAAGAAATGCCTTTAAATAGAGGAAAAAGTGTTCAATTAAACATGGGGAAGATCTATTGCATTTTTAAACCATTCCAGTTGTAAAACAGACAAAATGCCAGAGAAGAGAGAAAGGTCCCCCACCTGGGTCATGGAGCTTGCATTGATATTGGGTTTCATATCTAGTAAGGAAATACATTCGAAAACTCTAATCTAAAGTATGTATGCCTAACTCTTTTATATAGAATGTTTTAACAACATAACCTCCAATATTTAGGTATTTCAATAACACAAGGTAAGCTTTCCATTTTGTTCAGAGCAATGGTAGGCTGTGCATTTTACTACTGTATTAAAAAAGTCTTTGCTATAATTTAATAGCATAAAATTTGAATTCTGAAAAAAATGGAAGAGAAGGCTGTGCCATGAATTAGTTTAGCAATGAGATAATTAATTTTGTTTGTCAACTTGATGAGACATAGGATTTCCATGGAAACAAATCCATGGGCTTGATTGTGAGGAATAATCTAAATTAGGTTGACCAAAGTAAAGAGATTCACCCTAAATGAGATGGCATTCCACGGGATTGTATCCTTAGCTAAATAAGAAGACAGAGCTGAGCGCAGAAACCTACTGCTCTCTTCTTCCTGACTCCAATTGCAACGCAGTCAGCTTCTTCAAGCTCTTGCCAGTATACCTTCCTTGAGGTGTGCTAAGCACAAATGATTCTTTCCTTTAGTTGTTTCTGGCAGGGTATTTTACCACAGCAACAGGACAGCTAATACAGCCAGCTAGACTACAACTGTATTGATAGACTCTGTCTAGATTATTTAGACCTTCTAAAGTCTATTGAAGTTGGATAATTTATAGAGAAAAATTTGACCTCATTCCATTTCTGTGCTTGGCACTATAGTTGATAACCCATCTCTCATCCCTCAACCTCTTCCAACAGTTTTGCTGAAACAACTGATTAACAGTTTCTTGGAGCCAAGATGAACAGAAAGCCCTTTTAACTATGAATGATCCATGCTGTGGTTGTTGGTTACTGCTTCTGGACAGAGAATTTCAGGTAGAGCAGCCATTCTTCTTGCATTTCTTCTCATTGTCATCTCTCCACTGACCAAAAGTGCTTTCTAGTGAATTTTAAAGGCTGGTGTCCTTTCCTTCCAAGATATTAAAGAGCTATTGACACATGGGGAAAAATAAGAAGTAATTGTGCTTGCCTAGGTAAAGTGCAGACAGGAAATGTCAGCGAGAACTATGTTTACTCCTCAGGCTGATGATTGACACAGTCTCCAAGAGAAGCAATAATTTCTCAGAAACGCCCATAGAAGGGAAAGAATATGATTTGTAGCATTGATGCAATGTTTGTTTAAAATTTCCAGTTTTACACAATAAGGGCAACAAAGCATGAAAAGAAAGAGCCAGTATGAGAGGTTTAAAAGGGAAAAATGAGCTTTCTCTCAAAAAGGTCTGCTATCACAAATATAAGGCAAGGACTGTGAAGAGATATCTTAGATGTTATAAAGAACTAAAATAAAGATACAGAGAAATTTTTTTTTTAAAATGGAACATGAACATTTAGGCTATAGTAGTGAGGTAATAATAATTTTTAAAGAGCAAAAATAAAATCTGGACTTGAAGTCATACACTAAGTTTCATGAAAAGATTCAGTATTTATCAGCAGATATTAGCAGACTGAAGGAAGACTCAGTGACTATGGAGATAGGCCAATGAAGAGTAATGAGTATGAAGAACATAAAAATAACTGAGAAATGGGCGGATTATAAATGATCTGTGAGAAAACATCAAGAGAAACAACATGCAACATCTCAGGAATCATAGAAGGGATGGAAAAGAAGCAGAGAAAGTATCATCAGAAATCATGTCTAAAGCCTCCTAGATGAAAAATCACAGCATTTCATGAAACTTGTATTATTCTACTTTGCATCACTCTAAGAAAAATGCCGAAAGAAATGGCTGCATTTAAGGGAGAAGGTTCAGTTTGGGCATACAGTTCTAAGAAGCCCTAGTTCAAATTTGGTGTGACAATGGCTTTGAGCTTCAGAGGTCAAGAGCAGACCATAGCCAGAGCACCACCTACATCATGTCTTAGCAGTTCTTAGGTTTGTCACAAAACACCATGACAAAAACGTAAGTTGTGAAGGAAAAATTATTTGGTTTACACTTCCACATTGCTGTTCAACACCGAAGAAAGTCAGGACAGGAACTCAAACAGGGCAAGAACGTAGAAGCAGGATCTGATGCAGAGTCCATAGGTGGGTACTGCTTACTGAGTTGTTTTACATGATGTTGTTAGCCTGCTTTCTTACAGAACCCATTATCACCAGCCCATCATTACCCAACCACAATGGAATGGACCCTTCTTCATTGATTACTAAGTAAGAAATGCCTTACAGCTGGATCAGAAGGAGATATTTTTTTTTCAATTGAGACTCCTTCCTCTCTGTTGACTCTAGCATGTGTCAAGTTGACAAAAGCCAGCAGTACATACCAGAAGCCATGAAACAAAGAAGTGACTGGAGACTGTAGTCCCCTTTGAGGGTATTCCTTCAGTGACAGGAGAGCTATTGCTTAAAAGTTTGTGTTAACATCTATAGTACCTCCTTAATAGACTCACTCAAAGGTATCCTTTGATCAACTTGAAAAAGGTAAAGAGAAGATCTTAAAATTAGCCAAAGAGAAGTGAACTTATACAAAGAGAGGAGTCATATGCAACACGGACTCTGAGACCTTTAGATTCTTCTCATAAGAAACTGGGGACACTAGAAGGCAATAAGTTGATATCTTCAAGGTTCGGAAAGGGGGAATAAAAAAGAAAATAACCAAATGTTAATTATAGCCTCAGAAGTTTCAAATTACAGAATTTTAACTTTAGACTCTTTAATATCGTATCCTAGCACCCAAAAGAAAATAGTATATACAAAAGGAATATAGAATATTCACAAAAAGAAATGCATTAAATCGTTTAATCAAAAGACAGAGTAGAAGGAATGGTTAAAATACAACTGTGTGTCATCTGCTAGTGAATTGATTTAGATTCAAAGAGACAAAAAGGTTGAAAATGAAAGGACAGATAAAGTATTTCATTCTAGTAAGGAACTGAAAGCAAGCAGTGGTTCTATTAATGTAACAAATAGATATATATGGAAATATTACTAGAAACAAATAAGGGCCATATGCGTGACTATAAAGTTCAGTGATGGCCCCACACTCAGGAGTATACGGGAAGCACAAACTGAACTAGCTCAATGGGTTATCAGAAAAAGAAAAAAGTAAAATAAAAGAGGACATGAAGTTGGAGGGTATGGAGGTAGGTGCATCTGGAAAGAGTTTCAGAGAAAAGTGGAGGTAAATATGACTGAAATACATACTATAAAATTCTCAAATGATTAATATAATATTTAGATATGCAATTATCAATATTTATATCCTTTATCACATGCCATCAAAATAAACAAGACATTCAAGAACTGAAGTAAGAATGAACAGTTCTAGCACATTTAGACATTACTCTGAATGTTCTGTTTTCTATGGAATAGAATGTGGGGCCTTGTGCAAGCATGGAGCTCTCCCACTAAACTACAGGATTTAAAGAACACAGTCTTAACCTCCCCAAGAAGAACTCACAAGGGAAATTACAAAACACATGGAGATGACTCAAAGTGAAAACACACTTCAAAACTTACAGGATATGAAGATAGTACTGTGGTATAATCTGCAAGTGCTTATAGCAACAATGAAGAATGAGCAAGCAAGCCAACAAGTTAGCAGAACAATTGTAGCAGCGAAAGTAAACTAAACCCAAAGCTAGCAAATGGCGAGAAATAATGATTAGAGAAGAGATGAATGAGGTAGGGGAAAAACCTAGAGAAAAGAAGTGCAACAAATGCCAATTCTCATATAGACCATCCTAATCAACACAGGGAATCACGTTGAGCAATCAAAACAGAGAAAAGGTTTGAGTTACTAAAGTCAGAAATAAAAAAACAGAAGTGGCACTACTCATGATTCTACCGAAATGCAGTGCTTCTAAGTGCATTTAAAATATGATATGTACAAGTTGGATAACCTTGACGGAATGAACAAATTCTTAAAAGAAAAAGACTACAGTAGCAAATCAAGAAATAGCAAGTCTGAGCAGATCTGTAAATGGCAAAGAGGCTTGATTTAGATAAAATTTCAAATGAAGAGAAGCCCTAGCTATGGTGGTTTCATTAATTCATTCCACCAAATATTTATTACTTATTTATTTATTTTGGTTTTTTAAGACAGGGTTTCTCTGTGTATGTTTGGAACCTGTCCTGGACTCGCTCTATAGATCAGGCTGGCCTCAACTTCACAGTGATCTGCCTCCCTCTGACTCTCAAGTGCTGGGATTAAAGGTGTGTGCCACCACCACCCAGCCTACCAAATATTTTCAGAAGCCATATGTTTCATCAAAGTTTCTTCTCTGACTCTTACAAAATGAAACACTCTGAACTCATTCTGTGAGGTATGCATTAGAAGGATATCAAAGGGGAAGACACTGCAAAAAAAGGAAGACTGTGGGCAGGAATCTCTTTTGAATTTCAATACAAAAATCCTCGAAGAATATAAGAAAATAAAATTCTGCAACAAGTTACATGCATTATATATTACGTCGAAATGAAATCAATTGATGGAATGCAGATTAATCAATATGATAAAACAATAAATAGGAATTTGCATTAACAAGGTCATGATTTGATGTATGTAAACATATAATGCAAAAGAAGCACTTGGCAAAAATACAAGACCCATTGATTTAAATAATACCCAGGAAGTTGATGTTTGGAGGAACCTATCCCTTCATAGTAGAAGTTACATATTAAGAACCTACTGTATCATAGTCAATGCTGAGATACTAAATTATACTCGTAGATGAGGAACAAGACAAGAATGTTTGCTTTGTTCACTTCTATCTAGCATAGTACTGAAGGTGTTAGCTGGAACAATTAGAAAATAAACAGGACTAAGCCATCCTCACTGCAAATAAAGAAGTACTGTTATTAAATAGTTTACAGTTGAATCAGGCTCATGTATTGAATACATGAAATGTTTCATATGCAATAAAAGTTCTCTTAGAATTATTAAATCATATCTGTGAAGTAAAAGGATGTAAAGAGTAAACATGCAAATTTAGTTGCATTTCTATGCACTGTGAATGAATAATCTTGAAAGGAAATCACAAAATAAGTTCTATTTACAATCAAATCGAGAAGACTGAATCCTCGAGACTGGACTGAACCCGAGCTGTGAAATAAAAGTATAACGAGAACTATAAAAGCCTGATGTATAAAACAGAGTAAACAAGTAGAAACCCATTCCATATTTATGGATTGGAAGACTTAGCCTTGTTACATTGCAGGCACTACTTACTCAATGTGACATACAAATTCACAGCAACCCCCCCACAAAATTTCAATGACTTCTTCTGTAGGTGTACAAAAGTAGTCATATAAACAAACAAACAAAAAAACTCTATCCTAAAAGTCATATGGAGTTGTAAGGGCTCTTGAGTTATCAAGTCCTGAAAATGAGCAGCCTAACAGGAGGACTCATGGTTCCTTCTTTCAAAAGCAACTTACAATAATCAAAGCAATATGATATTAATTAGTATATAACAAAAGCTCTAAACTTCTACTCCCGCACAGACTCACATACGTGCATGGAAGTAAAATTAAAAAAAAAAAACAAAAATGCTATTCTGATAAGTATTACAATATGCTAATAGTATGAATAAGTATGACCATCTTTATCTGAGGTATTTAGTAAAATCACAGGGACTAAAAGTAGAACAGGATGAGAGGAATGGAGATTTACTGTTTAAGGGTATAGAATTTTATTTGTACAAAGCTGTACTTCTCAGTTTTTGTTAACTTGACATGAACTGGTGGTGCAGGGTAGTTGATCACACCGTGAACCCTAAGATTGTATTAATGAAATAAAATCAAGTGTGGGTCAAATGGTGGAGGCAGCACCTCGTTGTTAGGAAATAGCCATAGTGAGTTACGAGCGAGTCCAGAAAAAGGATAGAGAAACACACAGGAAGTGGTGTGGAGGGAATTTAAGTTTGGCAGCTTTTTTAGTTCAGAACAGCTGAAGAAGGATTTTTTTTTCTGAGACATGAGCTGAGGAGGAAGGTTAGCAAGTTGTTCCTCAGTCTCTGAGCTAGCAGGTTTTCACTTCAGCATCTAACTTCGGAGTCTTTATTGGTAAAATCGTAACACTGAGATTTAGTTTAAAAAAACAGACTAGGGAAAAGGGAATTTCAGTTGGGGATTTTTTTCTACCAGATTTGCCTATGGACATGTCTCTGGGTCATTTTCTTGAGCAGTGATCAATGTGGGAGGGCCCAGTCGTCTGTGAATGGTGCCACCCCTGTGCAGGTTCTCCTGGATTCTGTAAGAAAGCAGGCTGAGTAAGCCATGGGGAGCAAGCCAGTGAGCAGCTTCTCTCGGGTTGCTGTATCTCTTCCTGCCCTAACTTCCCTCAGTGATGGACTATGATCACAGCAAGGTAGAAGCAAACTAGAATAAAGGTGAAAAGAATGAATACAGATGTGTACTGAGGACAGTTGTACAACCATATGAATGTGTTTAATATCACTGTACTGTAGATTTAGAAATTGTTATGATCAACATTTTATGCCATGAATAGTTCACTGCTGTTTTTTAAAGAAGGGGAAATTAGTGGCACAAGCAGCCATTTATTACAGTGTTTGTGGGTCAGGAATGAGCAGAGCTGTTGTGTATTATTCTAATTTGGTCTTGACCTCTTACATGGGCACCTATAATTTCAGTCTGCCTTTATAGGGCTCCTGGGTATTTAGTCATGGCTGCTTTGCTTTGTTTCTTACAAAGGATGTTTTATGCCTGATGAATTAGTCTTCTGCTGCTGTGGTAGAATGCCATGACAAAGGGAACCCAGAGAAGAAGGAGTTTATGTGGACTGATGGTTCTGGAGCATCGGAGCCCATGAGGGCATAGCAGCATGGCAGCGGGTGGCAGCTAAGACTCCTGGAGCAGTAAGCTGAGAGCTCAGGTCTTGAACCCCAAGTATAAAGCATATAGAGGAGGCAGGAGGGGTGGAGAGGGAGGAAACAGAGAGGCAGAAGGAAAGCAAGGAAGGGACCATGGACTGGGATGGATTAGACTTTGAAACCGCAATGCCCACCTCCCAGTGATGGATTTCTTCCAACAAATCCACACCTCCTAAATGTCCCCCAAACAGCACCACCAACTGGGGACAAAGCATTCAAGTGTAGGAGTCCATGGGGGACGTTCTCATTTAAACCACCATAGCAAATGTCACTCTTATAGAAAATTTGTATTGACTTTACCAGATCTGAGTCCAGTTAAACTTACCATGCCGATGGCTGTGAAGGAGTTCTGTAGCCCAGAAAGGAATTAGGTAAGGTGTGCCCAGAACATGAAATGCTGAAGAGAAAAATCAACAAAGGCATGATAACAACACACACTGTCACAGCTCTTAGAGGGAGTGTGAGCATGAGCATGGGACTTGGGAGTCTAAGCCCTCACTTGTTTCCAGGGTTTTCTAAAAGGTTTCATGAGAGGAGTTTGTCTTGGTGGGTTTGCAGTAAAGAGACACAAACCTTGAGAGGTCACCCTGTGACTGAGAGCTGACCCCTGTGCCATCTGCTGTTCATGGAAGTACATGGGCCACAGGCACGGCAGGGTGAGTTGCATCCAATTGTCCCAGAGAGTTTCACCCATGCAAGATAGGACACACTGAGGGGCTAGCAGCAGGTAGAGAAATGGAGACTCCTCAAATGAACCGAACATTGATTCTAAGTTATACGTGTTTGAAATGAACTCTAAAGCAACACAGGATTACTAGAATTTGCTGCAAGGGTGCAAGAGAGGTACCTCAGACACTTCCTCCTTTTCTGAGGACTGGAAGATACCAAAATAGGGGGCCTGAAAAATGATCTGAAGGATGTCCACATAAGGTCTGGCAGTTAAATTCCAGCTGACAATGGCAACGTTCTGGAATTCAGCATGGACTGTTAGCCACCTCAACACAATGGCCTCTTTGTATGGGTGGGGATTCTCTTACTGGAGTTGTTCCAGTCAAAGCCTTGGCCCTGGTGGTCTCAGCATGCTCTGCTTGGTCATCCACCCTCAACAGACCAAGTAAAGGAACACATAACTGTCAAAAGGAGAAAGAAATATATTCAGTGTTACCACACTGGGAAAGAGGAGGAAAGAAGCCCAAAATGCAACCAAGTCCAACATTTAGGATTTGGTAAGAGCTTTAGTTTGAAACAGAGGGCAGTTTTCCAGTTCTTCAGCAAGCTGTGATCCATGCCACCCGTCACCATTATTTGAGCTCCAGTCTCTCTAGCAAGGAGATGTGACAAGTGACTCAAACATCTTTTAGGAGAAACAAGTCCCTCTCCCTCATGTGACTGGCCCTGAGGCCCCAGTCTTTTCCTTTGCCTTGGATGAAACTGGGAAAATTTCTCGTTTTTTAAATGTGCTATTGTGTATTTGTTGAGGAAGCATATACCATGGTGTGTATGTGGAGGTCAGAGGCCAATTTTTGTGAAATTTGTTTTCTCTATCCACCTGTGTCTGGGTCTCAGGGATGGGACTCAGACCACCAGGTCATGTGACAAGCATCTTTACCCACCTGAGACACTTCAGCAGCTGGACATGCCAATGTTTTGAGGGGCAGGAGGAGACTTCTAATTTCACTACCCTGACAGATAAAGGAAGGGCAAAAGAGTTTTAGAATATTTGAATTTCTGCCAGGACAGCTGCAGTTCCTCACAATATGGTGGCTATCCAGACGCTCAAGTCCCTAGAGGAAAGAACCAGATGGAAACTGTCACCTCTCGTGTCCTAGCCTTAAAAGCCACATATGTCTCTGCTCTAGTGCATTCTGCAGTCACAGTAGCCTGTATTCAAGGGGTAGAGATTAAAGTTCACATTCTGATGAGAGGAATGAGAGACTCCCAGGACCTCGGAGCTATAAAGCTTGTGGCGGCTCTTTGGGGGGAGGGGTTGTTTGTTTGTTTGATTGATTTTGTGGAAAATGCAATCTACCAGAGAAGCACTCACCTTATTTTGTTTTATTTTATTTTTGAGATTATAATTTAATTACATTACATTCTTCCCTTCCTTTTCCTTCTTCCAAATCATTCCACACAACCCTCCCAACTCACCTTCAAACTCATAACCTCTTTACTCATTAATAGTTATTGCATGCATATATGTATATGTGTATATGTACATATTTCCAGATATACCTGTTTGAGACAGAATCTTTCCCTGGCCTTGGACTTGCTGATTGGGATGGACTTGCTGGACAGCAAACTCCAAGGATCCTCCTATTCCTGTCTCCCCACACTACAGGCACACCACTGTGCCCAGCTTTTCATATGGGTGCTGGTTATAAAGGTCAGGTCAACATGCTTTTGCAGAAAGCACTTTGTGGACTGGGATGCCTCCCAAGCACATAACATTCTCATACAATGCAAAGTGAAAGGAACGCAAGCAGAAAAAGAAAAAAAACAATTTCTCCTAATAAGAAACACATTCTTCTATTTGAAAATGGGGGAGGAGCATAGGTGAGTTCCGTGTCACTGAGTGAGCCATGCAGGAGTGCAATTAATGTAGTAAAAAATGTCTCTTAGACATATAAACACGGCTTAGTCAGGATCCCTACTACAGCTAAGGCTGCATCTGAAAACCAGAATTCAGTGACATCACTCACTCGAGATAACCAGACACAGCCCTACAACCCCACGATGCCTAATGAGCAATATAGAAACATAGACAAGTGCAATGCTCTGCTCTGCACATCTGGAGAGATGCCACCTTGATCTGCCCTGCAGCTGGAAATTCTTCCCCAGGATCCTGACTCTCAGATCGGAGACTTCTCTTAGAGACAGAACCTGACCTTCAGTTAAGATGTGTCACACAGCTAAGCATCCTTGGGGAGATAGGCTTAGGATTATAGTTAGGGACTCAAGGTATATGAACCTTATGTGATGCCCATCAGCAAAATAAAATACAGCTTCTGTTATAGTAACTACACACATATCTACCTTCTTGCTCATGACAAGGAATCAAAAATCAGCTTCTTTTATTAGTTGTATGTGTTTGTAGGCCAGTCACTGGTATCCTCCTTCATCATGCTCCCCCATAGACTTTGAGGCAGGGTGTCTCATTGAACCAGGAGCTTGGTTTTTTTCTTTTTTTGTTTGTTTTTGTTTTTGTTTTGGCTAGACTGTCCATACCATCCAGTAAGTCCCCAAGTTGCGTTTTTGCATACAAATACACATGCATACAAACACACACACACACACAGAGAGAGAGAGAGAGAGAGAGAGAGAGAGAGAGAGAGAGACAGAGAGGGAGAACATTATAGTATTATAGGCTTATGTCACTTGCTTTTGCATAGGTTTGAGGAATCTGAATGCAGGCCTTCATGTTCTGCAGCAGGCACTTCACCCATTGAGCCATCACCCTATTTCAGCTTTTACCCTCTTATAGGCATCTTCTTGTAAAGAAGTTGAAGGAATATCGGACACATATATGGTTGCAGTGTAGTAAGAACTCAGGCACCGAAGTCAGATGCTGACTACACTAACTATCCTATGCACCCATGAACTTCTCACTGGTGCTTCCAAAATGATAGAAAGCTACTCACAGAGAAAGGCATAGTTGCTCATTTCAGCCTTCCTGATCCCAGAAAAGCTGGAATATCCAAGGAAAAGGGTTCAGCCACACAGATGGAAGTACACGGGTCCACAGCAGAGCGAGAAAAGACCAGTGCTTTGCAAATCTCATCACTATCTCTCCACTTCCTGATTTAAAGAGAGTTGCATCTTGGGGACAGAGGCTGAGCAGGGCAAGCAATACAGTGCATCATCAGTAAAGGCAATTTATGTAAAAGGATGTTTCACCCTCAACAACGTCAATCTTATACAGAGTAGAAATGAAGAGTCACCATTGAAATCAAGTCAGCAGTTCCGCTCAATAGAAAGCGAATGTTTAGGAAAAGCTAGTGAGTTTGGCTAGTGGGCCAAGAAATTCAAAACTTCCAACTTCAAATACCCACAGAGGCAGTGTTAGTGCTGAGCACAGACTATGAACAAGCTCTGGGTTTGACTGTAAGGTACCTGTGACTACCTGTGTGACACGAGAAATAGTTATGGACATTTCTATGTTCCTTATTAAGCTGTTTCCACCAAGCTCCAAATATACCCCCTAATATCCTCTGTGGAACTGGAGCCTCCACAGGGTTTTATTTCTCCCTTGTCAGTTGTCCTCTTGTGGAGTTGTATTAATAGAGTCCATAGAAGCACAACCAAGGGGCCTTGGCAGTGGGAGAAGCGTCTGCTTGCTTGTTGCTCCTGCAACTGTTCCCAGTGGCAGGAAGCGACCCTGGAAGCAACTGCTGTTTTCTGTCTCTATTCCCCATACCAGCATAGGCTTTTTCCTATTTCCCTATCGTCAGTCTATAGGGTGCTGCCTCCTTTCCTGTGACCAACCCTCTTTCCCCTTTCCTACCCAGAGTGACAGCCCTCACTCACAGCTATGTACCCCTACCAGACCTAGGGGTACAGCTATGACCAGCCACTGTTACTTCTAAGTAACTTGGCATTTCCTCTGGGTATTCATTTTGTTTATTCAGTGTTCCCAAAACTGCACTGAGAATTCCCATGGTAGTATTTTCTGTTGAAATGTCTATCTAGCATGGTTTTGTTTTCTTTTTTTTTTTTTTTTTTTTTTTTGGTTTTTCGAGACAGGGTTTCTCTGTGGCTTTGGAGCCTGTCCTGGAACTAGCTCTTGTAGACCAGGCTGGTCTCGAACTCACAGAGATCCGCCTGCCTCTGCCTCCCGAGTGCTGGGATTAAAGGCATGTGCCACCGCCGCCCGGCATGGTTTTGTTTTCTTGAACCAACGCTATCACATTCAAACAGAAGAGAGTGATTACAAATACAAAAATGAGTTCATAGAACGCTCAACACCATGCTTGTACATAGAGTTCTGTATGTATTAGCTCTTGTTATTACTTGCTGTCTCAAAAAAGCTGAGAAAATTTGTAGGAGGAGGGAGGAGGGCCCGCTTGTTTGTCCTGGCCGCCCAGCTAGCTTAGCTCCGAAATAAAGACACAGAAGCTGTGTTAGTTAAATCACTGCTTGGCCCATTAGTTCTAACTTCTTATTGGCTAACTCTTACATATTAATTTAACCCATCTTCATTAATCTGTCTATCACCACAAGGTTGTGGCCTGTGAGCCAATTTCCAGCATGTCTATCTCTGGCGGCAGGTCCATGGTGTCTCTCTCCTCTGCTTTTTTTCCTCCCAGAATTTAGTTCCGTCATCCCCACCTATGTATGTTCTGTCTTATCAGGCCAAGGCAGTTTCTTTATTCATTAACCAATACAAGCAACACATAGAAAGAAGGACCTCCTATACCCAAAATTATCAGACAAATGAGAGACACCAAAGAGAACTAAAGAGAACTAGAAATTTCAGGAGCTATTTCAGAAGGTAAGAATAGAAATTCCTTAAGGGCGTTGATACTAGAAAGATAGAAAACAATATGGTGAAGAGATAAAAGGAGAAAAAGTTCCTGGATTTGAGCTAAATATAAACCATTAGCAGAATAACACACACACACACACACACACACACACACCACCACCACCACCACCACCACCACCACCACCACCACCACCACCACCACCACCACCACCACCACCTTGAATCTCAAGATGTTGCTCACAAATGTCAAATCATGAAGGCTGAAAGAGTAAGCACAGATGCTCTGCGAATTGTGGTGCAGTTGTAGCCTGATAAAACCCTTCTTTTCCATGACCACTAATATTTGTCTCTAGAATTTTTTTTAAAAAAATAATTTTTACTTTGGTTGTGGGCTTCTGGTTAAGTACTCTCTCCTTATGTGTGCTCATAGAAAATTTCAGTAGTATAATTATATGTATTTACTGATTATATTTTGGTGATCTATCTAAATATTTGTGCAGCTTCATCAATGCTGAGAGATTTGTCCTTTTTATCTCAATTTAACTAACTCTTCATCAACTTGCATCATGCAACAAAGCACTATAATACTAAGCTGCTTAGAAAACCTTTTATTAGATCTCATGATTCGATATTTTCATATGGAAATTGCCCAGATTCAGCTGGGGGATGGATGTTTTAGAATGATTCCATTTACATCCAGTCATATGTCTAGGATGCAGATGGAATGATTGGATGGAACAGGAGCCTTCTCCTTGTGAGACTTTATCTTCCAGGAGAAGAGCTAAGGAGTGTTTATGGTGATAGGAAGATTCCCAGCAACCAGAGATGGCAAACCACATTGGCTTTTAGGCTACTACTTACATTAGATTTTCTACGATCCCATTCATTAAACGAGCCAGTCCTAAAGTGTGTGTGGATGAAACCAACTCAAGAAAACCCATCTAACATAACAGGTACCTTACAATGAAGAGTAGCTGGACTCACACAATGGAAATAAGTGGGACCAGACCAGGTTTTCTTTTTATGTATTTCATACTAGGAGATGTTTTTAAAGCAATGAATATGTATTACTTTTGCAAATTATATTGCTTTTAAAAGTAGGAAGAAAATATACTTTTGCAGTTATGAACCTTGACTTCATTTTTGGCATTTGCATATTTCCCAACCATTGAGTCGTCGTGCCCTTGCCCTTGTTAAACACATACTTTCCCACAGTGAGACTGTAAAATGCCCACCTCCTCCCAGAAGTCTCACCTTTGTAGTTACCCTGGCATCTGACAGTTCATATGCACAGATACCATGAAAGCACGCATAGCAAAGCAAACAAGGACAAAACGCCAGTTAGAAATCTCAACTCCCTGCAGCTGTTTCTGTCCCACAAAGCGGGGGCATTATTTCACTTTAGAAGCTTGTTTAACTGGTTAACGGTATAAAAATTGAGCTTCTATTGCTACAGTTTAATTGGGCACAGTATAAAAAAGAGATAGTGGGGATTCTTCAGTAAAATTAGATAAAAGGAAGAAGATCTAAAAAGGGATATGAAAGAAAGGAAATAAAATGGGAAATAATGATTTTGAGAGACTAAATTTCCTTTAAGGATGGAAGTGTGCAACTTACCAAGCTTTTGTCTCTCTGCTGTGCTGTTTGGAAGTACTCTGCTTGGCTGTGGTGACCCTAGGAAACTACAAAAATACTTTTCCCATTGTCATCTTCTAAGATGCTCCTTCTCTCTGCTGTTCTCAGTGGAGCCTATTTGATATTCATCCTTTTAGTTTGTATCTTTAGCATATTTAGAACAAGTCTCCATATCTGCTTAGATCTGCCGGCATCTGAGGGGCACCATCCATAAACCTTTGGTTATGAAACACAAATACCTTGAATGAAAGAGACATTCAGCTTTAAATAAATACAGAATATGGTTAAAATCTCATTTAACTAAGTGGCCAATCTACCATCTTATTTTACAGACGTGGCCCCAAAGAGAAGGCTATTGAGTTTCACATTCTTTCTTCCATCTTGTGAGGTGACAAAAACAGGCGCTGTTTCAGCAAACTCGTTACTTTAGCTCTTAGGACATCAAAGACAGCTGAGCTAAGACACATTGTCATATCTTGTTCTGATCTTCCTTCTAGGTATTGTTGAAAAAATTATTGTGTGTCTCTCACTACAAAGCCAAACCATTTATGTCTTTATGCTCAGCAACACTGAATGAACATTTCAGCCTCTGTCCATTCCTTTTCAAATGAGACAGTTTCATGGCAGATAGCTGCATCTACTCTTAATCCTAAAGTTTTCAGATGGGAATAAAAGTACCGTGCGGCCCCATCAGGTTTTATGTATTCTAATGGGAGACTTAAGATGAGAAAGCTTCTGGTTCTGGACTAGGTATTGTTATGTATTTTCAACATCTGTGTTCTCAAAGAACTCAACTCATTCTGGGAAGAAAAATTAACATGGGAAAAGGAAGAAGAGGCGATGACAGCAATACAATACAAGGTTCAGAATGGGCACTAAAACTAATAACATTGTAGTATTTTTTTTTACAAATGTAAGAAAATATCTACAATTTGGGTATATTGGATGTCTTTGCAGAGTGGATCAGACTTTAGCCTTCATTTCCAGTTAGTGAAAAATCCAACCTAAAAGTATTGGCAAAAAATATGATTGCAAAAATTGCTGACTGTTCTCTGGCTGCAAGCACCATTTCTTCTCACTTTTTATATATGCATAGCTTATGCAGTCACAGTCACAGTATATTGGGTTTCGGTTGTCACAAATGCAAGGAAATACTTTTATGATTTTATAATTTAAAAATAAATGTGCTGTTTTTAATGATTGTGTTGCATTCCATTGTTTGGTTCTACTGTACGCTGCATATGTTTCCATTTATGATTCATAAAATTCCTTCTTTCTTTTTAGCTTCAGCTCACAAATCTCAAAGAGTTAAAAATTCAGACCTTCTGTGGACCATAAAGACTATACCTGATAGCTCTGTGGCTATCACCATACCATAAAATGAATAAATTGAATCAATTTACATGTGATATGGATACCACATGGAATACCCCAAGAACACTAAAGAAAGGAAATATAAGGGGCTAATGTTTAAAGAAGGCAAGAAAATATTCATGTGAAGGCAAAACTCTACCATATACACCACCATGCTGAAATACAATGAAAAAAAGAAGAGGCTGCAGAAGCTAGATCATAGAATGAGGCTTTCTGGTTAAAGTCAGCTCAAATAATCTAAGTGCTGTTTTCTAAGTGTGTTGTGGCTTACCTTCATCTAGAAAGTTCTATATAAGCTGCTAAGGGAGGGAAGCAATTAATAATCCTATCCAGTTGTTAACACCTGTGGTATTTGTAATGGTGCAACAGCAATACTCACATGTTGATAGCACCAACACCTGCCTAAGTAGACTTAAGACTTACTCACCAGGATGAAAATCATGCCTGGTTCTAGCAACCTAAAACTACCCACAGCTAGTGAGGTTATGGATCTATGAAGAGAATCTATTACTACCACTTTGGTAGCCCAGCATAATTTCTTATTTTAAATAGTATATATTCATAATTCTAAATCATATAAATTTCTACATTTTTAAATCTTATCCTCATATGTTAGTTTAGTATACACTTATCTAAATATCCATCATCCTTTATCAAAAAAGTTTCGGACTGCAGCAAGAGGAGACCATTACGGAGTTATCTGGTACAATACAAAGATTAATGGACTGTAGGAAGCCAGGCCCTGATGAGATACATGTATATCATAACATCTACCTCTGTGGCTCAAAAACCTTTGCAGGAGAGGTAGCAGAAAGATTATGAGTCAGAACACCAGGAAACCTGCTGTGAGATTACCTGCTCTGGAAATGGCTGTATAAAGAAGACCTGAAGAGTAACAATATCAATAGACATGATAATATGGAAAGGAGAAAAATATCAAGTGTCTCACCCCTGGACAAAGAACTACAAAAAAAACTAATGACTGCTAAGACAGAGAATTAGAACTAGAATCAGGGCTAAGTCCCTTGATTGGTTATCCAATACAAAGTGTTCAGCCTTATATATACAAACAACAACATATATATGTATATATGTGTGTGTTTGTGTATGTGTGTATATATCTATATCTATATATCCATCTCTCTCTATATATATGTATGTATGAATATATATATATATATATATTTGTAATAATTGAAGATAGCCAGGCTACAATTTGAAAAGGAACACATGGGAGGGGTTGAAGTAAGGAGGCATAGGAGGGGTTGGAGGGAGGAATGAGAAATGGAAAGGTGATATAATTATGTTTCAATTAAACTATAAAATAATTAATTGAAAAGGCAAGAAGATGCAGGCAGTAGCTGCCTGTCTACTGACAATGGAGATAGCTCTCAGCAGGACCATTTTCCAGCACAAACTAACAAAAGAAAGACTAGGGAAGGTGAGAAAAGGTAGATTTTTTTTCTGCCTGAAGTCCCATTGTGCTGGAGTGGACTTTGAGAAAACCCCCTAAAGATGAAAGTGCACTACAACACTGGGCTCACACTTTAAGAAAACCCGTGTCACATTTCTGCCTGTGTGAGAAAGCATCCCCCACTCAAACTGTATGTAGCATTAGGTGTGATTACCAATGGTTCAGTCACTGAACTGAATATAAGGCCACTGGGCCTGTGACACAGTAGGCAGGACCATTAGAGGAAAATGTGCAGTTTACCAAAAATCTCCCAAGTAGTGGGCATGAAATCTCAGTGGTACTGGCTTGACACAATCTTACTTTTCTTACATTTCCTTAAAAGCACAATCCAATGAGGAAAAAAAAAAACACCATTTCTATGATGTGTGTGAACACAAGCCAAAATGTTATACATGTATAATCATCAAAAGAACCATTTATTATGTTGTAAAAAGCTTTAAAATTGGCCAGTTTTACATAAGAAAAATTATTATCCTTATGTTTTCCTAGATTTATTAATGAGTATACTATTGATCATGTCTCTATAATTTTAGCTCGGTGGAGCATTTCTTCAGAGCATACTTTTAGAAGTAAGGTGCTAGTAAACAAATTCATGGTTCTTCCACTTCATATAAATATTTTAGGGGTCAGGAACAGTTCAGCAGGGAATTGATGTGGGATGTCCTTCTGTATATGTGTTGCTTTATTGCTTGATGAATAAAGCTGTTTGGGCCAATGGCTTAGCAGAGTAAAGCCAGGTGGGAAATCCGAACAGAGATAGAGAGAGTAAGCGGAGTCAGATACCATGAAGCTGCTGAAGGAGAAAGATGCCAGAACAGAACCTCACACAGTAAGTCACAGCCTTGTAACAATACACAGATTAATATAAATGAGTTAATTTAAGATGTAAGAGTTAGTTAATAAGAAGCCTGAGATACAAAGTCAAACAGTGTTGTAATTACTATATTTTCTGTGTGATTATTCAGGTCTGGGCAGCTGAGAAACAAATGAGCAGTCTTCTTCTACAAATGGTGCCCATACGTTTGGGGCTAACCAGCATAGTCAGCCATATACTTCGGGTTCGGAGGAATGCAGCTGAGAATGTGCCTGCCACTCAGCATCCCTGCGTGGGCAAGCAGCTGGATCAGGTCTGTTAGACGTGCACAGGTAGAAAAGCACGGTGGATTCCTACAGCCATACACGGAGACATTTCCAGGCCACACAGCATGCTGCATGTAAGATTTAGCTTTTACTCAGACAAAAAGGGTTTATGTGGTGCTCGGTGCTTCCCAGAGTTGGGGTGGTGAGCACAGCTCCCACCCAACTGTCCCAGAACTGGCAGTAAAAAGTACCTCTGCCACTTTCAAAGGCCAAGAGTTGTGGAGTCAGCACCTAGTGTGGTTGCAACTACACTTCTTACCATTTTAAAAGGTTCTATGTGTACTTCAGATACACAATAGGATAGATTCAGACATAAAAGACCTCTAAGCAAGACACAGTGTGTTTTTTTAAAAAAATGTATGTAGTCTTGGGTGAGAGAAGCAAAAGAGTTTAGATAGTTACGAAAAGAAAAAACAAAACAGGTTCTTTTTTAAACTTTAAAAAGAAGCTTTTATTTATTTTGTAGCATGTGCATCACAGGAAACAAAGCACAAGAAGCCAAGAACAGTCACCCAGTCACATGCAGCTTGGCTTGCCGTGTCCCTCTGGATGCTGCAAGTGTACATCCATTAGGTAACTGAGGTTACACAGTATCCCATACTTGCCCCCACATTGTGATTATTCACCATCTAAAACCCCATGTTACATGAGTATGTTGATAACCAAGAATACACCACACCATCTCAATCTGTCAGACAAAGCTGTAATCCTCTCTTCCTTGGCAACAAAAATTTCATAGAAGACAAAAATGGCAGCAGGCCTCTAGACAGAAGTACTGGAGAAGTTCCAACTAAAATCTGCATTCCCTCAATGCTCAGCTTACAGGGAAACACAAAGCAACAGAGCACACTAAGCACAGCATTCCTAAGTTTATTTTCAGATCTATATACTAAAGCGTGAAGGCATGTTCCTGCTCAATCAATGTATTCCTATGAGCACTGAAGATGCACCTATGGCAGGGGGTCTCAGGATGTCAATCTCAACAGCGCAGGGCTGCAGACCTCACTCTGTGCACCTCCTTTGGTCCCTCCACAGTCAACCTAGCAGTATGTCCAGACACGGCTCAACAATTCCATGTTCAAGAAGAACCTTTTCTGTCAAGCTATGCCTTTAACCATATCCACTCTTTTAGTTCAGATGTTGTGGAATGAACTTTGTGCACAAAACAGGTTTTTTTTAAAAAAAGTCTTTAAAGAGAGTAAAAGCAATACAAAAGACTATCTTTTAATCTTTTTTAATCTTTTAATCTCTGACAGTCATAGATTAAAGGGGTAAAGATAAATAAGCCACGAAAAGATGGAAAATATACAAAGAATCTGAATTGTGTATTTTATTGTGTTTTCTTTGAATTTTTTGACTGTTAATGGTTAACTGCATAAAGACATTTGAATCTGGGGGCTGCTAAGATAAACCAGCATATATATTTGAAAGTTATCTTGACTTCAAAATTTGAATCCAAGGATATGTTACTTTGGAGAAGAGAGTCTGCTTTTGTTTCCACAGAAGATGAGAACCTGTGAATTCCTTCCAGACTAATATTGTTTGATGGAACAAGACCTGCCACCCCCTGAAAGGTCTCAGTGAAGCCTAAAAATACTTTGCCTCAACAAACAGGAGGGAGCAGTTTGGAGACAACTATGCCCAAATTCCCAAATATAAATGTTTGTTTTCATTTAAAGAGAGATATGATGCAGAGATGATTACTTTGCTTTGATATGGATCTTGGTCTATTGATACACTGTGTATATGTATTTCCGCTTTTGTTTAAGGTATTGTGTTTGTGCCACTCATTTAAAAATGTAATGGATAATTAAGAAATACAGATTAATAGATAGTCATTTATAATAGTCAAACTTGTAATGATGGTTAGGTTTTCTAGATGTACAGAGATATATTTCAGATTGATAGGTGTTTTCAAATATTTCAAAGTCCTATAGAACATGGTATTTAGAACGTTTTAAGAACTTAGACTTTTCTTGACAGTGAGACATGTCTGCTTCTGGCAGCACCAAATACTTCAGAGAGGTTGATGGTCATTGAAGAAACTTGCTATGGAATTTGCCTTCAATACAAGCTAGCCAGTTGGACAAGAAACTGCTCTTGCCTGGACTGCTTAGTAGTGTGTTGTATGAACTGAACATTCAGGACCCACAGAAAATGTACTGCTAAACTTTTCAAAAGATGGGATGGTTTTTCAGGATTTCTGCTTCACAGAGGAAACTGCTAGACATTCTGAGGACACAGAAGAAAGCAACTGATGGACTATATCATTACAAGGCAGAACAGATCTTCAAATTTCCTGCTTCATGGAAAAGTCTGCTGGATATTATGGGCCTATAGGCTAAAGATGGATGCCCCAATGTTACAGAAGAACATTGGGTGATTGTCCAGGAGTGAGATGTCTCTGTCAATTCTTGAGTTTTGGAAGTTGCTTACTTCTAAACTACTTCTTGTTTACTTAGGTAATATTATATCCTTCTGGGGTCTTTGAACAGTTGAAGACAGATAGTTATAGTTATAGTTTTCCTTAGCTATGATAAAAAATAAATTAGATATAAAACTTTAGACTCACAAAGATAGGATAGATCATAGAGTATTTTCCTTAATTTGCCAAATGTAAATGGACTAAATATTGCAAGTATAATTCTTGCTTGATAAATGTTTTGTATATATCATTTTAATTTCCTTTTTAATTATACATAAGAGGGGAAATGATGTGAGATATCCTTCTGTATATGTGTTGCTTTATTGCTTGATGAATAAAGCTGTTTGGGTCATTGGCTTAGCAGAGTAAAGCCAGATGGGAAATCAGAACAGAGATAGAGAGAGTAAGGAGAGTCAGCTACCTTGCAGCTGCTGAAGGAGAAAGATGCCAGAACAGAACCTTACCCAGTAAGTTGCAGCCTTGTAACAATACACAGATTAATATAAATGAGTTAATTTAAGATGTAAGAGTTAGTTAATAAGAAGTCTGAGCTAATAGGCCAAACAGAGTTGTAATTATTATAGTTTCTGTGTGATTATTTAAGTCTGGGCAGCCAGGAAACAAATGAGCAGTCTCTGTCTACAGGGAATTGCACTTGTATAAGCCTTACAGACCGAGTTTGACCCCTGGGACTCACCAAAAGGTGGAAGGAATAATTAGCAATTTTTTTTACAGGAAGTCTCTACAGGTGTGGCAGCATTACTGCTATCAAGGAACTAGTTTACCTGAGTCATATCACCCTTTTTTTTTCTTTTAAAGGAAAAATCGTGATGCGATTTGATTTGCAATTTTAGCTAGAAAAAAAAAAAAAACAGAAACTCCCATCTGTTTTCCCTTTATATTTAATGAAGAAGATTATACAGTGATCAGAGGGTAGAGAATGAAAATACCTCATTAAAAAGTAAAAAAATCAAGTTAAGTAGATGATAGAGGAAACAAAAAGTTGTTTAGAATATTTGTACATATTTATGTGTATATATAGAGATATACACAGATGTATTTATTCTTCCTTACTTACACTTAGCACAATATTAAGTGTTGTTTGAATAAATTTGTGTAAACCTGATAACAGTTTGATGATTTACTTTTCTGGTGATAAGTAGGAAGTTCAAGAGGGTGAAAGGAGTTAGTTGAAGACAACTTAGTGAACGTGAGCCCCAGCATCCACATAAAAAGCTGGGCATTGTGGCACATGCTTTCAATCCCATAGTTTGCAGCAAAAGACAGGGGGATCCCTGGGGTGTGTTGGCTAATTAATGTAGCTCGACCAGTGAGCTCTAGAGTTAGTGAGTGAGTCTGTCTCAAAAATTGGATAAAGACCAGTTGGAAAAGAAACTTATGTTAATCTCTAGCCTTCTCTCTCTCACACACACACACACACACACCATACACACATACACACCACACACTCACCACACACACACACACCACACACACACCACACACACACATACACACTCCACACACACACACACACACATCACACACACACACATACACACCACACACACACACACACACACACACACACACACACACCAAGCACAGTAGCAATCATTGTCTGTGGTGTCTATCAATGTTTCTATAGAGACTTTAACCCAGCTTAGGTTTCTGTCTTTGTTACATGCCAATTGCTGGGATAAAGCCAACAAAAGCAACTTAGAAAGGGTTTGTTGTCTTCACAGTTTGAGCTACAGTCAATCAGGGTGAAGCAGTCAGAGCAGCAGGAACTTGAGGCAGCTGGTCACATTGCTTTGAATGTCAGGAAGAAGAGGTCCAGTCCAGGATCCAAGCCCAGGGAGTGATGCCCCCCACAGTGAGACCTGACCAGATTTTTCCTGCTCAGTTACCCTAACAAAGGCATGACCGGAGGTCTGTCTCCCACTTAGTTCTAGTTCTTATTCCGCTGACAACTGAGGTTATCCAACACAGCTACCCTAAATGATTTTCCAAACCTGTAGAATCTGTGCCTCATAAGCTATAGCAGATCAGATAGATGACAGGATATCAGAAATTGGTCAAATGGACTCAAGGCCAAAGCAAGATTCAACTAAGTGAGATCCACTTTAACAGAAAGTGCTACAACCATTTTTCACAGCAGGGTTGACTTCATTTTAATTCTCTTTCTAGAATTGATATTTGTTCCAGGCTAACCATCTATGATATCATTATACTGCATACAATGAATTATTCACCAAATATATCTTACAATTAGCTTCAGCAGAGTAGTTGTTTCTTCTGTCCAAACATTTTACTTTATCTATAAAGATTAAATTAATCATCTCTGCCAGCCATGAATAACTGAAAGAATTAGTTTTTAATCTCTGAAGCAGAGAAGGGGAAATTGCAGCCAACATAATACATTTTGCTGGACCAGTAACCCGTATTTCCTCTTCCATTTTAATTATTCACTTTCTTTGGCTGGAGGGATGGTAGTATGGGTCATGTCTGGTCAATGACTAACAGCTCATTGGGAGGGAGAAAATTGGACAAATATAACTAATGAAAAAAAATTTTTTTCTTGTCGTATTATTCCAGATTCTTAGTTTCATTCTTGATCAATTTTCACAATGACATTAGATACTCCTTACCTCCTTCAGGTGAGAGATTAAGCCTGAAAAAGTTAGGGGACTAATCAGAACTGGATACCAAGTCTGGGCAGCATCAACACAAAGCTTGAGAGCGGGGTTCAAGATTCTTCATATACAATCAGTCTGCTGTGTTTGAGAGCTACCCACTGAGGAAGTCTCTCACCATTGTTTGGATGGTGAGGATGATGATGATGATGATGAAATGGTAAGTAGGGTCTTTATATTAATATTAATATGCCCATGAAGTTGTTTCTGTAATTATCACCACATTAAAAAAAAGAAAGCACAGTCTCAGAAAGAAAAAAGGGTCAAAAGGAGTTATGCTCACTTCAGAACTCATAATAACTATTAGCCTCACATCATATGACTCTGCTTTAATTATAGAAAATTTTAGCCAAGTATTCCCAAGGCAAAGGTCAGTGTTGCAATGATGATTCAACATGAAATAAAATGAAACATAGTTGAATAAGAACATGTTATTTTGTTAGAATTTACCAAATGACTAGATTAAAAGTGATTTTATCGTTATTAAATTTTAAACTTTCCATAGTTTATTAAAACATTTACATAAGCACTTAACCATTTGCATGAGACCACGGGAAGGCTCAGCAGTTAATGCACTTCTTACCAAGCCTAATGACCTGAGTTCCAATGTCTGGGACATCTGTAATAGAAAGAGAGAACTGGTTCCCACAAGTTTTCTTCTAAGTGCAGCTCCTACACACACAGACAGGGGTGGGGAGACTTGCATGGAAGGACAAAAATGAATAAAAATTGGGCAAAATAAAAACTACTTTTTGAAAGAGAGAAATCTGCACATAATCATGTTCCCTAACACACAGATTTTAAAAGCAGTGGTGATTGCACAGCGGCCTCTGTCAGGACAGCTATGAATTCTTTTGGCAATTTAAAGTAGTGGGGATTGTATTTCCTGGGGAACCTCTACAAAAGCTTCCTAATCAGTGAAAACGTCTGGAAATTTCCACGTGCGCTTATTGCCATGCTTAGAAACAGCAGTGGCTCAATGCTTTCCTCTCAACTCTTTCATGTATTTTCTACTTTGGTCATCAAACACAATGGCCCTTTAGAATCACATTAGGGGAGAGGAAACTCCAGCATGGATGGTTTCTTCCTTCATTTGCCCTCACATCCTTATCTCTTGAATGATTTCCTTTAAACAAACCCTCTGCATGACAACTGACATAAATATAGGTTTTGAAAATATTGTTTGAGTTAATAAATTTGCCTATAGGAATTAATTTAAAGCAATGATGTATAATTTGAGTGAAAATTTCCCCTAAGGATATGTATTATGTATATCAGTTAACTTTTTATTGATGTGCTCAAATACCTGTCAAGATGCAGTTTAAGGGATAGGAGAGTCAGAGAAAGGGAAGGAGAGAGGGAGAGAGAGAGGGAGGGAGAGAAGGAGGGAGAGAGGAAGGGAGAGAGGAAGGGAGAGAGGGAAGGAGGGAGGGAGGGAGAGAAGGAGGGAGAGAGGAAGGGAGAGAAGGAAGGAGGGAGGGAGGGAGAGAGGAGAGAGAGAGAGAGAGAGAGAGAGAGAGAGAGAGAGAGAGAGAGAGAGAGAGAGAGTGGAGAGAGAGTTCATGTGCATGTGTGTTGAGGGATTGTTATTTGGATGTTTAGGACCACAACTTCAGAGGGTACAGTTCAGCATGGCTGGAAAGTCATGGTGGCAGATGGTGGTAAAATTGCTTGTACAATTAGGAAGTGGAGAACAAACAGGAAGTGGGACCTGACTGTCAAATCTTAAAGCCCACCCCCAGTGAGTCAATTCCTCCAGTAAAACTTCACCTCCACACTCAAACCACAACATCATAGTATCTCAAATTTATATAAAATAAAAATTTTACAAAACCTAACTATATTTCTTACTGACTCAAAATGGAGAAATAGCAACAAAAACCTGCTATACATATGTTTAATATTTTGTGTTGTGCCGGGCGGTGGTGGCGCACGCCTTTAATCCTAGCACTCGGGAGGCAGAGGCAGGCAGATCTCTGTGAGTTCGAGACCAGCCTGGTCTACAAGAGCTAGTTCCAGGACAGGCTCCAAAACCACAGAGAAACCCTATCTCGAAAAATAAATAAAAAAAAAATATTTTGTGTTGTAAGATTAGTTTGTATGTACCTGATTTTCATCAGTTGTTTGTATCTTTTAAACTTAATATCATGTCATAATATGTTGCCCAAATAATTAAAATTAAGGCAATTTTAATTATTTAATTAATACATCAATGTTAAGTAGCTGGAAAGTAATTTAAATAAATGCATCAAAGATTAATAGTTATTTAAGTTGCATTTTAAATGATGTATGTACCATAAGTTAAATGATTCTTACATTGATATATATTTAATTTTGGTTAATATAATCATACAAGCAAGTGGATATTTATTTAAACACACTTTTTATTTCTATTTATAACTATTTGTAGTTTGTATTCACATGAAGAACTGATTTCTAAAACTGTAAATATACACATTTTAAAATAAAATCTCATAAAGTGCAAAGCAAGGACTTTAGATTAAAGCACAGCAACTTAAATCTATTTATGTAAATAAACATTCACTTTCAAACAAAATCTATTTAGGGACTTCATATTGTTTCTTTTGTCTGCAAGTTTGCTTAAAGATTGCTTGCTTAAACTCAGACTGAATTATCTGAATTAATAAGACAGGCCTTTATCAAAGAGGTGATTTTTTTTTAAAATTTTATAACCACAAAACAAAGTTCATTATATAATGCTTAGCATGGGTTTATAGTATGTTCATTTTTTATCCATATTTATATCTGTATATTACTTTTGTTGTTTTTAAATTAAAGACTATTAAGTTACATTCATGCTTCAAAACCACAAAAATGTTCTTTATTAAGAGGCATTAATTTATGTTTGATGAATGTGTTATCATCTTGTTGGCCAAGGCCAGTGAAGAAGCTCACTGGAGTAAAACCAATCCACAGATTATATCATTAAGAATACCATTCTTGGATGAATTGCTTATGCAGCATATTTCCTTTACTGTTATTTTTCACTATGCATCAGATTTTTTTTTATAGAAATGATAAGTCCCTTCCTCTTGTATGACCATGAGGAAGTTTTCCAGATTGTACTTAATCCATGATTTCTGAATAATAAATAGTAACAATTGTTTCATATCAAGATAAATGTGTGTAAAGTAGCTAGCTAATCATGTGAATTGGCCTAGCTAGAAAACATGAGCTGTATTAATTTATTAATAGCCAGGATAACTCATGAAAATCTTGCAATTCTCCTTAAATGAAAGGCCCTTGAGAGTATAAATCTAAATATCTTATCGTTAATCATAAGATAATATTTTCATGTGCCAGCCAAATGCTTGGTTTGCTCTCACTAATGATTTTTTTATTCATTGCATGGAATCCATCCAGTGCCTCAGGGGAGTAAAGCTGTCAAAGAGAAGCCAATAGAAATGTCCTCACTAATGATAATAAATATAATTTCAGAATAAATGTTATGTTTAAAAAGCATAGGTTTTTACAAAAACTAAACAATAATTTTAATTTTTCCCATCATCTTTATATGTTGAGAACTGAATTAGCCATAAGTCTGTTCACGAGATGAAGCCGTTTCTTCATGCTGAGCTCTCATTTATTTGTTTTCCATTTTAAGAATTAGTTTTAATTCAACAACTCTACCCGTGACTTAATTCTAGTTATAGTCTTCCTTATTTAAGTTTTCTATTTGTTTTCTAGAGGTAACTATCTTTCTCTCAAATTTTGTTTAAGGTTATAATTTGGAACTTTGACACATAAGAAGACTTGCTCCTTGTATAGGACTTTATCCTTGTATAGGATAACGATCTCTGGGTCATAGCAATACTGTTAGGTGTTCAACCACATGAAGTAATGCAAAACCCTTTGTATGAATGAGTACTGAGTAAGTGGCCCTGCAATTCTGCTCTAGTATTATTGAACACTTTCCCTTATTTTTCTTTTTATCAATTAACTGGAATTAGTTATGCCCCCATCTGGTCTTGACTTGCTTTTCCAACATACCTAATGATGTGGGTTTCCCTCTATATGCTGTGAATATGTTTTATTACCATTGGATAATAAAGAAGCTGCTTTGGTCTATGGCAGGGAAGAATAGAGCTAGGCAGGAAAAATAAAGTGAATGCAGAGAGAAAGAAGGAAGTGTCAGGCAAATGCCATCTAGCAGTCATTTAAGATGTAAGAGTTAGTTAATAAGAAGCCTGAGCAAATAGGCCAAAGAATAGGTATTAATATTAAGCCTCACAGTGGTTATTTCATAAGCAACTGAAGGAGCTAGACCAGGTGGATGGAAAGCAGTCTGTCCAGAGGGACCAGCAGAATGGAGAATATTTGTAGGCATAACCTAATGTGGCTAAGCACATTTATTAGCTAAATATGTCTACCTCCATGTTTTCTCCCAGTTTTCCATTGCCATGCTTGTCTTTTCTATGAATTAGCACTGTTTTATACAATTACACACACACACACACACACACACACACATATATATATACTTGTATGTACATATTTACATATATATTATCATAATCCTTTGCAGGCTATAAAAGGCACATAAAGAAGGAATCTTGCTCTCTCTTTGCCTGCTTCCTCTTGCTCTCACTAGCAAGTCCATTCCTTCATTGGCATTAGAGCCTACTTAAATCAATAACTATAAGAGGCCATCCTGTTGGTAATAGAGAAGGCAGAGGAATTCCAGACTGTAGAGGGCCCATTGGTTGAATTACCTTGTTGACAGTGCTTAGATCTGGCACCATTCTCCATTTACAAGATTTCTTTCTAACAACAAATGTAAGAGAATTCCAAGGGCTGGTTGATTCTTCAATGTAATGAGCATCTAGTTTCTCCTGTACCAGCTGTTCTAAAGCCTGCAGTTTGTCTTCTGTTAATGGCCACTGTTTAACCCATATGGGTTTCTCAGTTAACCATTTTAAAGGTAGGGCTATTGGTACCTCTAAAGGTTTGCTAGTTGCTTTGGGTTCCTGTACAGCCTGAATGGCTGGTGACCTTTGTGTATAGTGCCCTATAATATCCTTCCCAGAATTATGAATTTCTGGGATTACAAGAATGTTAATCTGGGTATTCCATTGCTGCAGCAGGTCATGACCCCATAAATTCACTGCAATAGTAGCCACATATGGTCTCAGCCTTCTTCTCTGTCCTTCTGGTCCTATGCATTCAACCCATCTCATGCTTTGTTTCACTTGGATGTCAAGATTCTGGAGTAATGATACTCACATCTGCACCTGTGTCTATCAAACCCACAATTACAATTCCATTTTTATATACTTTAGCTTTTGTCTTTGATAATTTATATGTCTGCAAAAATATATTCATCCTCCATGTTTATTCCACCATCCAGAGCAGTATGGTTTTTACAGATGGCTCTGGATTTTTTAATTTTCCTGGTGAGACATGTCCTCCACAGTGACTGGAAATAACTGGACCACTTTTGACTTGGGGGCCTGCAATGAATCCCCCAAAGAGTTTTCTGATGCTATTATGGTGCCTTGTCTGTCTTTATTGGTCCAGTGTCAGCCTTTGCCATACCTTCTGCATAATCCAGAAAATTGATGCCTTTTATTTTTGTCACTCCTAGAGGAAATATTCCTAGGAATTCCTTGTCTACAATCCCTTCTCAGATGTCCTATTCTACCACTTAAAACATTTGGTATTTTGATGTCTCCTCATACCTTTGGAAATTGCTTCTCCTACCTAAGATTCATTATGATAGTCAAATGTCCCAATGTTCCAATGTTCATTGCATGCAGGATCCATTCATCCATTGGTGCTGATTTAACCCCCAAGTATCTTTTTTTTTTTTTTTTTTTTTTTTTTGGTTTTTCGAGACAGGGTTTCCCTGTAGTTTCTAGAGCCTGTCCTGGAACTAGCTCTTGTAGACCAGGCTGGCCTCGAACTCAGATATCCGCCTGCCTCTGCCTCCCGAGTGCTGGGATTAAAGACGTGCGCCACAACCGCCTGGCCCCAAGTATCTTTTTGCATTCTAAGTTGGCATTTTCAAAAGCCAGAGATTCAATAAGTACTCATCTAACATCAGGGTCTCTTACTCCTGTTTGTACAGCCTTAGTTAATCTTTGTGAAAAGTTACTAAAGGAATCTTTCTGGCCCTGTTTAACCCTGGTATATTATTCAATTCATTTTTCTATTTCTTGAATCCTGTCCCAAGCATTTAAGGCTGCTTTGTGGCATAAGGAAAAGATTTGTTCATTGTAAAGAGCTTGAGCCTGTGGGTCAGCATAAGTGTGCTCATCACAAATTTGATCTTGGGAAATCTCAAGTCCTTTTACTTTTCCCTGTTGTTCTAAAATTTTTTCCTCTTGCCTGAATTAACATTCCACATCAATTGAGGCCCATCATCCAGGACTTCTGAAACTAACTGAAGCCAGTCATGTGGCATGGCCTTAATGCTAGAAGCCCATGTTTTTACCATCTCCCTAACAAATGGGGAATGCAAGTCTTAAATTACTACTGCTTGCTTAATTTCTTTTAGATCATTCATTAATATAGGTATTAATCTACCTTCTTTAGATCCTTTTGGGCCTTTAGAACTTGATGCTTTGTCAGAGTAGATTACAGGGTAGGAAGATAAAACCCTGGGTAACTCATCTCTGACAGGTATTGGCAATGTTAAATCCTGTCCTTGTAACTTTTTTCCCTGTTCATCAGCTCTAATAATTTCTTCAATCATTTCAAATCTTTTTACTACTGTCTTTTTGAAAGCCTAAATATCCTGGCCTGTATATATTTCTAGTGATTTCATTGAGGCACCTAGCCTCTGGTTCTCATTCTGCACATGTGATTTCAAGGTCTGAAGTTTTTCCTTTAAAGATAACATCTCATCCTTGGACATTACTTGAATAGCATGCAGATTTCCTTCCTGGAGAGATACTCTATCTGGTAACCTATCATAACTTTCTAATGAATTTTGATTGTCAAATTCAACAGTATAAATTCTTTCAGATAATTTCTCAGTACTCTTAGACATGGATTCAATTTTGTCTTTCAAATTAATGTTATCCTTTTCAATAGTATTAATTTTTTTCAGGTAACTTTTGATTTTTAATGGTATTAATTCTGTCACCACGCTGTTTGTTATTAGTCTGTAAAGACTGTATCATTTCTAAAAGTGCCTCATTCTTGGATGTTATCAAACCATATTCTTAACGATATAATATAAAGAAAAAACCTGTGTCCCAATATTCAATAAATGGATGTATCACAATAGCCATATAAGCCTTGAAGAATACAATCCATAGTATTAGCAAAAAGGTTACTAAAATTCTCTATGGTAATGTTGTCTGCCATTATATAACTTTCAAGTTTGTTGATTTATTAATTAATAAAATATTTACCTGTGTTATGAGGTCCAGTAAATTGTTTTATGTGTAATAATTTTTATGTGTAATAATTTTTATTGTCCAACAGGAATCGTGGTTGCAGAGTTGCGACAAGCAGCAGCACAACCGGTGGTGCCATGAACAGTCCTGAGCAGCTTTGGTTTTGTTGCCTGGGTGCTGGTTAAATACTGACAAATATGCTTTGCTTGACAAATTAACAGCAACTAAATCAATTCTGTACACAAAGAAAGGAGCCTAGAACTAAGGAGCAGGGGCTCACAAACCGGAATCTGTGCAAGTCACCACGTGGCAGGGAGTACGGCAGTGTATGTGTGTGTGTGGCGGGGGGGGGGGGGAGCATGTAAGCAAACTTGGGAAATTTCTAAGTCACGGTGTGCACTTAGCTCCACTGTGGTGGGGGTTTTACAAATAAACACTTAGTAGGTGAAAGTGAGCCAAGTTGTCAGGGGTGGGAGACTTTCTGGGCTGTGCACCGGTTTTTTTTTTTTTGGAGATTCAAATGAGATTTTAATTCTAATAGCATTAATTTTTCTCTTCAAAATTCTTCATTAAACATAGCCTTAAGTACCCCATACATCCCAGACAGAAGCAACTACTGGTTTTCAAGTGTAGAGCTTTGCGTTGGCAATGTGTCTTCCACTTTTGGTATCGTTTGTACCTTTTAGGCCAGTCCACCTGGTAGGTTTGGTCCATGTGGGCACCAGATGAAGATGAACTCTAAAAAGAAATCCCACATTAGCTCAGAATTGAGTATAATAAAGGGTTATTTATTTAGTGGTAGACTCACAGATCACAGTCCTCTGCTTGAATGGGGAACAGCAACCAAATTCCACAGCCAGGAGAGAGAGAGAGAGAACGTGTGCTTTACGTAGGCATTTATAGTATAAGAAGCCACGCCCAAGTGGACTGGTAACTTAAAGGCTACCGGCTGTAGGATTTCCTACAGCATTGCTTGTCAACTTGGCTACATCTGGAATTAACAGAAATGCCTGGGCATAGGTGTGATAGACTTTTTCTTAATTAAACCATTTAAAGTAGAATGACCCACTTATAATCCAGATTTTTGATGTGGGAAGATGTACCTTTCTTCCAGATATTTTTGAGGTGGGAAGAATCACCTTTAATCTGAACTATACCTTCTGGTGGCAGCCTATATAAAGGACATAGAAGAAGGAAGCTTGCTTTTTCTTTGCCTGTTTGATCTCACTATTGCTGATAAGTCTATTTCTTCACTTGCATTAGAGCCTGCTTCTTCAGGATTCTGGCATATACTCAAGACCAGCTAAGACATTCAGCAATGTGAACTCAATAGCTACTGGATTCTTGTATGCTCTATTGGTAGATAGTCATTGTTGGACTGGTAAGCAACTCTAATAAATCCTCACATATATATTTAGATTCATTCTCTCAGTTCTATTCCTCTGGAACACTGACTGACAATATAAACCAGTTAAAAAAATCCCCAAGACTAGAGTACTGCAATATCTTCAAACTTCAATAAGACACAGCGATATATATTTATTTAACCCATTATTATTGTATGCTAGTGTTCAAATTCAAGGCAAGCCCTCTGTCACTGATTTATGGCCTCAGCCCCAAGAGTCTACCACGGTATGCTGAAAGAATAAGGCCAATCAAAGTAGAATAGAAAACATACTGTTGTATTGAAGCAAACAAAGAAAAGCTGTGTTAAAACAGAGCCTGCTAATACCACTGGAAACCATTTCTTTCTTGTTTGGGGTTAGAACTGGAGCAGCACACCACTTTTCTTGTGGCTTTACTGATGTCTGCCATCTAATGCCATAGCTCCTCTCCAGCTTAGGCTTCCCACCAGCAAGCACCGTGCATGGCACTGAGTTCTGTTGTGAGTTTCTGATCTTCTCCTTGAGTCTCTTTCTGTCCCTCTTCCCTCCTGAGTTAGCTGTTTCACTACTTTGCATGGCCTTCCCTAGAGACTGCAGCAGGGCAATCAAAGGCAAGCAGCACAAACCCGGCAGTTTTATAACAATTTGTAGCTCTTATAAAACCATTTCTCCAAGGGAGGAGAGTTTAATGAATTGTTTCCATAAGAGTTTGGGATTATCTGTGGTTTTTAATTATTCCTACTATCAAGATTGTTTCTGCCCTAGACTCAAGACTTGCCTATGTGGTTTGGATAGGCTCTTGATGCGCTGAGTAATTAAAGGCACGATTGATCATTGAGTCTCTAACTTTATATGCACTGATCTCCTTTTATTAGGCATCTACTCGCATCTAATGCAGAGTGCCAATTCTTCAGTCAAAATCATATTACTTTACTTTGCTCTAAACATTAGCGGCATTCTTTAAGTGAGAGATCCATGGCTCAAAGACTATGTACATTAACTAACCTAAAGCTAACCCTTTAAAAGATGAGAAAGCAAAATGTATGTTTAACTTGTTTTACTTTCAATAGAATGTGAGTTAAAGAAAAAGTCGAGAGCATTTGTTTATAAATGCCAATAATCTGCATTCAGATGTCACTACTTTGTAGGAGGGTGTGCTGCAATAGGCTGTTCTTTCACTCTTTCATTATTATTCATGAAATACTATCACCCCGTCATAAAAATACAGAATAAATGCCCCTAAATTACGATGACAGTAGAGTGAGCAAGGGACAGACGGACAGAATCAGCAATTATCCCTCCAAGGCAGTGATCCCCTAGTATGCCAAGTTTTAGTGCCCAACCTCACAGTTCTTTCTTAAGGAAGCTGATTAAAGAAAGCAGATGGGAAAGAGAAGGAAAAGTTCATCAAAGCAAAACAAGAACTTTATTGGAGTGATTCAGAGGACTAAGCCTGAAAGCATCAAGACAGAACACAGAATGTCACCAAGGGGCTCTTAGCTCTCAGCAAATTATAGAGGAGGGAAACCTTCTATCCCAAAAGTAAGCTATGCTGAACAACAATAATGAACAGTGCTAGAAATTCCTCCATGGGGCATTCTACAAGGGCTACATTAAAATTCAGGAACGTTGGGCTACGGGGATATTTCAATAGGTAAAGTGTTTGCCTTACAAGCACAAAGACCTGAATTTGACCCCCAGGTTCCACAGAAAAAGCATGGCCCAGTAACATGTACTTGTAACCCCAGTATTGGGATGGGTTTGGAAACTAAATTCAGGATAATGGATGTGGTCCTGTATTTGGCATACTGTCTCAACACAAGTACAGTGGAGTAGCAAAACCTACCATGAAATACAGACAGCTCTCATGATTCTCTACTGGTAGAAAACTGAAGCTCCCTGTAAACACCTCTGCTATTTTATTTTATTTTATTTTATTTTATTTTATTTTTTTATTTCTTTTCTTCAATAGGTTCTGCACAGTTAGCAGAGATAGCCATATGACCACGTGGATGAGAAAATCTGAAGTTACTGAAGGTTTGAGGTAAATTTAAAAAAAAAAGTGTAAAACTAATATCCCATTTTACATTCGGACTAATGAAGAAAACATAAATAGACTGTTTTTCATGAAAATAAAGACAGTATAAATCTGTTATATGATTTTTTAAAAATTAGACTTTATTTTCGCATATTTTTGTTTTTCTATTTCTTATTAATTATGTCATTACTTTTGAGATTATAATATTTTTATATATTTTTTAAAGGACCATTCAAAGCAATCTCCATTTTGGCATTTCATACACACTTTGTTTATGCAATTCTCTTCATTATTGTTCTCCCCAGCTCTCCTACCCTGTATCTTCTTGTCCCCTTCCCCCCAAATAGTCACCTTTTTCATATTACATATGTTTGATTACCTTTTCCCTCTGTCCTCCACTCTCTCCAGTCCTCTTTTGCCCTGCTCATGGTTCCCTTTCTAGTTTCATGACTTACAATTTCTGGCAATTGTCACATTTTTTTCCTTATAGCTGAATAAAATTCCATATGTACAAGTGCCACATTTTTTAATCCATTCTTCTGTAAATAGATAGCGAGTCTCATTACATTTCTTAGCTGCTGTGGATAATGCTGCAGTAAGCACGGATGGTCAAGTATCTCTTGGTAGGACTTCACGTCCAAATCTCAATCCCTGGAAGTGACTCAGTTAAGTGGAGTTGACTTAACTTTGCATGGAGGCAGCTATCTTTTCTGTTTTCCATGAACTTGGAAAGTATCCTCCCGTTTACTCATTGCTATTCTAGCTTTCCATTCCCCGTGTTCTTTAAAATGAAGGAAGTGATTCAATGGCGTAACACCCAATTCTTTAGCCATTTATCTGGAAAACACTCAGTGCGTAATTAGTTATTCTGTCTGTGTCAAAGAGGGAGTGACTAATGATGTTCTTAAGACAGTCATTTCTCTCTCTTTTGGTATCATCACACTATTTTAGGGAGGCAAGAAAACAATTAAGCTGATAATGGTAGCAGTCTTACCTTTCTGCTCATGCAGCCCACTGCGCACTTAAGTGACTTGGCTCAGACCTCTTTTCATGCATTTTCCTCTGAGGTGGCCCAGAGTGGTAGGGATGAGACGCTCCGTGGGTTTTGATATACACTGCCATCAAGTGTAGATCAAGCAAAGCTGAACCACTTACGGTCACTAATTAAGTTTAATTGAGAACATATTTCTCGGCCTTGTGAATACATTAACTAAAACCTTGATGACATTTTGGAGGGAAAGTAAAACATGGGTATATCAAAGTATTTCATGGAGAAATAATACACCTTTCTTCTCTTCAAAGGAGGTAGGTCATTTACAGGTCTAGCTACTACTGAGTCCAGGTCCCAGACTAAAGTGTTGATTTTTATATGATATGAAGAATGAACAATAATGTTGCAGTTGCTACCTCTGGGATGCAATCCATACATCCACGTGGCTGAAGCACGATTAATAAAAACTCGGGGTTAAAAATTGGGGTTCAACCTGAAGATCTGAAAAGCAAAACAGCCAGCCACTGGCTCTTACCTTGACCTCATTCTGAAATGGCAATTCTGCCTTCTGGAATCTTAGAATGAGATTGCATCTGAGAGTTGTCTTGCCCTATTTTATATTCCTTTCTAGGGCTGGAATCAAAAGTGTGCACCACTGGGATTAAAGGCATGCACCATTGGATTTCTTTTTTTTTTTTTTTCTCATGGTTTATTTTTTTTATATTTAAAAATTTCCATCTCCTTCCCTCCTCTTCCCCCCTCCCTCCCCTCCTTCTCCCCCTTCTCTCCCCTCCTTCTCCCCCTTCCCTCCCCTCCCCTCCACCCATACCTCCCCTCCCTCCCTCTCAAGGCCAAGGAGCCATCAGGGTTCCCCACTCTATGCTAAGACCAAGGTCCTCCCAACTCCCCCCAGGTCCAGGAAGGTGATGACCAAGCTGAGAAGGCTCCCACAGAGCCCGTCCATGAAGAACAATCAGAGCCCAGAGCCATTGTCCTTTGCTTCTCAGTCAGCCCCCGCTGTTGGCCACACTCAGAGAGACGGGTTTGGTCGCATGATCCATCAGTCCCATTCCAACTGGAGTTGGTGATCTCCCATTAGTTCTGTCCCACCGTTTCCATGAGTGAACGCACCCCTCTCGTTCCTGACTTTCTCCCTCATGTTCTCGCTCCTCCTGCTCCTCATCGGGACTATGCAACTTGGGCGGCTACTGGGATTAAAGGTGTGTGTTACCATAATCTGGTCTGTAACGGTGACCGGCGGGACTCTTTTACGCTCAGATTTTCAGGAAGTCTTTATTTATTAAAAATACATTTGAAATACCACTACATGTGACAGGTCGTGCCTTTTTATTGTTTTTAAAGGTAGGATCTTTATTGTGTGGAACTTATTTTAGTTGTATTTTCTTCCCCATGATCATGGGGAAATTATAAAGGAGAACTCTAGACAGGGTGCAACATCCCATGCTGTTAAAGGGCAAACGCATGCCTGGAATCATTCACCTTTACATATCAAAAACAAAGAAACCCACAGTGCCCATCAGACAAAATTATTGGGGTGACCCTGTTTTCCACCTATGTGGAAGGTCTGAACTGTCTGTTGTTGCTCTTACACAGCAAGTAACACAGCTATTGATCCTGTCGCTGGCCTGGCGACGAAGACGACAACACCCTGCTCTAGCTTTCTTTCTAAGAAGTAACCATCAACAATAACAATAACAATTGCAAAGGAGACAGTGGGGGGGATCCATCTTTTTTGGAATATGAGGTATATGAGGTACCCGGCTTTCTTTTCCTGCACATGTTTATGTATTTTGTCTTTTGGAGTCAGTTCTGTAAAATTCACAGCATGAAACTCTACAAACTGTTGGCGATCACATGCTCATAAACATACATTCACTAATCAAACATACCAGTAACCACTAAGCTGTTCACCTTTTAGAACAGCGGAGGTTGCAGATTAACAATGAAAAGTCTTAAGTGAAAGCCATCACCCTCAAGAACTGCCTTCAGCTAACACTGGCCATGATTTGGTCCCAAATTTTATTTTATCAATCTTGTCTTCATTCATGTGGCTAATCAAATTTTTGGTTGGAAATAAGGGTCTGATTACCCTATCACACCATTGTGCCTTTCACACACTGGCGCCTGTGACTGGATATCTCTTCCTCTAGTACTAATCACTCTGGTTTCAGAGATCCTTGTGGTAATGTCATTTCCTGGTTTTATTGCTCTTCAGACATTCTGACTCATTAGTCACACATTCCTTTCGGCTTTTTTCCCATCTCTCTATCTGTAATTCATTCATATTGCCTTGAAGCATTGTTGTACAGTTTCTATGCATCATTATGAATTCTTTCTATTGTGGTTCAACTTTCTAAAAGTTTTTTTAAAATCACATCTCTGCCACTAAATTCCAAGTACCCTTGAAGGAGGAACTGTGGTCTTCAGAGTCTTCTCAAGGCCAAACATGTAGCAGGTACTTATTCCTGTAGACTTTGGGCATTAATGTCTAGATAAATCTGGTCACACTCTTCAGACAAGATCCCACCTTCCTCTCTCTCAAACAGAATACAAAGGAGAAAAGAAAATGTTTGATAAAGTCTGGAAAATACAGTATCTTTTATTCTCTCTGACAAGACTATAAGGGCCACAGAGTTCTAACCCAGCACTGCCCCCCAAAGGATATCATCACTGCATTTCAGACTCCAGGAGAGGTAATATTCTGCTAAAACCAAGGCAATACACAGAAAAGAGAAGGCCAACATGGCATATATTCTCTCAATGGCAACATTAAAAGCCAGAAGAACTAAAAAAACAAAAAAACCAAAAAAAAACCCAGAAAACTATTATTAACAGAGAAAATGATTTTTTTAAAACTAGAATTCTGCACTTGAACAAAGCCGCCAGTCATTTGGATCGAGATGTTTTTAGAGATGTATAAAAGCCTAGAAATTACATTCAAGAAAAATGCATTCTATTATCCTGTATTTGAGAGGACACTTTTGGCAACAAAGGGATGAAATAAGAAAGAGAAAAACATTAACCCAAGAAAACAAGAAATGTATCAGAGAAGAAAATGAAGGAAATGCGAAGTTGGGCACAAGTGATGCTAGATGAGAAGGTGGAGGAAATGAATACAAGTCGGAGGAAGTAGAGAACTCTATCAGAGGCATCTTTGAGGATTAATCAAATTAGACCATTCGGCATAGTTAGCAATGTAAAACCCTATCTTCACAGGAAATTTCAATTAATTAATGAGAATCCAAATAAATTCAAGAAAATGGGAGAAAAAGCTATTATTCATTCCAGGAACCGAAAAGCACCCAAAAGTTAGTACAGATGAAACGATGAATATCACACACTGCTTTTTCCACCAAAGGTTGATATTTGCACTATAGCAATCAGAAAAGTACCAAAAATATGTGTTTGATCATACTATGTTAAAAAAAAAAACTATCATGAAGAAATAGAAGGAAAAGAACAGAGTAAGAGACACAATCATGCTCTGTATTATGAAATCGGTTAATAATACTTGAAATCAGTAGTTCAGAGGATAGGTGCATGCTCCGCTCAGAAAAGGAGAGCAGACATGCAGAAGAAACAGCTCAGAGAGAATGCGGTGGCCCCTGACAAGCAGGATGAGAGGAGAGCTTAGGAAAGTGCAGTGTGTGGGGGAGGAGTTTACACTTGATAGGAAGTTTGATTTGTCCTAATCTATGTGCATGTATTGGTCTGATAAAACTTGAAATAAATGAGAAAGGCGAACATATTCTTGGACTCAAACAACATATGGCTGGTGGACTTAAAAGGCCAGTGACAGATCATCACGCCATTCTTCTCTCCTCGGTGGGGAAGTAAGAAGAAAAAAAATTCCCTGTGTAATCTGACAGTGCAAGTAGTTTGAAGGTTTTCTTAAACATGCCCCACTTCAAAAAAGGTTTGAAGAAAAGAATGTCCTGATCTTAGGTCTGAATGAAATGGCATAAATAAGTAGCCTTTAGAATCCACAACAATAATTTAGTCTAGTTGGCCACTACACAATGTCAGATTAATCACCTACCTCTGAGTTTTCTCAGGTACAAAATAATTACAGTAAGGCCTATATCACAAGCCTTTCTAGGATTAATATTCTGACCATTGCTATGAAATCAGAGTTGTTAGGCCTGGAGAAGTGACTTAGTATTTAAGAGCATTGGCTGCTTGCTCTTCCAGAGGACCTCGGTTCAAGTCCTAGGACCAACATCATAACTCACACTGTCTCTACCTTCAGTAGGGGATATGAACCCCTCTTCTGACTTCCATGGGCACTGAAAAAATGTGGTGCATAGACATATACACAAGCAAATTCATCCATAGAGACATAAAAAATAAGTTTTTTTTTTTTTTTTTTGGTTTTTCGAGGAGAGATGGCTCAGCCGTTAAAGGCTAGGCTCACAACCAAAAATATAAAAAATAAGTTTTTAAAAAGACTCTTGGCACTGTTAATACTGTTATGGAGAGTGACCCTGGATCTTGGCACTGTTAATACTATTATGGAGAGTGACCCTGGATTTACCATGTTTTTAAGTTCTGTTGCATTAAAAAAGGATCCAGTTCTAAGCCTATAACTTACTGGAAATGTAACCTTAGACTGAATTCCCTCAGCTGTGACAAGACTGGAAAAAGTGCTGAGCTCAGAGGATATTAACGAGGAGTGAAGGAGAGGCCTTTAAGGCAAAGAGTCTGGTAAACACTAACATTTAATCCACTGTGCTCCTAGTAAGCCCCTAGTAAGCCCGCTCCCCTTTGTACCCTATCCATAGTATCCAGGTAATCCACCAGAGACTCTCAGTTTTCAAACTCTAGACAAATACAGACCCCACAGTTAGGTTTTTAACTATGCTTTCATGTGTGTGTTTGTGGATGGTGGGACGCACTATCTTGGAAGAAGAAAGGAGATAGAAAGGAAAAATGAAAGTCGGATGGCTTCTTTGTTTTGAAACACTGTTCAGGTTGATGGATGCACAATTTAACAATGGCTGAGCCAGACTTCTCAAAAGTAGTACTCAAAAGGGGGTGGAAAGTTGGGGATGAGGGGCTGGAGAGGTGGCTCAGCAGTTAAGAGCATTGGCTGTTCTTGCAGAGGTCCTGAGTTCAATTCCCAGCAACCACATGGTGGTTCACAACCATCTGTAATGAGATCTAGTGCCCTCTTCTGGCCTGCAAACATATGTGCAGGCAGAACATTGTCTACATAATAAATAAATAAACCATTAAAAAAAAAAGTTGGGATGATAGACATGTGTTCACATGGAACCTCTTCTAGTGCCATGCCGTATGATCACCATTAAAGTTTTAGGATGACTTTATCATGGCACAGTAAACATTTAGTTTTGCCTACCACAATTTTCATAAAATCATGCCACCAAGCTCAATGTGGTGCATTATAAATGTGGTGCAGTCTCAAAACCCCAATATCATACCCTGGGCTTTCCTGCTCACGTGATTATATTTTCTGCCTCATGCCGATTTTCCTGAAAGCTGATATGTTGTGTACAAACTCGTCTGCCTTGTTGAACATTTTACATAGCATTCGCCTACAAAGAATATAGCTTAGCCTTTTATCCAAGTAATGGATATGCCTGGCAGAAAATTGGCTTTGCTTTTACCTGGCTCTACTCTGTACATTGTGATTGCCAGGGTGTTTGTGTTCACTCAAATTAAGTTATTCGAAGTCTGCGTCTGTTCCTCTAGTCCTGAGACAGTGCCTAAAATGATTTTATTTCTAAAGAGCTTAGCTGTTAATCAGGGACTGAATAGTCCTAAAATGTGGATGAGAGCTACTACACATGCCATCACTGTTCCTCTGTACACATAAGGTCAGAAGGGCTTCCAAGGTCTCAATTTTGATAAGGTTTAAAAACCTAAATAGATCCATCTGAAAACAGGAAAATAACATAATAAAATATGAGTTATGGAAGAAAGAAGATGATGGGAGAGAGTGGCAAAGAAATAAGCAAGTCGGCATTTTAACAGGCAGGAATAAACTGCCTATGCTGTATCAAATCTCTCAGGCGTTTGATCCCAATAAACTATCTTAATCCTTAGGGTTCTTCTGGCAGCATGCGATAACTGCTCTCCAACCAAATGTATTTAGCATAAACCTCATATTCTGGTGTTTATTGTGCATCTGCTTTTAAAAAGTTAAACCGAAAAAAAAAAAACATCCAAACTTCTTTGAGGAGACATGAAGGGACAAAGCCCCTTCTGTGCTATTTAGATCCCGTCTGCAAAAGTCCGTAGTGCTGGCACCATCACTGGTCAGAGGACAGTGTGTTTCCTTAACAGAGGCCTTTGAGATTCATCATTTCATCTGAACACCTTGAAGAGGTTCCAGTGTTGACAACATTTCCTAGTTTGAGAACACACAGGTGGCTTTCTGGTGTGAATATGAGTGAAAAATATGAAAATCACGATCAACTTGAGGTCAACCTAGACAACACTTGAAAGTTTAAAAAATTGCATTATCTTTGATCAAACCACCGTCAAATTTCCTTTTCATCTTGGATAGTTTTGTTCAAAGATCATTGCTTTATCTATATCTGACATTATCAATATTACATACTTGTTGGAAGTTTCTTTCAAATATCTGTCGACCTGTTTAAAAGAAACACTCAAGTCACATCTGGATCATCGTATTGCAATAATGGTCACCTGCCAACTGAGGAAGTCTTGTCCATCTTCGTAGATATATGGCTTAGATTCTCCAAGTATATTTTAGAAATGTGGTCTTTATGCTTGTGCTTAAATTTTAAAAAGTTTAAAACTTAAGGTATAAGAAAAGCAGACAAGAAAATTCTAGCACAAAGACCAATACAATGACTAAAGAGGATTTTTTTTTACAATTTATTGTGTTATAAGTATAAAATATTAGTTAATTTCTTTTATGAGAAAGGAATTGCATGTGAGTGTATAATTCAGAGATGATTACTTCTGAAAAAGAAGGGTGAGCAAGATAAAATAGGAAGGAGAAGAGACAGCAAAAAAGAAAAAAAGGGGATATCATTGTTATGCCATTCATTTGGCCCTACCTTCTGAGCAAGCACAACCAATATGGGCACTTTGGAGCAGCCTACATTGGGCTGTGTCTCTTCTCTCCTTGCCTATTGACTCCTGTTATCTGGTACTGAGAATGCACCATCCTTGTGTTCTTTTTTCAATTGTGAAATCAGTACAAATCCCATTGCTTATCCTACCCACAGAACACATAAAGGCACATTCCACCAATTTCTTGAAAACCTAAGCAACCTTCTTTAAGAGTGTTTGGATGGTGGTGCATGCCTTTAATCCCAGCATTCTCGAGGCAGAGGTAGGTGGATCTCTGTGAGTTTAGAGTCAGCCTGGTCTACAAGAACTAGTTCCAGGACAAGCTCCAAAGCTACAGAAACAAAAAAGAGTATTTGAATGTGCTTTGCTGGGTCTCCAAAAACTCAAATTGAGATAAAAGTTGAACCAAAGAGCTAGAAACAGAGTAGGAAATGAAAAGGAAACCAACTATTTTCCATTTAATTCTGTTCCATGAAACCAAGTAACAAACATTTGCTGATGGCTTGACCTGTGCCTTCTCTTACTATGTACCCTCTCCGTGATAAAGAGGAACATGCTATCAAAGAGTCAACATAAAACTTTTTCTGTCTTTTATTCTTTCTTCATAATACTCAGGAAAATTATAGCTCAGAAATAGGAGGGGAATGAGATTCAAGAAAAGAAAATGACCATTGTCAATGGAGAGTAGAACATAAACAAACCATAAAAATGGCTCTTTCTCCAGTTAAATTGATGTAAAGTCAGATTAGTAATATTTAATATAAATACATTAGATTTACCTGCAGTAAAATTGGAGTAGATTGGTGCTCATATTTCTATAGTTAAAAATGAATCCTTGTTTATTTCTATATGTGTGCATTAGTATTATTCCTCTTTACCGATTTCCTTGAAGAAGATTCTAACATGCAACACCACAGCTTACAAAAGGCATAGCAGCTATCTATAATCTTAATGGATGTTTTATTCATTTCAAAGGGTGATTGAGCACACTTAAATTGAAATACCAACCAGCCAAGTAGCCCTTTCAGTTTCCAGGCAATCTCATTAAATGACAAAGAGTTCACTTTTCATTTAATCTGCTCTTTTATGTTGTCATTGGATAAAGAAATAGAATCATGTTTGTAACTGTCCATTAGAAAGAATGAAAGTTTATAAAGTTGGAAGCACCGTTAAGAAGGCTAAGGTTCAGAGACCCAGAGATAACTCTTCTCTGAATGCTCCCTTATGTTGTTACTTTCTTTTTTTTCTTTCTCTCTTTCTTTTTTTTTTTAAAGCAGTATTGAATGATAGTTTTCCATGGGAAGGTAGACTTCAGAGAAAATGAGATCATTAAAATAGAAACAAATCTTAAAAATAAATGGTGGGTAAACAGGGCCTTGTACTCTTCCCTTCATTTGGAGAATATCTGAAAATGGCCACAACAGTATATTAAATTAAATGCAAAGTACAAGTAATACATTAGGGACAGAGTTGCTGGAAGGCATCTTGCTTTTTCTGTGTTTAGCTGACCTGCTGCCCTAGGAAAACTGAGAGCCCATAACTGGGACCCCATCCGAAGGGTTGAAAGATTAGGTAGCATTCTTGGGCTCAGCCAGGAAAGAACCTGGAAACAGATTATTAGTAACACTGAAAATTTGGCTAGTGAGACGTGATTGAAAGGCATATTTTCTTGACAAAGGGAGGATTCAAAATATTCCAAATGATTGCATATCTACTGTATTTAGGCTTTTTTCCTTTATTGCGTATGGATGAGTGTTTTGTCTCGATGTGTCTCTTGTGAATCATGTGTGCAGTGCCCATGGAGGCTAGAAGAACACATCAGATCCCTGGGAACTGGAGTCACAGATAGTAGTGAGCTGTTAAGTAGTAGGTACTGGGAATCAAACACAGGTCCTCCGGAAAGATACCTAGTGCTCTTGAACACTGTGAAATCTCTCCAGCCCTACTTCTATGTAGTGTTTTTTGAAGTCTTTGGTGCTGGTTGACATGGCTGTATCCATTGTTTTGGTTCTTCATGAGTCAGTAACAATAGCATATTGTGGTAAGGCACAATATTTATTAAGATTTATTATGTACCAGGCATATGCCAAGCATTACATGGATTATTGAATTCAGTCTTTGCAAATACACCTACAAGATAGGCATAATGTAATTACAGGCTTGAAACTGTTAGTTCTTAGTGAGTTAATTTTCTAGAGGTGTAGCATCATAATGCAAACCATGGCATACTGATTCTAGAACGCACTTGCCTAAGCACTAAGAACGATTCAGGACTTCTTGAGCGTCACATTGCTCATGTTATACCCCTCAAAGATCTGACTTTGACCTCCTTTGACAGCTTTGTCTTTTGTATGCCCTGACTCTTACACATTCCCCAGTATCGTTCTGTTGCCCTGGCTCCTACTCATATGACTTTATCCCTACTCTGTGCTTCAGTCTCTTGTTTTACTTGCTCTTTCATCTAGCCCATGCTATTGCTTTAACTTTGGAGCTGCTTCTATATGCCACTCTCTTGATCCTTTGAAAGTTTCACTCTAGAAATGTCTTATAACCTATCTTCTACATGCTGAACAGTGTACCGTGCTGAGATCATATACTCAAATCCTGACTCCAGATATGTCTATTTTGACATAGAACCTCCCATAAAAACACTATCCAGTAATATTAATGGCTTTGTAAGGAGAGGAAGATGTCTGTCTGTCACTGTCTCTCTCTTTCTCATTGTTCATGGGGACAACAAAGGCCATGGGTATGCACATCAAAGGGATGGCTATCTACAAATAAGAAAACTGAATCTTTTAGACCTTTAGGTGAGACTTCCATCTTTAAGGCTGTGAGAAATTTCTGTTGTTTAAGCCACCCAGAGTATGTTATTTTGTCATAATAGCTTGAGCAAATTAATGAATAAATACAGCATCCTATCCCTGATGTTTCCTTTCAAATATTCCTGTTAAAATAGAAAATGGATTCTCTAGAGAAAGTAGTATATAATTGGAGAGGTTCTAAATTAAGAACTATGAAATTGGACTTCCCATCACTACCTTGCTTTTTGACTATGTGAGCTCAGAGAAGTTAAGTTCCTTGTGCTTATTTTCTTTTATGTTCATTTATTAATTTTATTTTTAAATTTTCAAGTGTGTGTGTGTGTGTGTGTGTGTGTGTGTGTGTGTATGTACCTGCAGAAGCCAGAAGCATCAGATCCCTGAGCTGGAGTTACAGGTGGTTGTGAGACACTTGCCATGAGTTCTGGGAACTAAATTTGGGTATTCTGCAAGAGGAGTGCAAGCTCTTAGCCACTGAAAAACCTCTCTTGTCCCCTTTTATTTTTTTGTATATAAAATCATGAAAGGGTCATCAATCTTTCATAAGGAAAGGAAAACATAGCAAAGATACAAAGATTCAGTATTCCTGTTGGATGGTACCAGCTGACACATTACTAATGCTTAAAAGTTACTTCAGGCTGGATATCCTGGCACATGCCTCCCACCCTAGAACATGGGAGGCAAAGGCAGGCAGCTTTCTGTGAGAGTGAGGCTAGGTTGGTCTACATTATCAGTTCCAGGCTAGCCAGGGCTACATAGTCTGAAAATAAGCAAAAACCCTATATAAATATTCACACATATATAGTTTCATTATTCATCTTATGAATGATATATGTATATATTATATATGTATATATAGGAATTATATATGTGTATAAAGAAAAGAAAGAAAAGTAATGTCATGAACTGTCTTCTCAGGACCGTCAACAGACTCCTCAACGTGCTTCTAGGTAGCTTTCCACCTCCATTTTTTAGAACACTGAAACTTGCTTCTGACATCTTTGTCACCGCTGTCATCTCAACAATAAGGCAGCTTCTGCTTGCTGTCTTTTTTATGTCTGTGGCAGAAGTCCTCTTCTTGCCTCTTTTCTTCAAAATAGCCCCTGATCTGGATTGCTGGCTCCTCTCCTCACCCTGCAGGCTTTCTGAGGACACATCTATTAGGCTCTTGTTCAAACATGATTATGTCTTCTATACTCAGGGACATACTGGCCCTTGACCAAAACTCCCCATGGTGGTCTGCCGTTTTTCTTTTCTCTTCCATTGACAAGATTCTAAATTCTTATTAGTCATATATTTTGCTGATGTGCTTTTTATAGTCCGCATGCCACTGAAATTATAAATTTAAGCTTTCATTAGTGTTAAACTTTTGACTAAAATCCTATAGCCCTTTTTAATTCTTCCAAGTCTTTCTATATGTCACCATTCCTGTAGGTAAAGTCTTCTGAACACACAATGGACTTGGTTCGTGCTTTTTGAACATTATTACTATATTAATCTCTTTAGCATCCTTAATTTCAGTTGCACTAATTATTCAGAAAAAAAATTAATAAATAAATGACTTATCAACCCAATGTCAGCACAATAGTTTGGTTTTGCTGGATAAAATACAGGATTTGGATATTTTTGGAGAAAGTTCAAACTCTGGGTAAAAATTTAAGTAGGTCTATATGAGAAACAAAGGAGTTAAAGTCCTAATTATATTTTCTCTCTTCACTGAAGCATAGTAATAACAAGCCATAGTGGATTGTTAATCAAATTGAAAAATGTTCAAAAAGGGTTTGCGAATTATCGAAAGAATGAATGTCAAAAATGGTCTATGATGTGTACAGTGTGTAGTAAGGTTTAGAGAATTCACAGGACATTATATTCGGATTCATAACAGCAGCAAAATTACAGTTGTGAAGTAGCAACAAAAATAACCTTTGGGTTGGAAGTCACCACAATATGAAGAGTTGTATTAAGTGGTCACAGTATTAGCAAGGTTGAGAACCACTGATTTAAAGCAATGGTTAAACTATAAATTTCGAGGAACAGAAGGCCCTTTGCAGCACGGAATGCATTACCATGTACACTGTGCTATGGAACGTGCACCTAAGAAGCTGGATAAAGTGGGGTTCAGAGCACTACGTAGGGACTTGGTGGAAGACTCAAAAAGGGATCAAAGAGTCAGTATATATATATATAATGCGAGTTTATGTGATGGAATAAAATGATTGCTCTGCCAACCGCCAATAAGCTCCTTTCCTAGACTCTCAGAAGAAATTTTGAAATCCTTTTTTTTCCTGTGATAATAACTGATTGTTTTTTATAAGTAGATATGATTTCAGGGCTATCGACTAGGAACTGTACTCAGGGCTAATATCCATATTAGGTCATTTAGTTCTACAACAGAGCTAAGGGGTTTGTGGTATATTTATAGTTTCCCAGAATACTTAAGGTGCCACAGTTGACAGAGAGTAGGCCCTGTATTGAGGGCCAGAATTGGGACTAAGCCTTGCTATTGCCAAACATAGTGCCAAATTTAAATTCACTAAAAAGGGCAGTGCCATGTCGACTTTGTCATTGAGAGACAATGGGAAATGGTTTCTCTGAATGTGCTTTGACCAATGGTTTGCAAACAAGCACCATTCCAGTCTTCATTGTCTCTGTGTGGGAAACCTAGTGTCTGAAAACTTCACTGCAATATTTATCCATAAAACTGTTAACTCTAACAACATCTTCCCCCAAATATCCTGACTTTATTAAACCAGACTTCTAGACATTTGATTAAAATGTGCCAGACAGTCTTGTGTTACTAAATGTCAGTGATATGTTTGTTAGTTGGGAACACACTTCTCGATTATACCTAGGACCTTGAACTGACTTAGCTGTACCATTTAATAATTACTAAATTAATTGTTTTATTGTGTATCATTTGTGGTGTAGAATATCCAAGGAGAGAAGGAAATTATTACATAGAGAATAATTAAATAATCAAATAATAACATGGAAGAGGCTACTATGAAGAGTCCTCTCTATATCAAATAAAGGTAAAGATCTTTATGTTAGTTTAGGTGGAAGTTTTAAAAACCTAAAAATGGTACATTGCATAATTAAGTCGTTGAGTTTTAATGCTTTTATTTATTTATTTTTACAGATGAGAAATCTCAGCGCATCTGTGAATTTCAGCCATGTGTATGCAGTAATCCACCTAGGACACCAACCAACTCCATTTAAACTTAGATCCCATGTGTTGGTCATGGACTTCCAGGCTAGCGCAATGTGACTATTAACATGGCTGAAAAGGTATCAGCCAAGCTTCCCTTAAGCTATTTGTGGTTTTGTTCCTTCATCTTTGAAGTCGATTAAGAAGAGCACATAGATGAAAGCAACAGAGCACCTGGCACATCATGGACATTGATGAATCATTTCTTTACTAAGTCAATTATCTGAGATAATAACTACATAAAAAGAACTTCATATAATTTAGTACTGCTGAGCCTGATTTTATCCCATCCCAAGATAGTCAACAGTATAACTATCCTACTAATGAAAGCTGAATGCTCATAATGATACCATCATTTTAAAACTTGATTGAGGTCAGCTATTTAGTTAAATAAAAATTGGGGGTGGTCATGGTGAAAAACAGGGTACAGCATCGACTACCTCGTTGTCAAAGTAAAGTGTGTGTGTGGAGTTCCATAGAAGTGAGAAAAGTACAAGCCATACTGAGTAGATGATGAATCTGATAGACGGAAACTGTAGGATGAAACTATAAAGATTAAAAAATTCATTCAAGTTTCACTTTCGAATTTGGTGAGCTTTTGGCTGTTGTTTTGGTTTTTGTTTGTTTGTTTGTTTGTTTTCACTATTGTGGGCAGCTTAGGAAGAAAGATATTTACAGCTTTCTCTATAAGGTTATGTCTAAATACAATTCCTGAATAACCTCCAAAGTTTCTTGACTTATGGAAAACACTTAAAGCTAGCCAACATTTTTGAAAACATAGCATCCAGGAAGATTTTTTTCAGAATACAGTGCTTCTGACATCTTACCTTCTGGAACATGACTTTGCCACCTCCTCGTCCCTTATAGCTATCGAAACACAAAGTCTTCAGGTCGAGTGAAGCTAATCCATCTCATGAATATGCCTCTCGGGTCATTCTGTAATTAGTGTCAGAACAGTCTCTAGAACATGTATGGTGTTCTAGATCCCTTGACTCTCAATAAAAGAAGGCTTATCTAGCTGTGTGCAAGATTTTTTTTTTTTTTTTTTTACCAAATTTAAGAAAATAAGATTGCATCATAACACAGGGGTTTTGGGAAGAACATTTTATTGCTAAGCATATCCTTGAACGAAAAAGCAAATGGGAAATAAAAGGGAAAAGGAAAAAGAAAAAGCAGGAACATCACAACATCATGAAAGAAATTCCTTGAGGGTCTGCGAGGAAAACAATGAAAGCTCACATACAGAATACACAAGTTCCCGTAAAATTGTCCAAATAGAAACTTACACGAAAAAGAATAAACAGATGAGTTTTTTACTCAGACTTTTAAAAAATGTAAAGAAAGAAAGCAGGAGATCAGTTCACAAGACCTCAAGACTCCAAGAACAGCAATCCATCACAAACACCGAGATATAATCAACTTCATATAGGCTGGGCCATTGATCTAAAATCGTGCTTTGATATCCTTTTATAGTTCTGTCTTTTTAATAACAACAAAAACGAGAACTCTTAACACATTGAAATCTCAGATAAGGAGGACCGTCTCTTTCCATACACATCAGTAAAGGCTACCATTGTCTACCATTGTCTTAGACTGTGCCTTCTGCCCCGTGTCTTTAAGATTTTTTTTTCAAAGTCAAATATTCATGCAACTTACAAAGACCAGCAAGAGTAGATTTCTAAATCTAGACGGCTGATTGGTTTTCATCTGTACAAAAGAAATCGTATTTATGTCTGCCCCTCCAGAAGACACACTTCACCTTTATGCGAATACGTGTCTTGTTTTCTCTTCTTGCTGTTTGAATGGCTATGGCCACAAAACCAGTTTATTGTTACGCTGTACATTGTTTCCTCTTTATAAAAAGGAGACAGAATGGGATACAAAGCAAACAAACAGAGAGAAAGGAAATAACAGTTCTTAAAGCGGTATGTACATACGTGACTAAGGAATTATACCAGCAAAAATGTAGTAAAATATGTAAACAAAATCTGAGAAGTTTTTGTTGTTGTCGTTTAAATTCTCTTTGACACAGTTAACTGTGACAAAATGAAAACTCACACTTTCTTCACATTTTAAGGTTCGCTTTTTTGTTGTTTTGTTATTTTTTTCTTTTAAAATAGCATTCTCATTCCACTTCAAGACTTGAACAGATTTCTGTGTCAGTCATCCCATCAAACATACCATGATAAATATATCTGTCTATAGATTTATTTATATATATTATACTATTAAATTCCTTTTGTGTGTCACAGCAGCTTTATGCATTTATTTATCTGGTTTTAGAAAAGATGGGTGAAGGGAGACATGAAGGAGATGGAAAGAGATTTATTCACATCAGGCTACAAAATCAAACCGCTATGGAAACCATTATCACGTTGGGGGTGGGGAAAGAACTGACTTTCACACTTGGCCACGACATGGCTCATGTGAGCATTTGTGGTTGTGTTACAAGTTGGGAACTCCCCTGCAGTCTGTTGAAACAGACCTTAGTATTGTCTTTTTTTTTTTTATCTGCATGCATTTCGACCAATCACAGATCCAGTCCACCCCCTGCCCTCCCCTGGGAAAGGCTCTGCTTCAATTTGTGGGGCTTCTCTCCCCCCATTTCACACAATTTGGGTCGATGGACAGGGACAGTATTTGTTAAGTGAAACCAATAGCTCTGATAAAACCAGCCCCAAACCCGTCTGTTCGAGGTTTGAGAGGCAAACATTGAAATTAGATCTTGGGGACCCCACTTTTCAAATAGATCGTCATCCACCCCATGGGTTCATCAAAGCATTAGGAAACAAACAACAGATTCTAGAGATACTACAACCTGCTACGTGGAGTGAATGCCATGGTAGCTTTTGAGTTCATATGGCAAGAGTCTCATACATTTTGTTTTCTGAGTATTTTTTTTCTCTTCATATGTGCAGTCATTGTCAAAAAAATAAGTGAAAACCCAAAAGCCATTTTCCCCTCAGATCTTGAAAAGTTACACTCACATTGGCCAGAACCAGATAAAGGATATTTCTGGGTTTTTTTTTGTATTATTTTCTTTTTGATTTTTTTAAAGCATTTTTCTTTTCTCATTTTTTTGTTATTTTTTTACATAATTAAACAAACGAACAAAAAAATAACCCAACATTGTTACAGTCAAGATTCACAAACATCATTACAGACTCACTTGCAGTTATGGAACAAGTAAGTCATATTGTCTTCTACCCTTGTCAAAAGGTCCTGGAGAGAAGGAAGCTTCCAAAGTCGCATAGAGTCATGGGCTTGCTCCAGGACGCTAAGTGTGTGCTTTATGATACAGCAGGGCAGAGAGAACTTTCTGTCTCCGAGCCATGGCTGCAACCTCGCAGCATGGCTGAACTTTACAGAGAGATACACCATCGTATGTGTCCTTTTAAAAATGGCTTTCCTCGCCATAGTCGTGGTGTACCCCGTCTCACAGAACACATCTGACAAGTTAAGTCTCATTGTCAAAGTACTCAGGTGTGTGTATATAAATCTGTTTGAAATTCACATACGATAGGCGTTATGTTTACACATAATACTCCTTGTCTTTGTTTTTTTGTTTCTTATGGCCGCTCTTGGAGCTGGCTTGCTTCTCCTTCATGAGCGTGCCGTTGCTCTGGGCCGAGTTGCTGATGTAGTTCCTCGTCTCATCCACTTGATAGGACCCCTCGTCCCTGTTCCTGTACTTGTACATGGCGTACAGGAGGATCAAGATGCAGAGGGCGGCAGCAGCCACAATGCCGACGACCATCCCTGTTGTACTGCTGGACTCCCGGATCACCTCTGAGGCCCCCGGAACCCGTCTGATTCCTGGCTCCGTGGGGTTTGCTGTGGGCACATTACGGAACATGGGGGAAGTAATTAGTGGGCTCTTCAGTTTGGTGCTGTCTAGCTCATAGGCAGTGGGCAACGGAAGCAAGACTATATCAGGCTGGGGTTTGAGATCACGGTTATTCATTTTGCCAGCTGGCAATTTGGGCACCATCCCAGACGAGGAGGACGCTGTGAAGCGGATCAGCTCAGGGGACAAAGATGTGGTTGTAGTTCTACTAGTTTCCGAGACTTTGTTAGGTCTAAAGTCCTTGGATTCCCACTTGGGCGCATGTGCTTTGTAGCCACCTTCGAAGATTGAAGTGGAAAGACTCTTATCTGTTACCAAGGAGAAGGTGGTGTAAAAATCTTCATCATCAGTAGGGGGCAGGTTAGAGTCAAAGGTTTCCCCTGAGCCATACCCAGATATCACCAAGCCATCATCATCACAACCATCGCTGCCTTGGTCCGACAAGCAAGGTAACCCCGCCTCAGAGGTCATGGACAGGGAATCTTTGGTGGTCTCAATAATGGTGAGGAGGGGGCGGAAGGTAGGGGGGAGTGTAATGGAGGGTACACGTGTAGCAATAGGAGGGGTAGCTAAAGGGTCTTCTACAAGAAGAGGAATAACTAATTCACCTCCTGGGATTGAAAAGAAAAAAAGACACAATTAGTACAGGATACACACAGTTCATTGTCACTCTAAGGAGGGCAGGGCAGAGGCTATGCCTCTGAAATGGCTATGAAGTGACCTGAATCTACATACGGGTACTTCTGACTATCGCCTTGTTCTTCCAGGCTGACACAGAATCAATTATACGCCTCTGCACACCCAAAATTTGGAACCTTGGAAATAAGTGTCTTAGATTTTTAAAGATACTCTCAAGTGATTTATAGTGACAAAATTCCAACAGGCTGGCTCCAGGATCTGCTGGTGAGCTGACTTTTAGCTAATCACGTTCTTAGACGTACTACCAAGACTTCATGTGGGGCTGTATATATATATATACACAGTGAGCTTCATTTATGGCTGTATCAACCAACACACGGGTACCATTTCTCTATTGCTTAGTAGTTACTTTCCTGAGAGAGGGTGGCTAGTGTTTGAGCATCTGGTCCCAAATATGTCCGCTGTTGTAGTACCCTCCTCTATCAGTGACAAAGCCAGGCTGGGATTCGCAGCAGGTTTAATACTGCACAGTCCAGGGACATTTCAGAGAGTCAAACCTTCAAGTTGACAGTTTGCCAAGATTCTTCCTATAAAGATCCATTCCTAGAACTCTTCCATTCAGTATCCCTCACCATGCATCTTTAAACACCAGCCAGGTTTCAGAAATACGACATCTGTGCCACCCAGGTATGTTAAAAAGAAGGCCTGGCAGCAAACACTGTAAAAACCTTTGACTGCCTTCCTACCTAGCCAATAATTGTGTTACACAGAAAAAGACAGGTCAGGGAGGTGCTCATGTGAGTTCTGAGAATCATTCAGAAGGGGAAGGACAACAGAAAGGGGCATGACTATTTCTCACCTAAACAGACTGTTATTTTTTCAAGGGAAAGAAGTAAAACACACACCTTCCCAAGAGCTTCAAGATGTCTGCGGTCTGGGTTCTCAATCCGAGTTTCTATTCTAACACTCAGAGTTTGAACTGATGGAGCCAAATGATCTTTGCAGGGTTTTCAGAGCTCCAGGTTTCCTTTGCTAGACCAGTACGCCTATTTTTTTTCTTTTTTACATTGTGAACATATATAATTCATATACCTTGTGACTTAGTTAATACATAATTTACACACTTTTGCTAGTTTTTATAAATGGGATTTGGAGCACAATTCCCTAAAGGAAAGATAGCCCTAAAATCTAATCCTGTACTAACTATTTTTCTTATAGTCCTAGTGGTGGGGAGAGGGGAGTGTGTGCTACATTCAAGGTGATCTGGGAAGAGGGCAGTGTTTAAATGAAGGCTCACAGCCAAAGGAAGGAAGGGCAACTTTAATTTCCAGATAAGAACAAGACTGGGGTTGTTTTTCAATTAGGAAAAAAATTTTTTTCTCTTTTCCTGTGTGTGTGTGTGTGTGTGTGTGTGTGTGTGTGTGTGAGAGAGAGAGAGAGAGAGAGAGAGAGAGAGAGAGAGAGAGAGAGAGAGATAGGGTGTGTGCGTGTGTGCGTGCATGCCTGTGTGTGTGTGTGTGTGTGTGTGAATGTGGGCACAAATATGCCAAAGCCTGTGTGTTTTAGAAATAGTTGTGGATTTCTGCATTTTTGAGGCAGAATTTGTTTTTGTTTTGTTTTGTTTGTTTGGCTGCTGTGTATACTCTAGGCTAGCAGGTCCTAAAGCTTCCAGGTGGCTCCCCTGTCCAATCTCCGCTTGTAGCAGTGCACAGATGACAATGTAAGACACCAGCTCTGCATTTCTGTGGGTTCTGGGGTCAGACTTGTGAACCAAGTGCTCCTACCTGCTGCCCTGTGGCTAGACTACGGTTCCATTTAATCTGGATTAACCGGAACAAAGGTTCAATGTGTAGCTTCATTACCAACATAAAAACTGAGTTGTTTGTTCCTTGAGGTTATAAATAAAATACACCTCTTAAGCAAGGGAGGAAATTGGATTGAGGAGGAAGAACATCTGACTTGTTGGGAAATAATTCATTTGAATCATAAATGCAAACGCCTAGCCCTTCTAGGAATCAAGGGCTCCATCTTCATCATGCCCAGAGGGCATTTATTAGTCCTTTTTCGGAACCACCTGTAGCACCCACCTGAAGACTTCAATTCAACTTGTTTGTTTTCTCTTCAACCCTTGCTAAAGTGTCACGGTGTTGTTTAAAATTTACAAAACCCGGTCACCTTCCAGTTGAATCAATCTATTCTCCTTTGCTATTCTCCTCTCATCCAACAGCCCAGCAAGCACCGCTGATTTCAAAACAAAGTCCAAATTCACCTTTTCCCAATGGTACAGACAGAGGGTTCTAAGGCTTGCTAATGGAGAGTCTCTAATAGGCTGCTGAGTTCCAAAGTGAAGTGAATGTGATTTCTTTTTACAATAAAACGATGGGGTATTGTATCCCAAGTCAGATGCGAAAATCTTTCAAAACCATCCAACTTTTTTTTCTTCAATGTTTTTGTTACTAACCCTGATTGAGGTGATAAGACATTAGAAAGGAGGCCCTCTGCCAGGAAAATCTGAAGCCAAAATATTCTGATTTCTACTTGCTTCAAATCGTAGAAGCTTTTTCAATCTTCTCTCTTGGCCTTGCCGGGAACTGGAAGATTGCCTGGACTTTGAAATCAAGCTGCTTGGCATGGGAGGCCCATTATTACAAGTGGGAATTAGAACAGGGTAAAACCTTCAGGTAACTCTGGACGTGAGGACTACCTGGGGCAGGTACATGAGTTGGGTATATAATTGAGTTTAAATATTCCATTACTTACTTAATTACCTTTTTTATTTAGTGTATGTGAGTACGCGTGTGTAATTCTATACATAGCATATTCATGTATATGGAGGGGTATGTACAATGTCCTCTACAACTGTCTGCCTTATTTCTCTGAGGTATAGTCTCTTCATGAAACTGGAGCTCATGGTCCCCTGCTAGGATGGCAACCAGCAAGCCCCAGGGACCGTCCTGTCTCAGCTCGCCACAGTGCTGAGGTTAGAGGCACACACGGGACCTTTTCCAGCTTGTTGGTGTCTGATGTTGGCTCCATATAGTCACACTGCAAAAACTTGTGAACCCTGGCCCAACTCCCTAGCTCTGCAATCAATTTTAATATGAAATTTTGTCTTTAGGAATTAAAATGAATACAGTGTGTAGTTAGCCCTCTGTATTTATGGACTCCGCAGTCAAGGATTCGAGTGATTGCAGATAGGAAATGCACCCTTCCCGAAAAGTGTCTGCACTGAATGTGTACAGAATAAATAGTCTATCAATCCTTCATACAGAATATACATTGTATTTGCTATTAGGACTAATCCAGATAAGACTTAAAGAACAAGAAAGCTATGCACAGGTTTGTTGCAAATTATGCCTCTTGTTTTGAAGATTGGATCGACAAATGTTCCCCAAGCTGCTCTCAAACTTCTGGGCTCAAGCAAAAGCCTCTGCCTTCCAAGCAGCTAGGAGACTAGTCACATACTAACAGACCTGGCTGACCGGGCTGTTTTCTATAAGGGGCTGTCTTTGTTTCCTTCACTGTTGCTGTGATAAAGTACTCCCACAGGAGCAGATTAGAGGAGGAGTTCAAGGTTGCAGCCCATCATCCATGGACGCATATGCTAGCCACATGGCAGCAGGCAAAAACATTTGGTTCACAAGGCTGACCCCACAACAGGCAGGAGCTTCAGGGCACTGGTCACATTGCATCCGTAATCAGTAATCGTGGAACAATGGATGCTCGCGTTCAGTTTACTTTCTTCTTTTTATACAGTCCACGCTCCAGCCCCAGGGAATGATGATACCCACTGGGGACCAGTCTTTCTGTCTCTACTAACCCAATCAAAATAATCTCTTACAAGTATGCCCAGAAGCCTGTCTCCCAGGGACATTAACACACACAGATGTTGGTGTCAGAGAGGTGATCGGAACTAACCCTCCATGTCAACTGATCCAAGGTGATAGATAGGGTTAGGAGGGACGCAATAGCTAACAACATGCCATTCCGTCACAAGACTCTACAATTATCAACCGTGTGTCTAAGCTTAGGAAAGTGTTCACATAATCAAGGAGTCTAAAACTAACAGACGGAGTGACATGAAACCTGGAATATATCAAAATCCCTATTTTCTCTGCAGTTTCTGAAATTTTCCTTTGGTTTAGAATAAGAACTATCTGTTTTCTTTAATGTTAGCATCTTAAAATCAGGAACATACATTTTTTTTTTTGACAAGGCTGTGCTTTTCCTTAAACTAGAGAGCTCACTAGGGATATAAAAGGTCTATTTTAGTCCGGAAGGCTGCCCTGCTTTTTTGCTCTATGAGTGTATTTATAGATATATAATTCATGCCTCTAGGGCTGATATCTAGCAAAGGGTCTGTCTGCCATCGCAAAAGACAGTGTATTAAAAATTCAGTAGAACTCTTCTGAACTGTGAGGATGTTGTCGGTGATGGTGCATGTAGTGGGTCACCAAAAAAATAAAAAATAAAATAACAGCATCAAGTTTCAACATGGCTCCAGCCTTTGCCTCTCTGGAGACAGCTGTCTCTGAGAGGTCACAGAAATACAAAAACAATGATGCTAAGCAGGGAACCCCTAGAGAGGACTCTGTGCTCCAATTAGGGGAATTCTGTTATGTCCATTTGGATTCTTTTCTTTATTTCTGATTTGCATTATTCTAATTTACTGGCTCCATAAAGACACTTGTTTACATATTTGGAGTCATAGGAGTGAATCCTTCCACACACAGAGATGCCTTGAAGCTTTTAACCATTAAATGGCTCTATATTGATGACCTACAGGGAAAAAAATTACCTGGCAAAACATAGCCAGTAATTGGTGGGAAAAAATAAGAATAAAACACAAATGTCTCACTGGAGATGATAATTTATATCTAACTTTCTATCTAACATGATGAAATTCTTTAAGTAAACCAGCCCCTAAAAACATAGCAAATGGTTCATCTGGAAATATTTTAATTATGAAGGTTACCAAATCTTTCTTCTTGTTGACTTTTACATATGTACAGCTGCTTGATATAATTATGTGTAGTAAACTAGAGAATGCCAGATGAAGTTTTCATTTGCTTATTACTTAAGAGCTTTTGTTTTGAAGTCAGTCTGCCTAGACTCTTTTTAATACTGGAATTATACTCATGAGCCACATGACTTGGGTACTTTTTTTTCAGCTCCAAGGAAAACGGGAATAATAACAGAGCCCATTACAAGCCACCACACACAGAGTATTTACTACAGTGACTTCTGCTACTAACAATGACTTTTTACTAGTTTTACTGATATTCCAATCATTGATGAGTTTATCTGTCAGTTTTAGTGCAGTGGCTTTATATTCAGAGACATAACGCCACAGGGCTCTAGAGATGATTTTAAATGTAGACATTGTGGAAAGACTCATCATTCAAATACAAGTTCAAAGAGCTTATATTTGATAATAAATGATTAGCCTGTAATAAAATGGATGGCTTCTTCAGAAAACATGAGCTTTTTAAATACAATTAGGTATATTAACACCCCTTTTAGGAATCTGGTTTGTAAACCAGTACAAAATCATTTGAACAGAGGTGAAGAGAGCCAGAGCCCGTTCATGAAAGTTGCCAGGCTCAAAACATGTCTTACTCACCGCCCAGTTTGATATTTCTTATAACAGTTTCAGATACCATTGATACCTGGAACTAAAGTTAAAGCAAATCACTTGTTCATTATAGAGGTTTCACAGTGCTTCTCTCAAGCCCTGTGCTTCTGGCATGCAGTTGTTGCACCCAGTCCAACAACCTCAAGGTCGAGGCACTTTCTCAACACGTAGTTAGTTACACAGTGGTGGTACTTACCCAGAGCCTTTCTAAATAAAAGCTGAAATATGAAAACCACCCTGAGTGTTCTTGAAACAATCAGAAGCTCCCTAGGAAGCTTACCTGTTTAAATCCTTCAGGATGGGAGGGAGAAGGGGAGGAAAGGAAATGAAGGAGAGGACAGGAAAAGAAAGGGAGGAGGGGGGAGAAGAAGGGAAGGGGAATGCTTGAGCCTTCTCTCTGTGTGTGCGTGATGCAATGGGCTTTTGCCAGAAGTTGGCTGTACACTTTAGAAGGCATCGATATCATAGCGCAACACTGTAAACACCTGAGATTCTTGATGTCTTTATTCTGAGGAAAATTGATTTTGTAGCCTGTGGTGAAGATGATAGCGTAATCCTGGAGAACCACTCTACCATAGTCACTTGAGAGTACCTTATTTCCCCTTCGCTGAAAGAAAATTAGATAAAGGGCTGATTTCCTTGAATATTGTCTAAGGAATTAAATTAAGGATAAAATTACCACTGGTAATATTTGGAACTAACTCAAATTAATTTTTTTTGTTCTGGTGTACAGGCCTCCCATGTGCTGTAGCCAATTTTAATAATTTTAATACCCCACTTTAGAACAACCAGTCCTGTAAAGACTTTAACGTTAGCAGTTAAAACTAAGTTCATGCAAAGACTAGGTTTCTTGAGTTTGATAATGACTAGGCATCTATCTTCTTAACTGAAAGTAGAATTCCTATTGATTATTGAGTGCGATTCAGCACAAATCAGAACAGTGAACATTAAGCAAAAAAAGCACAAGTAAAATAAAATACTTGATATCGTTCTCAGAATCATACAGTACAAAATAAAATCAAGCCAAAACAAGTCGAGCAGAAGGATAGCAAATAATACCAAAGCATTCACAATAAAAGAACACAAGCAAAGGAAAATAAAACTACAGAAGCTGTTTTGTCTAAGAGAGAAAGAGAAAAGGGGAAAGAGGGAAAGAGGGAGAGAATATTTCAACATAGGCAAAATAATTGAAATTACAACAGAAACGCATAGCATATTAATTTATAGTCAACTTACATCAACAAATTGCCCGCATGTTTTTTGGCATGAAAGAAAAATTTACAAAAGAAAGTTGTGTAAGAATGCTCTTGGACAAACAGAATTGCCACATTCTTGTGACTTGCTTTTTTTGTTGTTGTTGTTGTTGTTGTCATTCCTTAAAAAACTTTTGAGCAAAATGTCTAATTTTTCAAATATCATAATTTACAACAGAGAGTGATACAGGGAGTCAACAACACATACATTCACACCACAGAACATGAAAAGAAAAAAATCTGCACTTCAACAATTTTTACGTTGGGGGACTTTGGAGGGCATCGATGTTAAATTTAAAATAACTCTAATCGCTATGATTGAAAGTGAAAAAAACTGCTTTTATAATTTGCCTCTTAAAAAAAAATCTATGCATTTATAGGGTTTTGAATGAATTTCTTCGTTGTCAGTTTTCGAATATATATTTAGCTTCTTATTGTCTTTTTGACAAATTTTAGATTTTTCCTTAATTTGGGGGAATGGATGACATCACATAAATTGTAACAATGCTAAAGAAAGGGGGGGCATGGGAAGGGAGGATGCGGAAAGGGGGAGGGTCGCATCTACGAGTGTACTACACAGGAGATGACGATGATAGGAGTAAATGTGTAAGTGAGTCGCCATGTCCATGTAAGGGCGGCACGGAGTGATCTAGCTGCATTAGAGCTTCTGGCTGTAAGGAAGGGATGGGCAATATACAAAAACAAATGAGCCTACACACGCCCATCTATGGAAATCAAGAACAGAACTCTAACACTGACAATCTCACACACCCTAAGCTGCAACTTCTTCAACATGCAATTACTCCAATATCAATACAGTTTCATCGTAAGATTTTTTTTCAAATCATAAAAACACTTAAACTTTTTTCCTCCTACTCAAAATAGACAAAGTACATGAAGTAATATTACTAATAAGATCAAAGGATTAAAAGCAAAATTAAGGAGACTTGAGTTATGCATTCCCGTTGAACAACTTCACCGGCACCCACACAGCCCCATCTACGGCTGGGCATTGAGAGACGCACAGAGATGGTGAGAGGTAATGCCAAAGCAGAGAGCCCATGTCAAGGGCTGCTAACAACTCCTCTATACAGAAATGGCGTGTTCCAAATGACATCATCCACTTTCCACAAGCCACCCATAATCTCTACTACTGCCCATGAGACTGGCTTATCTGAGAGATGTGGATGTGGGGTTCTGCAGCTGAAGTTGTTCCAAGTTAAAGAAAGGGTGGGAAAAAAATGCAGGAAACAATTTACAACTTTTTCTCATCAATTTTTGATAAAATCAAGTCTAAAGATAAGATCTAGCAATTAAAAAGAAATACATTGATATATTTAGAGAGATATATAATACAAAACATTTAATTTTCAAACAAGAAAGGGAATATAACAAAAAAAGGTTTTTTTTAAAGAGATGAACAACCAGATGCACACATTGAGAAGGTACAGACAGAGCAGTCAGGGGACACAGCATTGTACTCATGGTGTTTCTTGCTGGTTTTTATTTGCTTGTTTTAGATTTGGATAATTGATTCCCCTTTTTGCAACAGCCAAAATTGAAAACAAGTTCAAAATTTTTTTTGAAAGTTGCATTTTGGTTTTGTTTCTCTAAAAAAAAAAAAAAAAACATAAAATAAAAAGGGCGTGCAGTCTGGATGTACGTCCTAAGCAGACATTTAAAAGAGAAGGTGGATATTGTCTATCACCCCTGAATGGTCGGAATGTAAATCACGTTAACATGCTTAAAGTAAGTTGCATTTAGGGAAAATAGAAAAACAGAACAAAGAGCCGGGTTAGGCAGAGAGATCAGCAAGACAAAACCAATTTGGGGTGGGATAAAGGAACTGAGTTTCATTTCATGCTTTTCCAGTAGGGGTGAAACACATCACAGGACTTCCTAATGTCAAGTGTAGTGTGTGTGTGTGTGTGTGTGTGTGTGTATGTAGTGTGTGTATAGTGTGTGTGTGTAGTGTGTGTATAGTGTGTGTGTGTAGTGTAGTGTGTGTATAGTGTGTGTGTGTAGTGTGTGTATAGTGTGTGTGTACAGTGTGTGTGTAGTGTGTGTATAGTGTGTGTGTGTGTGTAGTGTGGTGTGTGTATAGTGTGTGTGTAGTGTGTGTATAGTGTGTGTGTAGTGTGTGTTTGTAGTGTGTGTATAGTGTGTGTGTATAGTGTGTGTGTAGTGTGTGTATAGTGTGTGTATAGTGTGTGTGTGTGTGTAGTGTGGTGTGTGTATAGTGTGTGTGTAGTGTGTGTATAGTGTGTGTGTGTATAGTGTGTGTGTAGTGTGTGTATAGTGTGTGTGTGTAGTGTGTGTGTGTGTGTGTGTGTGTGTGTGTAGTGTGTGCGTGGTGAAGCCTGTAGTGAGAGGAATTGCAAAAAAGTATAGTAGTTCCCAAACTGTGCTTCTGGGGACTTGCCTGAGAAGGTATGCTTCATAAGGTGTACCAGAGTGACAGTAGATAACATTGTTTCATGAGTCTTCTGTATTCTTGCTTATTTTTTTTCCTTTTTAAACTGACAGAGTGCATGGTTTACAATAGGATGTTAAAATAACCCTAGTGAGTGGAAGAATAACTGATATTACTTTTAGTAATAATATCAAAGCTTCTGCATCATCAGCATCAGTGTCTATAAACAGCGATGATCAGGATGCATTGTGCATGAAGGAGATGGTGTCAGTCTTACAGAGACTAACTTAAGAGACAAAACATTACACCTGATCTACATTAAGAAAAGTAGACAAGAGCATGTGAATGTTTTATATGCGTGTGCATGTGTATTTGTGTGGTGTGTGTAGAAGCACTGAGAGAAAGATACTACATAAAGGACATAAAGAGACTTTTAGAAATGGCTTCATCCCCTACTGGAACAGATTACTAAAGTTATAATCATCATTATATCCCTGTGAGAACTTTAATGTTCAACCAATGACTGGGAAACCCGGGTAGACAAACCCCAAAGGCAAGACACTTGAGAGAGCTTGGTTCTGATAGCCAATTCCAACCACTTCATAGAACCCCTCTGGGTGACTTTGACAAATCAAATGAATTTTGAAAATGAGGCCAACTTCTGCCCCCTAGGAGACGCCCCTTTTATTATTTTATTTTAAACAGAATTGTAGTAATGTGTCCCCATGGGTCAGTCCGTACCAAGATTTTTAGTCTCTGGTTTAATAATGTCAATCATTATTTTCAGAACTTCACAAAGAGCAGCTGGAATGTTTTAATGTGGAAGGAAGACAATTCCATTATTATAAGAAAAGAAAACCCTTGTTGTCATTTGGCTGAGCTTTTACTAAGAAAGTTTTAACAGTGAATTTTACTTGATGAGAAGATATTGGAAGTGCTAAGGTAACTGGTTATAAGGACATCAAATGACTTTCATAAAAATTCTTTGGTAAGATTCACATAGACTACTTTGGGTTTTATATGTAACTACTGAAAGCAGGAAACGAAGCTTGTGTAAGTGAAAAAAGCTCAAACATAAGATCAAGTCTGAGGTGCTCAGATTTCAGGATATATGGGTAGCACTTTCAGGAATATATTAAAAATTTGAGTTCCCTAAGGTTCCTGTAGAGTAATTTACCTATTTCAAAATTGCCTTGAAATCTACTACAAGTAGGACACCACTTAATTTCCAGAAATCATTGGTTTGGACAATTCAACATGCTAAAATTTCAGGTTGCTACTTTGCAAAATTATATATATATATACATATATATATATGTATATATATATGTATGTATTTTTTAAATTCACGGAAGCTATAGTTTGAAATGAAGCCAACATACCTTGGATATAAAGAGCACACCAATATTTACAATATAAGTTAGTCATTAGTATATAAATGTGAAACTGCTTTAATCTATAATACAATATAAAAAATAAATTGTTCATAGTCATGTTATTGTTTCATTATTATTTCTCATTATCTATCTACCCTAGCTTTATGCTTCCAACAAGTACATATTATGTATTTAAGGTCATACTAAATGTTAATAATGTGTTTCAGTTATATTTGTCTTTGAGAACAAATAATACAGTAATTTGATTTAAACTAGCATATTCCTATACAACCATTTTTATCTCAGCATGTCCAAATAGCCCCATCTAAAGTAAAACGTAATCCTTACAAAAAGTCCTATATGATGGAATTTCACAGGTCAGAATTCATTGTAGAAAGCTCTCATGAACTGAAAGCATTCGTTTCTAAACTATCAGATGGAAGTGGAGTTGGAGAAACTGAAGGTAACTTAAAATCAAGCCCCACCTGTTTTGGGAGGAAGTATGCCTTCTAGAAGTCACATGAGAAGATAAAGTACCAGCAGCAAAGCTCAAATGAATGACATTGTAGAGGGTGGAAGAGGGGTTTGTTCCAAGAGTTTCACTTTAAGCTTGAAAACTTATAGCAGAGCTGAGGAATTGAGAGATCACACACATAAAGGGGCACAACAGTTAATGATACTATATTGTAAGCTGGACCTTTGATAAATGAATACCTAAGTTCCCTTGTCACATGGGGAAGGTAGGTTACTATCCAATAATAGATGTGTTGTCTTGAGTAACTATTTATGTATATGTATATATAAATATATATAAACGTGCGTGTTGTAAATGTGAGTTATATATATTTTGGCACAACTCATGAAAACCTGTTGTATACATTAAGTATATTATAATGTGGTTTTAAAATATAGATTATGTGTTGGATTAAGTCACTTTCCTCTCTAAGAGTATTTCAAACTTCTCCAAATGAAAGCTGAGTCTCTTTATCCACCATGTAAGTAAGCTCTGTAAGCACGGCTAGCTGCCTCTAGCTTCGTTTTCTAGGGCTTCTTCTCACCCAGACGTCTCAGGCACTGGGTATACTTTTTGCTTCCCTCTCAGAGAAAGGCAGGTCTTTGATCCTTCCCTGGGCGACCCTTTCAGTGACTGAGGTCTCTCCTGCACCTAGTTTCCTCTGCCAATCCTTTGGGGACCTTGCTAGTAAAATGGCAGCTCACTTTTAACAGCAGCACCTCATATGCTCATCCTTCCGTACAGAGATTACAAGCTAACGCTGGCCCATTTCTCTTTGTTCATTACTTTCCTTGGGGGAACACACAATCAGTGAGAGCGGAGACTTTGTATTCTTATGAGGCAAAGTCTCCCTAGTTCAGTCACAGAAACATAGTATAACTCAGAAAATCATGCTGAGACGGGGAATGATGCTCCCAGCAGCCTGAAAATCCCTTTCCTAGGGAGATCATTTCGCTTTAATTGCATAGTCTTGCATAACTCCTAGCACGGTGCGTTGCCCACCCAAGGCAGTGAGATGATGTTTTATAAACAGATGATTGAAGCATTGCTATCTGTGTATTGTTTCTTTTTCTCTTTTCTAAGCCGGAAGGAACTTCCTTGAGTTCTGCTAACTGGACCTTTCCACCTGCAGGTAGCTTATAAATCTTTTTGAAATATACAATACAGGTAATAAAAGCTTAGGGTTCCCCTTACAGAAAGATCGTGCCGTGTTTTGCTCTTTTTCCCTTAATGTAATTTGTATTATAAAGATATAATAACATAGTATGTAGATATAACTGTCTAACACTGATGATTGTCTTCAGGCAATGGAAATAATGGGACAATAATATTCTTACTGGAGAAATAGTGACCAGGGTGGTGGAAACAGGCTTTGGTATCCTCGCTTGTTGAATTCTTGCAGCTCCTGAAAGCAGAACCAGGCAGCAGTGGAACATTTACCGCTACCATGATACTTCAGGGTTATGCTTATATAGTAATGGATTATTCAAAAAAGCTTACTTAGTTTTGGCTTTTCTATTCTACCTGTTTTGACCAGAATTTGGGCCATGTTTTCATTGCTATTTTTCTGCATGACAGTAGTTAGACACTGCAAGTGTGTTGCCTTTCCTTTGTAGGATCTTGAATTTTATTTTTTCCTTCTTTTTTATTTATTTATTGAGACAGGGTTTCTCTGGATAGCCCTGGATATCCTGAAACTTGTTTTGCAGACCACGCTGGCCTTGAACTCAGAGATCTGCCTACATCTGCTTCCTGAGTGCTGGAGTGTTGGGATTATAGGCATGAGTCTTGAATCTGGCTAAGGTCCTGGATTCTCTAAGTCTTCCCTGGGCTGTAACTGAACTTGACAACATAGTACAATAAAACTCCTCTTCTCATTTACTCTGAAATCTATCTTTATTGCAAGGAATGCCGTGATCATAAAATCAATTGGACCACTGTGCTTTCTTTGTGAGTGGAGATTAGCATGACGTAAACAAAATGGACCCATGCATTTGACATGAAAGGATTAACTATGACCTTATGGGTTCAACTACACCCTGCTAAAGCTTCAAGTAGTTGTCCTATGAGAGGAGACTGCAAAGAAGCTCACAAGGACAAGACACATACATTAACTTATTATTATTTTTTATCTAAGATACTGCAAATCAGGAAGGACTTTGTGAGAAAGTTCTTAGTTATTCAAAAAGATAAAAAACATAGGTCTCAGATTAGTTAGGACAGGTGATTAGGGGCAAATACATATGAACAAGAAAATGGTTGCCATAGTGATTTCCTTTAACATAGAGAAAATTTGTAAACTGTAATCATTTAGTTAAAACATTAGTCAATAGTAAGACATTCAGACAAAAGTGTTCTTAAGAATATTGACAACTGACTCTGTCAGATATTGGAAGAATAAGTATAAATGATTTATTTAAGCATTAAAATTATATCTTCAATATCAGTGGATCTGAGCTTCAAAAAAGCTAAATTATTTGCTCAGAATCACACAATTAAGGAGCTGGATAGCCATAATTTAACATTGCCCTGTAAGCTTTCAAAGAGACTACACCATCACTTTCAAACAAATGCTGATTTTTTTTTGGTCTTATGATCTATTTATTCTGTGTGAGGATTGGTAAGTATAAATAAAGTATAAATAAAGTCTTAGATATAAAAAGTTGCACAAGGAGAGGTGGGGAAGGAGGATCCTAGGCTCATTACAAGTTTATTTCACACCTTTACATGTTAGGAGCCACAAGTGCATAATGAGAATTGCTACCTAGAGGGGCTATGGAGATGGACTTCGTCCCATCCTCTGACTGTCACCTGGTCCGTGCTGTGTCACTCTGTCTACTAAAGGCAGTAAGAACAAGATGGCAGGGAAAGCCTAGAAGCTGAAATTTTAAAACATTCTCCTACGAGATTTTCCTGCAACATCCTGTTGAGATACAGTGTTCTAAATCCCTGATTATGCTTGCTCTCTTCATCTGGAAAGGATGTATCCTATCCCCAGTTGATGGTGGAGAAAACAGAGAACTAACTTGGCGCTCTAGTTAGCCTAATATCGGCTACGATTGACTTTTGAAGCCGTGCATAAATCATAAGCATTTTTGTTTGTAAAGTGGATGTAAGTTTCACTGGCAATTGACGCTAATGGGATATGAGATAGTGAACATAATTCTAAAAGTATGGCAAGAGTAATAATTATCTTATCATACCACCAAAACAAAAGTCATCTTATAGCTTTTAATGCATAGAATTTAGAACCAAACTGTAAGTATTCTTTTGGTATCCTGTTTATCTGGGATTACTGGGGTAAAGGCTTTGGCTGTCAAATAAGTACCAACGAGAGGATATGAGTTTGGGTTGCTTGGTTTCTTCTGTGATGAAATCAAGAGTACTCTCTGGATGTCTCTGTATTATCTGATGATATTTTACCCTACATGCTAATCCATCAATGGCTATATAAAAAGTTCTTAAAAAGCACCATAAACTGTTGGAAGAAAGCATCACTTCTGTTTCTTTTCTAGTATTTTATTCTGCATGTTAACTCTACTAAACAAGGTTATGGCGTGGCATTGTTTTGGAGTGGTCCTGAGTTAGATTTCAGGAGGAAAGAATAAACCACAAGGGAGTCTCTTGTGCTAAGAGCTATGTAATCACACTGAACTCAGATACACACTTTCGTTTAAAACCAAAGAAAGAAAACCATAACTGCTACATATAATGGGCCCAATTTTCTTGAACCAGCATGGTAAAGAAACCCCTTCCTTCTCAACCCTATAAGAGACGCAACTTTCAAATGGCAGCTTAGCTGTCTGCTCCCTCTTTCTGTTCTCTTCATCCCCTTTCCCTCCAAAGCAGCTCCACTCATCGCATGGGAACATGCATCACATTTCATGCCATGAGATGTTACTTGATGTTACAATTAAGGACATGGCCAAAAAATCTTGCACTGAAATATGTTGCAATTTTGTCTCTTAACAAGCTCAAGCATATAGGTTCCACTAACCATTGTAGGACATTACGGAAATTGTCTTTGGAACACATTGAATATGTAGAGTTGCTAGCACACCATCAAGAGGTCCAGAAGGCATGGGAAATGGCTCCAACTGTACCACCTTCACCTTTGTGTCTCCGGGAAAGTGTGGAGTCAGGATAGGGGAATGCTGCCAACAGGCACCACAGCTACAGGTTTATACTAGACACAGGAATCTTTACTGTATGTGCATGTATGTGTTCATATGTATGTGGAGGCTAGAAGTCAACCTTGGGCAGTTTGTCTCAGGTGCCATCCACACTGGTTTTTCTGAAACAGGAGACTCTCAGTGACCCCAAGCTCACTGATTCAGCTAGGCTGGCTGGACAAAGAGCACCAGGGATTCATGTTTGTGTCTGTCCAGAGTTGATATTGAAGCACGTACCACAGTGCCAAGAATTTGTATATGGATTTTCACCATCACACTCAGACCTGCATGAGGGTATGGCAAGCACTCTACCAGCTGAACCATCATCTCCCTAGCCTAACATGCATTCCTGGAGACATGAGAGCCTGGGCCATCTGTCACTTTAAATGTCTCTTCATTTAAACAACAATCATCTTTTCTCCATGGGTCTCCAAGGACATTTCTCCCAGGTAAGCACAAACTCATGGAATTTGTGCATATTTTGTTAAAATGTGATGTGATTTTTAAAGTCTAATGCCACAGATGATGACCATGTGAGGTAGTATAGGGAAAGAAAGTTCAAGAAACATTCAAGATTTCCTGTTTAGCAACTGTGGCATAGTTAATTAATAAAGTTAGCATGGCCAATTCTGAAACCCAATTAGAATCTCTCTCTCTCTCTCTCTCCTCTCTCTCTCTCTCTCTCTCTCTCTCTCTCTCTCATGTGAGCTCATGTGTTCACACATATTCTTTTCCCATGCGAAGCCTGCTCACTAGCTTCATTCCTGTTTCATAGTAATTATAGGTAGTAATGTTTCTCCCAGTATTACATTGCACACACAAACACAGCACCGTCTATATTTTTAACTTCATTCCAAACGTAACATTTAAAAGGGTAAAGCATTGTTTTAATAAAATCGTAGTACCTAGGACTGGGCATGCTTAGAACATTTGTGTTACTCTTTTAATAAACGAGCAACTGTATAAAGCATATATAGTATGTATGTGACTAGGAATGCCCTTACTGTCTTGAATAACATGGTGCAATTCATCGATGGGGCAATTATTAAAACTCTGACTGTTGAGCCGTGAAATCGGCAGATGGGTACAAAGTGAGGC